>NC_045445.1:65197204-65305560 GCF_002776525.5 Piliocolobus tephrosceles | reverse complement strand
TTTTTGAGACGGAGTCTCGGTCTGTGGCCCAGGCTAGAGTGCAGTGGCCGGATCTCAGCTCACTGCAAGCTCCACCTCCCGGGTTTATGCCATTCTCCTGCCTCAGCCTCCCGAGTAGCTGGGACTACAGGTGCCCGCCACCTCGCCCGGCTAATTTTTTTGTATTTTTTAGTAGAGATGGGGTTTCACTGGGTTAACCAGGATGGTCTTGATCTCCTGACCTCGTGATCCGCCCGTCTTGGCGCCATCCATATTCTTAATTGTATATTTGTCATTTGAGATATGTCCTTCTGTTTAGGGTTCACTAATTGAGAGTTAGCGTGATAATTTGGAGGTAACAAAACACTGTGACTTTTTGTATTGCCATAGCTATTGTGCTGATTCCTTTTCATCTGAGGGAACTGATGTTTCCTTTTTTGAATTTGCTGTTTAGATGGAGCTTTATAATTTTTTATCAATTTTTCCCTTGAGGTTGTGACTGTGGTGAATGTCTTGTATAACTGATTGGCTTCATTTCTGGTTGCTTTCACAGGGAAATCCATATGTTTGTTGGTTGCAGATAGGTTCATGCAGTGGCTTTCTCAGATGCTGTTTGTTGTAGCAATCCGTTTTTCTATTATGGTGTATTTCAGACTGCAGTCCAGTATACGGTGCTTAAGAGTAAGAGCTGGAAGGTAGGCTATTACACAGCATGTTCTCATCCTCTGCATGAATGGAGACACCAGAGACTCACAAACATGCTCTCTCCCAATACGAGCTTGCCTTCAGTGGGGATGAGACAACCAGAGAAGCATGAAAAGTAACCTCTTTCTGTGCAGGCTCGTAGGGCTCCAATGGGAAGAGACATTGCAGCATTTGCAACAGTTCCCTAAGGAGCGGGGGTGGGTGAAAAATGACGCCATCTCCATAGCCATCCCGGGGCTATGGTGTTTCCTCCTTTAGAAATTGAAGCCTTTGACCCATGGTGGGCTTTGTTGAGTTGCTCCTTCCTTCTCCCCATAAACATTCCAGGCCAAGAGTTATATCTCCAGGGAACTCACAACTATCTGGGGAACCCTGAGTGCCCTGTTTGCCAAAGTCAGAGTGGGATATGTCTTCAGGTGGTCTGGTAGGGCAGAAGTCTAAGAGTAGAAGATACTGAGCAGGGCAGTGGCATTAAGTGTGCACTGTGGTATGGCACCCACTGTCTCAACCTGGGTCTGAGGGGGAAGTGTGGCATGTCTGTGCAAGGTGGCCCCCTGATCCTTTGTTTTCTGAAAGATCTCTGTTCACAACTGATAGTGTTGCCTGGGTCATGGGGGCAGAGGGGGTCCTCAACAGCTCAGCAGTCAGATTGTCAGAGAGATGAGAGGAGGAGAGAAGAACTCCCACCTACCCTTTCTGCTGAGCTCTGAGCTCCTTGGGGTTTGATCCCAGCCAGAATTGTAGTGCTTTTTCTTTTTGTGCACCCAAGCTTCTTCAAATGGGTGCTCCAAAAGATCCTGACTCTCCCCTATTCATTTTCCACTCTAAACTTGTCCATTCACTGTTAATATTTATCTTTCTTCAAGGGAGAGCTGGCATGTAATGTCCCCAGTCAGTCTTGTTGAAGACTAAAAACTCAGTTTTATTTTTGCTTCTTTTATTATTTAAACAGTTAAGGTTCTGAAAGGTTAAATACTTAATGTGACAGAGCAAGGATTTCAGTTTAAGTTCTCTAGTTTCAAATCATTGAAATTTCCAATATTCTAAACTTCTCTAAGCAGAAGTAATAATTTGTAGACACGTTAATCGTAGCACAGCAGGTAGGCATGCAGGTGACAGGAAAAAAAGCAAACATTATTTATTGCAGAACACCTGTGTGCCATTTGCTAGTGATGCAAAATGAATAACATAAAACATAAATCTTTGAAACATATTACCTTTTTCCAAACTGTTCTGTATCCCACCATGATGACAGCCATTATAATTGTCCTAAGAACTACTGAGTGGTGGGTTGGGTCAAGATGGCAGACTAAAAGCAGTTCATGTTTGCCACTCTCACAGAAAACATACAATAATTAAGCTACTGAACACTGACCCTACAGGCCAATCATCTAAGACATCAAATCAGGATCAATAAAGGCAGCAAGGGGATACATGGAGCAGAAAGGAGTAAAGCTGGGCACAGCCTATTTGGAATGAACGTGGAGCTAGGAGAAACTCCCCAGCATGGGAAAGGGTAAGTAAGTGAGAGCCCCCTGGCAGGTTCACATTCTCCACAGGGACCTGTGCAAGACTGGGAACTGGAGAATCCCCCTGCCTTCCCAAACCCCTCCACACTTATAAATGGTATAGAGAGCCAACCAGATGTTTGGCAGAGGCAACTTTCAAGTCCTCGGATACCTCTACAAGCCGTGCACCATGAAATAGACCTGCACCAGTGCCATAGTACCAATAGACACAACAGTCATGACACCTGGGGACAGTAAGATTGCTCCACCCTCCCTTGCCAAACAAGGCTCAGCATTAGCTTCCAGCCCAGCGGTCTCACTACTGCCCAAACTCAGTCAGTAGCTCCACCCTCTTGTTGTTCTGGGAAGCAGATAAAAGGGCAGGTGACCTCACTCACTCGGCTGCTGTTAGTCAGGAGGGTAACACCTGCTACAGCTTTCAGCCTAGTAGTCCCACTACTGTTTGAACTCAGCAAGTGAGTGCATCCTCCTGCTATCCTGGGAAACACCCAGATGTCACGGTGAGCAACTCCACCCATCCCTGCCTCTTGTAGCCAGGTGGGCAATACTTGATAGAGCTTCTAGCCCAGCAGTCCTACTTCTGCCTGAATTTTGCCAAGGGTCACAGCATCCTGTTATCCTGGGAAACACCTGGATGGCTGGGTGAGAAACTATACACCCACTTCAGCCTCTCATAACCAGATGGGCCACACCCACTAGAGCTTCCAGTCCAGTGGTACTGTTTCTGCTTGAACTCTGTGGGCAGGGACAACCTGCCCCTGTTCCCCTGGGAAGCATGTGGACAGATTAGGAGACGGCAGCCACACCAAAATCTCCTAGCCAAGTGGGAATTGCTGTCTTGTGTGGTGCTTAAGCAAGGATGGGCCCTCACTCTTGGATCACTGAGAGACATGAGAGCCCCAGGTTCACAGGCCAGTGGTGGAGAGGGAGTGCCAGACTCCACAGGACTGACAACGGCAAGGATACAGCTGGTCTGCAAACTGTTGTCCCTGCCTGATGGAGCCTCTCAGAACAGAACACCCCAAAAAAGAAATGTGGGCACAAAGCCAGTAATCAGAGGGGGCTCCTCCAAGGCTAAGGAGTAGTCTAGGTGAGGGGGGCATCTCCTTCCTCCTCTACCACAGAGCACTACTGCCAACTGCACCAAAACCCAAAAAAGCTGTGCAGTAGAGTGAGAGCTGATCTGCCGGGTAATATTCATAAGCCCCTCCTACAGGATCACAGCCCAAAATACAACACCGAAATATTTTTCCAGCATACAGCAATTATGAAAATTAAGACAAAGGCTCCCACCAGTGGCCTGTCCCAGCCAACACATGTGTACCCCGTTGTGCTGCCATGGCTGCTGGCATACACAAGTGAGCAAAAATCCCACTGCCACTACCCTTGTAAAGCACCTTGGCTGACATGTGTCATTAGGGCGTTGAGGTCAAAGAACCAGGAACACCTTGGCCCCTCAAGCACAATAGGCTTCTAACATCAAGGGGCCAAAGAGCAAAGCCAAGACTTGGCACCATCCTTCCAGTGTTTGAGCATGCAGCCCAAGAGTGATGATCTCAGGCTTGGCCCTGTGAAATCTTTTGAGAATGAAAGCCAGTTCACAAAACACACCTTATTTCACAATCAAAACACCAAGAACAGCAAAGAAAAGAAAAGAAAAATAACCATCCAAAGGACTGTGCCTTCAAAGATAAAAGAAATATCAGCCCACAAAGATGAGAAAGAACCAGCACAAGAACTTGGGAAACTCAAAAAGCCAGAGTGTCTTCTAAACTTCAAATGACTGCACTACTTCCCCAGCGATGTTTCTTAAACCAAACTGAACTAGTTGAAATGACAAGCATATAATTCATTGAAAGACAGTGTGAGAAAATACACAAATTGCAAAACATATTTGAAGATACTGTCCACCAAAATTTTCCCTACCTCGCTATAGAGGCCAACATTCTAATTCAGAAAATGCAGAGAACCTCTTTGAGACACTACACAAGATGACCATTCCCAAGACACACAGTCATCAGATTGTAGGTCAAAATGAAAGAAAAATACTAATAGCAGCTAGGAAGAAGGGGCAGTTCATCTACAAAGGGAACCCCATTAGGCTAACAGTGGGCCTTTCAGCAGAAACTTTACAAGACAGAAGAGACTGAGAACCAATACTCAGTATTCTTAAAGAAAAGAAACTCCCATCAAGAATTCCATATCCTGCAAAACTAATATTCATAAATGAAGAAGAAATAAGGTACCATTCAGACAAGCAAATGTTAAGAGAATTCATTGTCACCAGACCTGCCTAACAAAAAGTCCTTAAGGTAATACTAAATATGGAAACAAAAGACCATTACTGCCCACAACAAAAACGACCTTAAATGCATAGACAATTGACCCTATGAAAGCAAGCACACAATCATGTATGCATAATAACCAGCTAACAACATGATGACATCATCAAATCTGCCACATGTCAAGATTAACCTTGAATGTAAACAAGCTAAATGTCCCAATTAAACGGCACAGAATGGCAAGTTGAATAAAGAAACAATACCCATGCTGCCTTAAAGAGACCAATCTCACATGCAGTGACACTCTTGGGCTCATAGAAAGGGATGAAGAAAAATCTACCATGCAATTGGAAAACAACAACAACAAAGCAGGGACTGTTGTTTTAATTTCAGACATAACAGACTTTAAACCAACAATGATTACAAAAGAAATGAGTAATATTGCATAATGGTAAAGTGCTCAATTAAACAAGAAGACCTACCTATCCTAAATATATATGTTCCAAATGCAGGAGCATCAAGATTGATAAAACAAGTTCTGGCTGGGCGCAGTTGCTCACGCCTGTAATCCCAGCACTTTGGGAGGCCGAGGTGGGCGGATCACGAGGTCAGCAGATCGAGACCATCCTGGCTAACACAGTGAAACCCCATCTCTACTAAAAATACACAAAAAATTAGCCGGGCGTAGCGGCGGGCGCCTGTAGTGCCAGCTACTCGGGAGGCTGAGGCAGAAGAATGGCATGAACCCGGGAGGCGGAGCTTGCAGTGAGCCGAGATCGCGCCACTGCACTCCAGCCTGGGGGCAGAGCGAGACTCCGTCTCAAAAAAAAAAAAAAAAAAAAAAAAAACAAGTTCTTAGAGACCTTTGAAGAGATTTAGATAACCACATAATAATAGCCAGGGATATCAACACCTTACTGACCATATTAGATAAATTATTGAGGCAGAAAATTAGCAAAGATATTCAAGACTGAAATTTGGCACTTGACCTAGTGGACATAACAAACACCTACAAAACTCTCTACCCCAAAAATCAGAATATATGTTCTTTTCATCTTCACATAACACATACTCTAAAACCAACCACACAATCAGCCATAAAACAATTCTCAACAAATTATAAAAAGCCAAAACATACCAACAACGCTCATGAGACACAGTGCAAGAAAAATAGAAACTAATACTAAGAAGATCACTGAAAACCATACCATTACAAGGAAATTAAACAACCTACTCTAAAATGACTTATTCATGCTTCAATCTTAGAAGGTTGCATACTTCCAGGAACTTACCTATTTCTTTTAGGATTTCCAGTTTGTTTGCATAGACGTGTTCACAGTAGCCTCTGCAGATCTTTTGTATTTCTGTTGGGTCAGTGGTAATATCCCACGAAGAAAGGGAAATCCTGAACAGAGCCCAATAATGAGTTCAGAAATCAAATCAGTAATAAAAAGGCTGCCAACAAGAAAACTCCCAGGAATAGATACATTCTCAGCCAAATTTTACCAGATGCATAAAGAAGAGCTGGTACCATTCGTTCTAAAACTATTCCAAGAAATTGAGAAGAAGAGGCTCCTTCCTAACTTATTCTATGTGACCAGCATCATTCTGATACCAACACCTGGCAGAAACACAAACATAAAACTTCAGGTCAAAATCCTTGATGACTATAGATGCTAAAATCCTCAAGAAAATACTATTGAACTGAATCCAGCAGCACATCAAAGAACTAATTCACCATGGTCATGACAGATATATCACTGGGATGCAAGGTTGGTTCAACATATGCAAATTAAAAAAATTGATTCCTCAAATAAACAGAACTAAAACTAAAAACAAGATGGTCTGAATAAATGCAGAAAAGGATGTTGACAAAATTCAACATTGCTTCATAGTAAAAACTCTCAACAAATGAGGCGTTTAATGTATCTCAATAAGAATTATCTATAAAAATACACGGTTGATATCATACTGAATGGGCGAAAGCTAGAATTTTTCTTGAAAACAGGAACATGACAAGGATGCATATTTTCACCGCCCATATTCAACATAATACTGGAAGCCTTTGCCAGAGCAGTCAGGCAAAAGAAAGAAATAAAAGGCATTCAAATTGGAAGAGAGGAAGTAAAGCTATCCCTATTGGCAGACTATATGATTCTATACCTAGAAAATGCCATAATCTCTCACCAAAATCATCTTGATCTGATAAACAACTTCGGCAAAGTTTCAAGATACAAAAATCAGCATACTTGGGCCAGGTGCTATGGTTCACACCTATAATCCCAGCACTTTGGGAGGCTAAGGTGGGTGGATCACTTGAGGCCAGGAGCTTGAGACCAGCCTAGCCAACATGATGAAACCCTGTTCTTACTAAAATACAAAAATTAGCCAGGTGTGGTGGTGGGTGCCTGTAATCCCAGCTACTTGGGAGGCTGAGGGAGGAGAATCGCTTGAACCCGAGAGGTGGAGGTTGCAGTGAGCCAAAATTGTGCCACTGCACTCCCGCCTAGGTGACACAGTGAGACTGTTTCAACAAAAAAATCAACATACAAAAATGATTAGCATACAATAATGTCCAAGCTGAGTGCCAAATCAAGGATGCAGTTCCATTCACAATAGCCATACACACACAAATAAAACACCTAGAAATACAGTTAACAACAGAGGTGAAAGATCTCTACAATTATAAAGCTCAGCACAAAGAAATCAGAGATGACATAAACAAATGGAAAAACATTCCATGCGCATGGATAGAAAGAATAAATATTGTTAAAATTGACATACTGCTCAAAGAAATTAAATGTAATTCCCATCAAACTACTACTGACATTCTTCACAAAATTAGTACAAACTTTTCTAAAATTCATTTGAAATAAAAACTGCCAATATATCAAAAAAAAAAAAAAAATCTTGAGCAAAAAGAGCAAAGCTGAAGGCATTACATTATGTAACTTCAAAATACACTACAAGGCTACAGTAACCCAAAGGGCATGGTACCAGTACAAAAACAGACACACAGACTAATTTAACAGAGATCCTAGAAATAAAACTGCACGCCTAAAACCATCTGATTCCTGACAAAGTTGACTAAAACAAGCAATTGGGGAAATGCTCTCTATTTGATAGATGTTGCTGAGGTAACTGGCTAGCAATATGCAGAAGACTGAAACTGGGACCTTTCTTTCGCATATACAAAAATCAATTCATGATGGGTTAAAGACTTAAATATAAAACATAAAACTATAAAAATCCTTGATAAAAACCTAGGAAATACCATTCTGCTCATAGACCCTGTCAAAGACTTTATGATGAAGATGCCAAAATCAATTGAAACAAAATAAAAATTGACAAATGGGACCTAATTAAACTACCTTGCTTCTGCACAGCAAAACAAACACAGCAAAACAAAGAAAGAAACCAAAAACTATCAATGGAGTAAACAGAAACCACAGAATCAGAGAAAATATTTGCAAACTATGCTTCCGACAAAGGTCTAATATGCAGACTTTAGAGGAAACTTTAATCAACAAGCAAAAAACAGCTCTGTGAAAAAGTGGGTGAAAGACGTGAACAGATACTTTTTGTTGTTGTTGTTGTTGTTATTGTTGTTTTGAGACAGAGTCTCGCTCTGTTGCCCAGGCTGGAGAGCAGTGGTGTGATCTTGGCTCACTGCAAGCTCCGCCTCCTGGATTCACACCATTCTCCTGCTTCAGCCTCCCGAGTAACTGGGATAACAGGAGCCCGCCACGGTGCCTGGCTAATTTTTGTATTTTTAGTAGAGACGGGGTTTCATCATATTAGCCAGGATGGTCTTGATCTCCTGACCTCGTGATCCACCCACCTTGGCCTCCCAAAGTGGTGGGATTACAGGCATGAGCCACCATAACTGGCCTGAACAGACACTTTTCAAAATAAGACATACACGCGGCCAATGAGCTTATAACAAATGCTCAGTATCACTAATTATTAGATAAATACAAATCAAAATAAAAATGAGATCTAATCTCACACCAGCCAGAATGGCTATTACTAAAAATTTTTAAAATAACAGATGCTGGCAAGGGCACAGAGAGAAGGGAATGCTTGTACCGTGCTGGTGAAAATGTCACTTAGCTCAGTCACTGTGGAAAGCAATTTAGCAATTTCTCAAAGAACTAAAACAAAACTTATTTGACACAGGAATCCCATTATTGGGTATATACTCAAAGAAATATAAATTGTTCTACCATAAAGACATCTGCCCGTATAGTTTCATTGCAGCACTGTTCACAATAGCAAAGACATGAAATCAGCCAAGATGCCCATCAATGGTACACTGTATAAAGAAAATGTGGTACATATACATGATGGAATAATATAAAGCCATAAAAATACAAGATCATGTCCTTTGTAGCAGCATGGATGGAGATGGAGCCAATTATCCTAAACAAACTAATGCAGAAAGAGAAAATCAAATACCGTATATCTTACTTATAAGTGGGAGTTAAACATAGAATACATATGGACACAAAGAAGACAGCAATAGACACAAGGGCCTACTCAAGGGCTGAGGGTAGGAGAAAAGTGAGAATAAAAAAAATTACCTATCAGGTACCATGCTTATTACATGGGCGACAAAATAATGTGTACACAAAACTCCCAGAACACACAATTTGCCTATATAACAAATGTGCACATGTACCCCTGAGATTTAAAACTTTTTAAAAAATAGGCCAGGCGCGGTGGCTCACGCCTGTAATCCCAGCACTTTGGGAGGCCGAGGCAGGCAAATCACGAGGGCAGATCAAGACCATCCTGGCTAACAAGGTGAAACCCCGTCTCTACTAAAAATACAAAAAATTACCCAGGTGTGGCAGTGTGTGGCTAGATAGTCCCAGCTACTCAGGAGGCTGAGGCAGGTGAATGGCGTGAACTCGGGAGGCGGAGCTTGCAGTGAGCGGAGATCGCGCCACTGCACTCCAGCCTGGGCGACAGAGTGAGACTCTGTTTCAAATAAATGAATGAATGAATGAATGAATGAATGAATAAATAAATAAAAATAGACCATAAATTTGGGGGTTTGGCAATGGTTTTCTAACTACAGAAACAAATATATAAAAATAAAAGTAGGGAAACATTTGTTTATTTTACAGTTGTATACTGTTATACAAGTAAAATATCTCTGTGGCTAAAAAGGCCATATTACGGTGGAAAAAACAAATGGCCACTGTGGATCAATATGAATTGCGGCCCAGGACACAGAGTCACATTGTACAACCATAACCTATGTAACCTACTGTCTGAATGAAAGGTGCAAAAAAACCCAAAAAAGAGAATCTGGAAGCCTGATAGTACTCCCAAAAATTACCTCTTGCAAGCTTCATAGTAAATGTAGAGAGTGAACATTTATTCCAGATTCTGGCAGTATCTAGAATATTATTTGTAATTTCAATATTGATATAAGTTTTTACATTTTCTCTCATTTTGAGGGGCTTATTTTCTGGGAAACTGAGAGAATATAATTATGGCATCTTCCTACAGCTTATATTTAAAAACTGAATGACATAAAATTTCATTATTTTATTTTTATGAGAGTTATATACATAAATGCATATAATCAAATACTTTGTTCCTATTATAGTTTTGAACAAATGATCATTTTTCAGATCAATTAAGACAAAGAAAGTACCAATACACATATGAAAAATGCTCAACATCACTAATCATTGGGAAAATGCAAATTAAAACCACAGTGAGATATTACCTTCCCTCAGCCAGAATGGTCATTATTTAAAAGTTAAAAAAAAAAAAGAAGGTGGAATAGAGGTTGTAAAAAAGGGACCCTTATACATTGCTGGTGGCAATACAAATTAGTACATATTTTATGGAAAACAGTGGGGAAGTTTCTCACAGAACAAAAACTGATCTATCATTTAATCCAGCATTCCCACCACTGGGTATCTACCCAAAGGGAAAAAAAGTCACTATATCAAAAAGACACAGGCAAATGTATGTTTACTGAAGCACAGTTCACAATTGCAAAGATATGTAATCAAATTAAGTGCCACCAACTGATGAGTGGATAAGAAAATGTGACACACACACATACACAGACACATGCACACACACAGTAGAATACTACTCAGTCATCAAAAATGAAATAAAGTATTTCATAGCAACTTGGAAGGAACTGGAGGCTATTATTCTAGATGAAGTAATTCAGGAATGAAAAGCCAAATACCACATGTTCTCATTTACAAATTAGAGCAAAGCTACGAGTACACAAAGGCATACATGGTGGTATAGTGGACACTGGAAACTCAGAAGAGGGAAGAATGGGAGAGGAATGAGGGACAAAAAGCTACTTACTGGGTACGATATACACCACTCAGGTGATGCTCTAAAATCCTAGACTTCAACCATGTAAACAAAAACTACTTGTACCACGAAAGCTATTGAAATAACAAAAATAAAGAAAAGAACTACTGAGTAATGTAAGTTTTTCAAGAACATAAAAATTCCTAGGGAAAGATACTGAGAATCAGAGGAACTTGTCCTAGGGGTAGATTCTCAGGGAGAGTGGACTCTATGCACCAAAAATTTCTTCTCCCTATGTCAGAATTTATTTACTACATGTAGCTTTCTGTATAAAAATTCACCAGTTTGAGGTTTTAATTAATGAATATCCTCTCTCTTTTTAAAAGAAAATACCTCTCAGAAGAATAAAAAACCTTAATCAGTAGAGGATAGTGACCAACTGAGAGTTCCAATACTGAATCCATACTGATATAAAAATAAATGGCTGAAAGGAAATAAAGGAGAATAGATACATCTCTGGTGGAAAAGAATTTCAAATGATTTATATAGGAAGTAACAAGAGCATAACCACAACTTGTAACATCTGGGCTTTACCTGTGACCTTCATCCAAAGTGCACAACATGAAAAAAGAAAGAGGAAGAACTTTATAGCGGATAAAACCAGCACACATTACCTCAGACTGATGACTAAGATCTACATCATACTCTTGTTACAATGGGATAAGAGCGGCACTTTAGATTTGTGATCTTCCTCCTCAAAACTTGTAAACTGAGTCTAACCATGAAAAACATTCAGACATATACCAATAGAGGGAATAGAGGGTCATTCTACAAAATACCTGAGCAGAGCCTCTCAAAAACTGTCAAGGTCATCAAACACCAAGACAGTCTGAGAAATTTCCACTGCCAAAGAGAGTATGTGATGTGTAAGAAAACATAATGACTAATTTTAAAGACATATCCTAGATAGGATACTGAAATTAAAAAAAAAAAAAAACAAAAACAAACATTAGGTTAAAACTAAAAAATAAAAAAAGTGAGTTTAATTAATAATAGTGTGTCAAATTAGGTTAATTGATTTGTAAATTTTAACGTGTCAAATTGGGTTAATTGATTTGTAAATTTTAACATGTGTCAAATTGGGTTAATTGATTTCTAAATTTTAACAATGTGCCATACTCATGTTAGGTATTAATAATAGAGGAAACTAGGTGTGGAGCATACGAGAACTTTCTATAGTAATTTTGCAACTATTCTGTAAATCTAATGCCATTCTACAATTTATTATTTATTAACACAAATGTAGGATGATGTTACTGACACCCTGTTTGCTCAGTAAAAGGTTTGAAATGACCATAGAATCACATTTAAATAAATTAAACACCCAGTTCCACCCCCATATAGAAACACATACTAATGCTGAGAAAAGAAACTAGACGCAAAGGTTCAGTCAATGGTCCAAGAATATTTAAGGTTTATGCTGCACTTAGAGAAGTAATACACCAGGAAGTTTCCTGGGATTGAATATAAGAACAAGATTAAAATTGTTCTTCTGTATACTTCCAAAAGTTATCTGAAATTGATAAAAACACTTTATGATTTGTTTCATCAGTGTTTTGTAGTTCTATTTTAGAGATCTTTCACCTCCCTGGTTAGAAGTATTTCTAGGTACTTCATTTCTTTGTGTGACTATTATAAATGGAATTGTGTTATTGATTTGATTCTCAGCTTGAACATTACTGGTGTATGGAAATGCTACTGAGTTTTGTACATAGGTTTTGTATCCTGAAATTGTACTGAAGTTGTTTATTAGGTCTAGGAGTCTTTTGATGGAATCTTAAGAGTTTTCTAAGTACAGAAACATCATCAGTGGAGAGAAATAATTTGACTTTCTATTTTCCTATTTGGATGCCTTTTATTTCTTTCTGTTGCCTGATTTATCTGACTAGGACTTCCGGTGTTATGGTGAATAGGAGTAGTGACATTGGACATCCTTTTCTTGTTTTAGTTCTTCAGGGTAATGTTTTCAGCTTTTGCCCATTCAGTATAATGTTTGCTGTGGGAAAGAAATCACAGACGGCACAGACAAATGAAAAAAATGTCTTATGTCCATAAAGTGGAAGAATCAATATCACTAAAATGGCCACACAGCCCTAAGGAATCTGTAGATTCAACACACTTTCTGTCAAACCACCAATGTCATTTTTTACAGAATTAAAAAAATTCTAAAATCTGTATTAAAACAAAAGACATCCTGAATAGCCAAGGCAATCCTGGGAGGAAAACAAAGCTGAAGGTATCACATGACCTGACTTCCAGCTACACTACAAGACTACAGTAACGAAAAGATCATGGTGCTTGTACAAAAACAGACACAGAGATGAGTGGAACAGAAGACAGAACACCAAACATAAAGCCACACACTTACAATCAGTTAAATAAGCTTTGACAAATTTGGAAAAATAAGTGGGGGAAGGAGATCCTATTTAATAAATGAAGCTGAGATATCTGACTAACCACATGCGAAAGAATGAAACTGGACCACTATCTCATACCATATATAAAAGTTAACTCACAATGGATTAATATTTAAATGTAAAACCTCAAACTGTTCAAATCCTACAAGCAAACCTAGGAAAAGTTCTTGTGGACATTGGTCTAAGCAAAGAATTTCCGACTAAGTTCTTAAAAGCAAACATGACAAAACCAAAAATATACAAGTGGGACATAATTAAACAGCTACTGTATAGCAAAATAAATCATCCACACAGTGAATAGACAAGCTACAAAATGTGAGAAAATATTTGCAAACTGTGCATCTAACAAAGGACTAGTATCCAGAATCCATAAGGAAATTAAAGAAAACAATGAGAAAAAAATCTTATTAAAAAGTGTTCAAAAGTCATAGACAGATACTTCTCTAAAAACATATAAACAGCCAACAAACATATGAAAAAAATGCCCGCTATTATTAATCATCAAAGAAATGCAAATTGATAAAACATAAGAATGTCTCACACCAGTCAGAGTGACTACGGCTAAAATGTCAAACAGTAACAGATATTGGTGAGGTTGCAGAGAAAAGGAAATGCTTATACACTGTTGGTAGGAATGTAATTTAGTTAAACTTCTGTGGAAAGCAATTTGGAAATTTCTCAAAGATCTAAAAACAGAACTGTCATCCGACCCAGCAATCTTTTTTTGAATTTCCTTTTACAAAGGAAAATAAATTGTTTTACCAAAAATAATCTGCACTTATATGCTCATTGCAGCAGTATTCATAATAGTGAAGATATTGTATCAACATAGGTGCCCATCAATAGTGGATAGGATAAAGAATGTTGTACATATATACCATGAAATATTATGCAGCCACAAACAGAATGAAATCACATCCTTTGCAGCAACATGGATGCAATTGGAGATCATTATCCTAAAGGAATTAACAGAGAAACAGAAAACCAAATACCACACGTTCTCACTTAAAAGTAAGAGCTAAGCATTGCATACACATGGACATAAATATAGGACCAAAAGACACTGCAGATTCCAAAAAACTGGAGGGATATGGGGAGAAGGGTTAAAAATTACATATTGGATACTATGTTTACTATTTGGGTGATGGTTTCCATAGAAGCGCAAACCTCAGCATCACACAATATATTTATGTAACAAACCGGCACATATAATCCATAAATCTAAATTAAATAAATAAATAAAACACATTTTATTAGAATAATTAAAATATAGAAGAGGTCTAGGCTGTCAGAATCATATGTAAAGCAATTTGAGATTGTACAAAAGGTATATTTTTTATTTAAAAGTTATGCACAACGATATTATGTCTAACAATTAACAGAAAATATTTTTAAGAGGACATTAATCAGATTCTATTTTTCCATTGAAACAAGTTAACTCACTGAACTTTAATTACTTACTTATCCATAAAATAAAAACCATAATATTTTTCATGTCTACTTTCCTGTATCATAGAATAAAATAAATTTGATATTTAAAAATTTTTTTCAACAAATACATATTTGATCAATTACAATGTTACACATTGCTCTAGAAACTAGGGATTGAGCAGTGAGGAAAAACCAAGGAATGCTCTTGTTCTCATGAAGCTTAAATAAGAAAAAAACATTATTAAAACATGTAAATTAGATAATTTTTGAGAATTTTGGTGTATGTCAAAATGTATTTTGGCAAAGATAAAGTTGTTGTTTTTTTGTTTTTTTTTTTTTTGTTTGTTTGTTTTTGAGACAGAGTCTCACCCTGTCACCAGGCTAGAGTGCAGTGGCACAATCTCGGCTCACTGCAACCTCCCTCTGCCCCCCTGGTTGAAGCAATTCTCCTGTCTCAGCCTCCTGAGTAGCTGGGGCTACAGGCACATGGCACCACACCAAGCTAATTTTTGTATTTTTAGTAGAGAAGGGGTTTCACCATGTTGGCCAGGATGGTCTTGATCTCTTGACCTCATGATCCACCCACCTCGGCCTCCCAAAGTCCTGGGATTAAGGCATGAGCCACCGCACCCAGCCAAAGATAAAGTTTTATTCAAATTTAAAATATTGCTATCAACATGAAAATTATTTCATATTCTCTACATAGTCTCAGTTTCCTCCATTTGCTTCCTGTGTAGTCTGATTTTTTAATTTTATTTTAACAGATTTTGGGAAACAAGTAGTTTTTGGTTACATGGATGAATTCTATACTGGTAAATTCTGAGATTTTAGTGTACCTGTTACCCAAATATTGTACACTTTACCCAATATGTAGTCTTTTATCCCTCATCCTCCTCCCAATCTTTGCCCTGAGTCTCCAAAGTCTATTATATCATTCTCATGCCTTTGCATCTAAATAGCTTAGCTCCCACTTATAAGTGAGAACATACAATATTTGGTTTTCCATTCCTTAGTTACTTCACTTAGACTAATAACCTCCTACCCCTTTCAAGTTGCTGCAAACAACATTATTTTGTTCCTTTTAATGACTGTGTAGTATTCCATGGTGTATATATACCACATTTCTTTATTCATATGTTAATTGATGGATACTTTGGTTCCATAGCTTTGCAATTGTGAATTGTGCTGCTACAAACATGCATGTGAACATACAAGACTTCTTCTCCTTGAGTAGATATCCAATAGTGGGACTGCAGGATCAAACACTAGATCTAATTTTAGTCCTTTAAGGAATCTCCATATTGTTTTCCATAGAGATTGTACTAATTTACAATCACACCAACAGTGTAAGAGTGTTCCCTTTTTACTTTGCATTTTCCTGATTATTAATGATGTTGAGCATTTTTTCAAATGTTTGTTGGCCATTTGTATATCTTCATTTCAGAAATGTCTATTCATGTCCTCTGCATAGTTTGTGATGGAATTATTTAGCTTTTTTTTTTTTTTTTTCCTGCTGATTTGAGTTTCTTGTAGATTGTGGACACTAGTCCTTTGTGAGATGCATAGTTTGCAAATATTTTCTCCCATTCTGTGGGTTGTCTGTTTACTCTGCTAATTATTTCTTTTGTTGTGATGAAACATTTTAGTTTAATTATATCCAATTTATTTATTTAATTTCTCATTGTTTTGGGGGTCTTTATCATAAAATCATTACCTAGGCAATGTCCATAGTTTTATCTATGCTCATCTAGAATTTTGAGGTTTCAGATCTGAAATTTAAATCTTTGATTCATCTGGAGTTGATTTTTGTATAAGATGTGAGATGGGGATCCAGTTTCATGCCTCCACCCATGGCTTGCCAGTTTTCCCAGCACCATTTATTGAATAAGGTGTTGTATTAGTGTGTTCTCACAGTTGTATAAAGAACGACCTGAGACTGAGTAATTTATGAAGAAAAGAGGTTTAATTGACTCATAGTTCTGCAGGCTTAACAGGAAGCATGAATTGGAGGCCTCTGGAAACTTACAATCATGGCAGAAAGTGAACGGGAAGCAAGCATATCTTACCATGGCAGCAGGAGAGACAGAGAGAGAAGGGGGAGGTGCCTCATACTTTTACATAATCAGATCTTGTAAGAACTCATTCACTGTCATGAGAACAGGAAGGGGAAAATTCACCCCCACGATCTAATCACCTTCTATAGGCTATTCCCCCAACATGTGGGAATTAAAATTCGAGATGAGATTTGGGTGGGGACACAGGGCCAAACCATGTCTTTCTGCCCCGGCCCTCTCAAATCTCATGTTGTTTTCACATCTCAAAAGACAATCATGCCTTGCCAACAGCCACCCAAAGTCTAAACTCATTCCAGCATTAACTCAAAAGTTCACATTCAAAGTCTCATCTGAGACAAGTCCCTTCCACCTATGAGACTGTAAAATAAAAAGCAAGTTACTTCCAAGATACAATAAGGATACAGGAATTGGGTAAATACTCCCAATCTAAAAGGCATAAATTGGCCAAATCAAAGGAGCTACAGGCCTCATGAAAGTCTGAAATACAACAGGGCAGTCATTAAATTTCAAAGCTATAAAATAATGTCTTTTGACTCCAAGTCTCAAATCCAAAGCACACTGATGCAAGGGGTGGGGTTCCAAGGTGTTAAGCAGCTCTGCCTTTCTGGTTCTGCAGGGTACAGCACCACAGCTGTTTTCATAGGCTTGCATTGAGTGTCTGTGACTTTTCTAGGAACATGGTGCAAGCTGTCAGCTGATCTACCATTTTGCACTATGGAGCTATGGAGGATGGTGGCCCTCTTATTACAGCGCCACTAGGTGGTGCCCCAGTGAGGATTCTGTGTGGGGGCTCCAACCCCACACTTCCCCTCTGTACTGTTGTAGTGGAGATACTCCATGAGGGCTCTGCCCCTGCAGCAAACTTCTTCCTGGCCATCTAAGCATTTCCATACATCCTTCATAATCTAGGTGGAGTTACCAAAGCCACAACTCTTGCCTTCTGTGTACCTGCAGGCACAACACTACATGGAAGCTGCCCAATCTTGGGGCTTGCACACTGTGAAGCAATGGCCTGAGCTGTATCTTGGCCCCTTTTAGCCACTACTGGAGCTTGAGCAGCTGGGACACAGGGCACCATGTCCCAAGACTGCACAAAGCATCTGGGCCCTGGGCCTGGCCCACGAAACCATGTTTCCCTTCTAGGCCTCCAGGCTTGTGATGGGAGGGACTGAAATGAAGGTCTCTGACACGCCCTGGAGATATTGTCTTGACTATTAACATTCCACTCCTCTTTACTTATGCAAATTTCTGCAGCAGGCTTAAATTTCTCTCAAGAAAATGAGTTTTTCTTTTCTACCACATGGTCAGGCTGCAAGTTTTCCAAACTTTTATGTTCTGATTTTCTTTTTAATATAAGTTACAACTTTAGACCATCTATTTTCTGACACATATGAGCATACACTTTTTGAAACAGCCAGGTCACATCTTGAATGCTTTGATGCTTAGACATTTCTTCCACCAGATACCCTAAATCATATCTCTCAAGTTAAAAGTTCCACATATCTCTAGGGCAGGGACACAATGCTACCAGTCTCTTCGCTAGAGCAAAGCAAAAGTGTCCTTTACACCAGTTCTCATCTCTGTCTGAGACCACCTCAGCTTGTACTTCATTGTCCATATCACAATTAGCATTTTTAACAAAACCATTCAACAAGTCTCTAGGAAGTTCCAAACTTTCCCACATCTTCCTGTCTTCTGAGCACTCAAAACTGTTCTAACCAATGCCCATTACCCAGATCTAAAGTTGCTTCCACATTCTCAGGTATCTTTATATCAGTATTCCACTCTGGTACCATTTTTCTGTATTAGTCCATTATCTTTTTTTTTTTTTTTTTTTATGGTAAGAACGGCCTTTATTGGCTGCAGTGGGAAGTGGAAGAGGGGATACAGCCTCTGCAGACCTGAAATCAAATGAGAACATGTGAGCACCCCCATGGAGAAGCCAGCTGGATCTCAATTGTCCCAACGCGAGATTCCCGGTGTCGCGGCGCTTGAGGATAGAACCAGGGGATGGGAAGCCGCAGGCACCGAAGACATGATGCGGAGGTGGCCAGAGCCCTTTCCCTCTTCCTCCGTACATTAAGGGGAGCAGTACCACAAGCCCGATCCCCGCCATGAAAAGGAGGATGTCCATTATCACAGTGCTATAAAGAACTACCCGAGACTGGGTAATCTGTAAAGAAAAAAAGGTTTAACTGACTCACAGTTTTGCAGGCTTAACAGGAAGCATACTGGGAGGCCTAAGGAAACTTACAATCATGGCAGAAGAGAAAAGAGAAGTAACCACACCTTACCATGGTGGCAAGAGAGACAGAGAGAGAATGGGGAGGTGCCACACACTTTTAAACAATGAGAATTCATGAGAAGTCATTCACTATCATGAGAACAGCAAGTGAGAAATCTGCCCCCATGATCCAATCACCTTCCACCAGGCTCCTCTCCTGACACATGGAGATTACAGTTTGAGATGAGATTTGAGTGGGGACATAGAGCCACATACATCAGGAGTTTTTTGCTCAATTTATGTTTTTGTAAGCTTTGTCAAAGATCAGTTGGCTGTAAGTATTTGGCTTTACTTCTGTGCTCTCTATTCTTTTCTGTTGGTCTAAGTGCCTGTTTTTATACCAGTACCATGCTGCTTTGATAACCATAGCCTCGTAGTATATTTTGAACTCTGTAATATAATGCTTCCAGATTTCTTCTTATTGCTTAGTAGCGCTTTGGCTATTGAGGCTCTTTTTTGTTTCCATATGAATTTTAGAATTGTTCTTTCTACTTCTGTAAAAATGGTGGTGGTGTTTTTTGTTTGTTTGTTTGTTTGTTTTGAGTCTCCCTCTGCCACCCAGGCTGGAGTGCAGTGGTGCAATCTTGGCTCACTGCAAGCTCCGCCTCCTGGGTTCACGCCATTCTCCTGTCTCAGACTCCTAAGTAGCTGGGACTACAGGCACCTGCCACCACATCCAGCTAATTTGTTTGTACTTTTAGTAGAGATGGGGTTTCACCATGTTAGCCAGGATGGTCTTGATCTCCTGACCTCATGATCCACCCGCCTCAGCCTCCCAAACTGTTGGGATTACAGGCGTGAGTCACCATCCCCGGCCGGTGGTGGCGTTTTTATGAGAATTGCTTTGAATCTGTAGATTGCTTTGGGGAGTATGGTCATTTTTACAATACAAATTTTTCCCACCCATGGGCATGGGATAAGTTTCCATTTGTTTGTGTCATCTATGATTTAGTTCAGCAGTGTCTTGTAGTTTTCTTTGTAAATATACTTTACCTCTTTGTCTAAGTATAGTCCTAGATTTTTTTTAACTCCTGTAAACAAGATTGAGTTCTTGATTTAATTCTCAGCTTGGACATTTTTGGTATTTACCATTTTTACTGGTTTGTGTACATTGATTTTGCATCCTGAGATTTTACTGAGTTCATCAATCAGATCTAGGAGTCTTCTGAAACAGCCTTTAGAGTTTTCTAGGTATAGAATCTTATCAGTGAATAGCACTAGTAAGAATTCCTCTTTTTATACTTGGGTGTCCTTTATTTCTTTGTCTTGCCTGATTGCTCTAAGACTTCTAGTACTGTGTTAAATAGAAGTGGTGAAAATGGCCATCCTTCTCTTCTAAAAGTTTCAGGGTGAAATTTTTCAGATTTTTTTCTTTTTAGTATGATGTTTGCTGTGGGTATGTCATATATGGCTTTTATTATTTTGAGGTAAGTCTCTTCTATGCCTAGTTTATTGAGGATTTTTATCATAAACAGATGCTGTATTTTATCAAATGCTTTGCATCTTTTAAGATGATCCTATACTTTAGTCTTTAATTTTGTGTATGTGATCTATAACATTTGTTGACTTGAATATGTTAAACCATCTCTGCACTCCTGGGACAAAACCCACTTGGACATGATGTGTTACCTTTTTGATGTGATGTTGGATTCAGTTTGCTAGTATTTTCTTGAGGATTTGTGTATCAGAGTTTATCAGGGATATTGGTCTATGGTTTTTTTTATTATTATTTTCTTTCCTGGTTTTGGTATCAGGGTGATATTGGCTTCAAAGAATTATTTCATGTGGATTCCGTGTTGCTCAATCTTTTGGAATAGTTTCAGTAAGATTTGCAACAATTGTTCTTTGAATTTCTGTTAGAATTTAGCTGTGAATCCGTCTGGTTTTGGGATTTTTGTTGGCTTTTTAAAAATTATTGATTCAATTTTGCTGCTTGTTATTGGTCTGTTCAGGATTTCTACTTATTTTTGTGATTGAATCTAGGAGGATTGTGTGTTTTCAGGAATTTATTCATTCCCTCTAGGTTTTGTATTTCGTGTGCATGAAGGTGTTCATAGTAGTCTCAAATGATCTTTCGTATTTCTGGGGCATGTGTTGTAATGTCTCCAGTTTCATTTCAAATTGAGCTTATATGGATCTTCTCTCTTCATTTTTTGTCAATCTTACTAACGGTCTCACACTTTTGCTAATGTTTTCAAAGAACTAGCTTTTTGTTTCATTTATATTTGGTATTTTTTTGTTTCAACTTTATTTAGTTGTCTGATCTTTGTTATTTCTTTTCTTCTGCTGTCTTTGGGTTTAGTTTGTTCCTGTTTCTATGGTTCCTTGAGGTGGTATATTATGTTGTCAATTTGTGCTTTTTCAGACTTTTTGATGTAGGCATTTAACTATTAACTTTCCTTTTGCACTGTTTTTGCTGTATCCCAGGGGTTTTGATAACTTGTGTCACTATTATCATTTTAAAAATGTATATTTCCATCTTGATTTCCTTGCTAATCCAGAAATCATTCCAAAGTAGATTATTTATTTTCCACATATTTGTATAATTTTAAGGGTTCCCTTTGATGTTTATTTCTGGTTTTAATCTACTGTTTTCTGAAGAGATATTTAATATGGTTTCAATTTTCTTAAATGTATTGAAACCTGTGTTTTTGGCCTACCATAGAGTCTATCTTGGAGAATGTTCCATGTGTTGATGAGAAGAACGTATATTCTGCAGTTTTGGGGTAGAATGTCCTGTAAATAGCTGTTAAGTCTGTTTATTCTAGAGTGTATCTAGAATCTACAAGGCACTTAAACAAATGTACAAAGAAAAAGCAAAAAACAAACAAAAAAAAACCCATGAAAAAGTGGGCAAAGGACATGAACAGACACTGTACAAAACACAACATTTATGTAGCTAATAAACATATGAAAAAAAGTTCATCATCACTGGTCATTAGAGAAATTCAAATCGAAACCACAATGAGATACCATCTCATGCCAGTTACAATGGCAATCATTAAAAAGTCAGGAAACAACAGATGCTGGAGAGGATGTGGAGAAATAGGAACACTTTTACACTCTCAGTGGGACTGTAAATTAGTTCAATCATTGTGGACGACAGTGTGGTGATTCCTCAAAGATCCAGAACTGGAAATACCGTTTGACCCACCAATCCCATTACTGGGTATATACCCAAATTATTATAAATCATTCTACTATAAAGACACATGTGCACATATGTTTATTGCAGCACTACTCACAATAGCAAAGACTTGGAACCAACCCAAATGCCCATCAATATTAGATTGAATAAAGAAAATGTGTTATATATACACTGTGGGATACTATGCAGCCATAAAAAAGGATGAGTTCGCGTCCTTTGCAGGGACATGGCTGAAACTGGAAACCATCATTCTCAGCAAACTAACACAGGAGCAGAAAATCAAACACTGCATGTTCTCACTCATAAGTGGGAGTTGAACAATAAGAACATATGGGCACAGGGAGGGTAACATCACACACTGGGGCCTGTTGCAGGGTGGGGGGCATGGGGAGGGATAGCATTAGGAGAAATACCTAATGTAGCTGATGGTTTGTTGCATTCAGCAAACCACCATGGTACATTTGCACCTATGTAACAAACCTGCACGTTCTGCACATGTATCCCAGAACCTGAAGTATTTAGTTATACTATAGCTTTGTTTTATATATATATATAATAAAACAAAGCTATAGTAACTAAGACACCTTGATATTGGCAGAAAAACAGACACATAGAGCAATAGAACAGAATAGAGAACACAGATATAAATTACCTCAGTTGCTAAAAGAATCTCATCTTCCACACAGGTGCCAAGAACACACAACGGGAAAAGGACAGTTGTTTCAATAAATATGTTGGAAAAATTGATTAACTCTATACCAAAAAATAAAATTAGACTGCCATATTTTACCATACACAAAAATAAAATAAAAGTAAATTAGAAACTATAATCTGCTACCTCAAACTAGGAAACTACTAGAAGAAAACATTGGGGAAACACTCTAGGAAATTGGTCTGGGCAAATTTTTTTTTGTGTAAGACCTGAAAGGCACAGGGTACCAAAGCAAAAACAGACAAATAAGATTACCTCAAGCTAAAAAGCATTCACACAACAAAGGAAATAATAAAAAAAAAAAAAAAAATGAAGACGATCTATAGAATTGAAGAAAACAGTTGCAAACCATTGATCTGACAAAGGATTAATAATCAGAATACATAAGTGGCTCAAACAGTTCGAGAGCAAAATAATAATAACAATCCAATTAAAACATGAACAAAAGGTCGTGCATGGTGGCTCATGCCTGTAATCCCAGTACTTTGGGAGGTCAAGGTGGGTGGATCACCTGAGGTCAGGAGTTCAAGACCAGTCTGGCCCACATGGTGAAAAGCCGTCTCTACTAAAAATATAAAAATTAGCTGGGCATGGTGGTGGGCGCCTTTAATCCCAGCTACTCAGGAGGCTGAGGCATGAGAATCTCTTGAACCTGGGTGACAAGAGCGAAACTTTGTATTAAAAATAAAAAAAGCAAAAGATCTGAATAAACATTTCTCAAAAGTACATAAACCACAAACGTGTATGAAAAATGCTGAAAAAGAAAAACCATCAGAAAAATGCAAATCAAAATCACAGTGAGACATCATCTCACTCCAGTTAAAATAGTTTTTTATCAAAAACACAGGCAATAGTAACTCACAAGAGTATTGAGAAAGGAAAATTCTTGTACATTGTTGCTGAGAATATAAATTAATAGTGTGACTATGGAGAACATTATGGAGGTTTATCAAAGAAGAAAAAAATAGATACACTGCTAGGCATAGTGGCTCGCACCTGTAATCCCAACACTTTAAGACGCCAAGGTGGGTGAATTGCTTGAGCCCAATGTCAAAATTTGCCTGGGCAATATGGTGAAACCCCATCTCCACAAAAAAATTTAAAAATTAGCCCAGCACGGTGGCATGCACCTGTAGTCCCAGCTACTAGGGAGGCTGAGGATCACTGGAGCCCAGCAGGTAGAGGTTATAGTGAATCAAGATCACCCCAATGCACTCCAGTCCAGGTAACAGAGCATGACTCAGTAAAAAAACAAAACAAAACAAAACAAACAAACAAAAAACTACCATATGATTAAGCAATTATACTACTGGGTATATAGTCAAAAGAAAGGAAATCAGTACATCAAAGAGATATCTGCATTTCCATGTTATTGCTGCATTATTTAGAATAGTTCACAATATGTAATCAACATAAATGCTCACTAACGAATAAGTGGATAAAGACAATATGGCATATATGCATAATAACATTTTTTTCAGCTATAAAAGAGAATGAAATCCTGTCATTTTAAGGAACACAGATGGAACTGGAGAGCACTATATTAAGTGAAATAAGTCAGGCACAGGAAGACAAATATCACATTTTCTCACTCATATGATGGAGCTAAAATAGTGAATCTCATGAAAATGAAGAGTAGATTAATGGTTATCAAAGGTGGAAATGAACGAAACAAAGAAGATTTCATATATATAATAAGCACATAAGCATATATTACCACTAAACTGTGCATTTCAAAACAGCAAAATAATAAATTATATATGTATTTTTCACTTCAATAAAAAAGGAACAAAAATGTAAAAAGCATGGAATTGTAATAAAACACACATATATCAATGAAACAGAATTGAGGAACCAAATATAAATTCACATATTTATAGCTAACTGATTTTCAACAAAGGAGTCAAGAACATACAGTAGGAAAATGCTACTCTTTTCATTAAATAGTTTTAGACAAACTGGATATCGATATGCAGAAGAATAAATCTAAATTTCCATCTGTTACCATATATAATAAACAACTCAAAATGCATTAAAAACTTAGATGTAAGACACAAATGGTTAAATAATAAAACATAGAGGAAATGCCTTAGAACATTGTCCTAGGTACAGATTTCATGGGTAATACTTCAAAAGGGAAGGCATTAAGAAAAATAGAGAAATGAGATTATGTCAAACTAAAAAGCTTCTGAACAGCAAAGGAAACAATCAACAGTGGAAAGAGACAACTCAAAGAATAGGAGAAAATATTTGCAAACTATTCATTCACAAGGCACTAATGTCCAGAACTTCACAAGGAACTCAAACAACTGAACAGCAATAAATAAATAAATAAATAAATAAATAAATAAATAAATAAATAAATAAATAAATAAAATAAAAATTCTAGTAAAAAATTTTGGCAAATAGACATTTTTCAAAGAATAAATACAAATGACTAAGTACATAAAAAAATTTTCAACGCTGACTTTTAGTTTCAAAATGGCAGCATAGCAGAAAGCTGGCCTCACCACCCCCACAGAAAAACCAAAAACAAACATATAGTGCCAACATTCCCTCCAGCAACAGCCCAGACCTCACACAGGAAGATGTGTCCCAGGGCCACAGTGAAGTCAAGAAACCTCACAGCATATGTAAGAGATTCAGACTTCCATATCCATGGTGACCATTCCTCCAGTCTTCCCAGCACCAAACACATACAAATCTTCCTTATGACTAATGGTTTCTACACTGGAGAAAGTGGGACCAAGAGGGGGCACCACCATCCTCACGATCTCAGCTTCACTGGCAAAAAAACACATTCCTGCCTCAACCCATGGGAAGCTTTGGGAGTGCCTGAGGGGAGAAATATTCCTGAAGACAGTGAGAGAAAAATGGAGAAGGAAGGACAACCATTCCCAGCCCTGAAAACACTGCTTTGTCACTCACCCAAAGGAGGCATCAATTCAGAGCAACTGTTCAGTATCATCACATTTTAGAAGTTTTGTCCCATAGTTCCCCTGGGTACAAACCCCTAATTAGTTTTCCCACATTACTGGGGTGTTTCTTCTGTTACCTCCCTCATTCTGGATGAAAGACATTCTGTTTACTAGAACTGTAGCAAATCTGGGCTTAAGGCTCCATCTAGTGCCCTAAGGAAGGCATCAACCTAGCAGAAAAAAAAAAAAAAAAAAGAAAAGAAAGGAAAAGAAAAGAAAAGAAGAAAAATCAATAGGCAAATTACAAAAAAATCTCTAAGCAAACATATCTAACAACAACAACAACAAAAACAAGCCAAGCCGAGAAAACTGGAATGATTAATATTTCAATGCAAAGAAATACACATACCTCCACACAAACAACAGCAAACAGGGAATTAAGACATTCTCATATGTACAAAGCGAGAAACTAGTGACTGACCCTGAGATGGTGATTTGTTAACTAAGAATTTAAAATAGCAGTTTAAAGAAATAGTGTTCTCCGAGATAACATAAAAAAACAATCAGGAATTAATCATAGAAATTTTGCAAAGATATTGAAATAAGACAATATCAAGCATAAACTGTGGAACTGAGATATACATTTACTTAACTGAAAAATTTATTAGAGGCTTTCAACAGAAGAATAGATTGAGCATAGACAATAATCAGGGAGCTCAAAGCAGTTATTTTAAAATACAGTCAGGAGAAAAATAAAAATAAGATAAAGTAAAAAAGTCAAAAATTATCTCAAAAAACCAACTCTAAGAATTATTGGTGTTCAAAGGGGAGCTAAACACGGGCATGGTGGAAACCTTATCAGGAGAAATAGTAACATAAAATTTTCCAAAATTTAAGAAAGAGATAAATATTTAGGTACGGGAAGGTCAGAGAACACCAAAATAATTAGAGTCAAATAAGACTACTCCAAGGCATATAATAATCAAATAATCAAACGTCAAGCATGAAGAGAGGAACCTATAAGCATCAATATAAAATAAGAAAATAACATAAAAGAGTTTTAATTCATCTAACAAACTTCTCATTAAAAATCATTCAGGCCAGAAGGGTGTATGATGACATTTTCAAAGTGCAACAAACAAACAAACAAAACCACTGTCATCCAACAATATTGTATCCAGGAAAGATATTCTTCTTTCTCTCTCTCTTTTTTTTTTGTTTTCTGAGACAGAATCTTGCTCTGTTGTCCGGGTTGCAGTGCAGTGGTGCTATTTTGGCTCACTGCAACCTCCACCTCCCGTGTTCAAGCAATTCCCTGCCTCAGCCTACCAAGTAGCTGGGATTACAGGCCTCCGCCATCATGCCCAGGTAATTGTTATATTTTTAGTAGAATCAGGGTTTCACCATCTTGGCCAGGCTGGTCTTGAATTCCTGACTTTGTGATCTACCCACCTTGGCCTCCCAAAGTGCTGGGATTACAGACGTGAGCCACCCCGCCTGGTCAGCTAGTCTTCAAATATGAAGAAGAGATAAAATATTTCCCAGATGAACAAAAACTGAGATAATTCACCATCACCTGTCATGTATTATAAGAAATTCTAAAACGACAGGTTGGAGCAAGATGGCCAAATAGGAACAGCTCCAGTCTCCAACTCCTAGCGCGAGTGACACAGAAGACCGGTGATTTCTGCATTTTCAACTGAGGTACTGGGGTCATCTCACTAGGGAGTGCCGGACAATCGGTGCTGGTCAGCTGCTGCAGCCCAACCAGCGAGAGCTGAAGCAGGGCCAGGCATCGCCTCACCTGGGAAGCACAAGGGGGAAGGGAATCCCTTTTCCTAGCCAGGGGAACTGAGACACACAACACCTGGAAAATCGGGTAATTCCCACCCCAATACTGCACTTTAAGCGAATGGGCACACCAGGAGATTATACCCACACCTGGCTGGGAGGGTCCCACGGCCACGGAGCCTCCCTCATTGCTAGCACAGCAGTCTGCGATCTAACCGCAAGGCAGCAGCGAGGCTGGGGGAGGGGCACCCACCATTGCTGAGGCTTAAGTAGGTAAACAAAGCCGCTGGGAAGCTCGAACTGGGTGGAACTCACAGCAGCTCAAGGAAACCTGCCTGTCTCTGTAGAATCCACCTCTGGGGACAGGGCACAGCTAAACAACAACAACAACAAAGCAGCAGAAACCTGTGCAGATGCAAACAACTCTGTCTGACAGCTTTGAAGAGAGCAGTGGATCTCCCAACATGGAGGTTGAGATCTGAGAAGGGACAGACTGCCTGCTCAAGTGGGTCCCTGACCCTTGAGTAGCCTAACTGGGAGACATACCCACTAGGGGAAGTCTCACACCCCACACCTCACAAGGTGGAATACACCCCTGAGAGGAAGCTTCCAAAGTAAGAATCAGACAGCTACACTCGCTGTTCAGAAATATTCTATCTTCTGCAACCTCTGCTGCTGATACCCAGGCAAACAGGGTCTGGAGTGGACCTCAAGCAATCTCCAACAGACCTACAGCTGAGGGTCCTGACTATTAGATGGAAAACTATCAAACAGGAAGAACACCTATACCAAAACCCCATCAGTACGTCACCATCATCAAAGACCAGAGGCAGATAAAACCACAAAGATGGGGAAAAAGCAGGGCAGAAAAGCTGGAAATTCAAAAAATAAGAGCGCATCTCCCCCTGCAAAGGAGCACAGCTCATCGCCAGCAATGGATCAAAGCTGGTCAGAGAATGACTTTGACGACATGAGAGAAGAAGGCTTCAGTCCATCAAAATTCTCAGAGCTAAAGGAGGAATTACGTACCCAGTGCAAAGAAACTAAAAATCTTGAAAAAAGAGTGGAAGAATTGATAGCTAGAATAATTAATGCAGAGATGGTCATAAACGAAATGACAGAGATGAAAACCATGACATGAGAAATACGTGACAAATGCACAAGCTTCAGTAACCGACTCGATCAACTGGAAGAAAGAGTATCAGTGATTGAGGACCAAATGAATGAAATGAAGCGAGAAGAGAAACCAAAAGAAAAAAGAAGAAAAAGAAATGAACAAAGCCTGCAAGAAGTATGGGATTATGTAAAAAGACCAAATCTACATCTGATTGGGGTGCCTGAAAGTGAGGGGGAAAATGGAACCAAATTGGAAAACACTCTTCAGGATATCATCCAGGAGAACTTCCCCAACCTAGTAGGGCAGGCCAACATTCAAATTCAGGAAATACAGAGAACACCACAAAGATACTCCTTGAGAAGAGCAACTCCAAGACACATAATTGCCAGATTCACCAAAGTTGAAATGAAGAAAAAAATCTTAAGGGCAGCCAGAGAGAAAGGTCGGGTTACCCACAAAGGGAAGCCCATCAGACTAACAGCAGACCTCTCAGCAGAAACTCTACAAGCCAGAAGAGAGTGGGGGCCAATATTCAACATTCTTAAAGAAAAGAATTTTCAACCCAGAATTTCATATCCAGCCAAACTAAGTTTCATAAGTGAAGGGAAAATAAAATCCTTTACAGATAAGCAAATGCTTAGAGATTTTGTCACCACCAGGCCTGTCTTACAAGAGACCCTGAAGGAAGCCCTAAACATGGAAAGGAACAACCGGCACCAGCCATTGCAAAAACATGCCAAAATGTAAAGACCATCGAGGCTAGGAAGAAACTGCATCAACTAACGAGCAAAATAACCAGTTATTATCATAATGGCAGGATCAAGTTCACACATAACAATATTAACCTTAAATGTTAATGGACTACATGCTCCAATTAAAAGACACAGACTGGCAAACTGGATAAAGAGTCAAGACCCATCAGTCTGCTGTCTTCAGGAGACCCATCTCACATGCAGAGACATACATAGGCTCAAAATAAAGGGATGGAGGAAGATCTACCAAGCAAATGGAGAACAAAAAAAGCAGGGGTTGCAATCCTAGTCTCTGATAAAACAGACTTTAAACCATCAAAGATCAAAAGAGACAAAGAAGGCCATTACATAATGGTAAAGGGATCAATCCAACAGGAAGAGCTAACTATCCTAAATATATATGCACCCAATACAGGAGCACCCAGATACATAAAGCAAGTCCTTAGAGACTTACAAAGAGACTTAGACTCCCATACAATAATAATGGGAGACTTCAACACTCCACTGTCAACATTAGACAGATCAACGAGACAGACAGTTAACAAGGATATCCAGGAATTGAACTCATCTCTGCACCAAGCGGACCTAATAGACATCTATAGAACTCTCCACCCCAAATCAACAGAATATACATTCTTCTCAGCACCACATCACACTTATTCCAAAATTGACCACATAATTGGAAGTAAAGCACTCCACAGCTAATGTAAAAGAACAGAAATTATAACAAACTGTCTCTCAGACCACAGTGAAATCAAACTAGAACTCAGGACTAAGAAATTCAATCAAAACCACTCAACTACATGGAAACTGAACAACCTGCTCCTGAATGACTACTGGGTACATAATGAAATGAAGGCAGAAATAAAGATGTTCTTTGAAACCAATGAGAACAAAGATACAACATACCAGAATCTCTGGGACACATTTAAAGCAGTGTGTAGAGGGAAATTTATAGCACTAAATGCCCACAAGAGAAAGCTGGAAAGATCTAAAATTGACACTCTAACATCACAATTAAAAGAACTGGAGAAGCAAGAGCAAACACATTCAAAAGCTAGCAGAAGGCAAGAAATAACTAAGATCAGAGCAGAACTGAAGGAGACAGAGACACAAAAAACCCTCCAAAAAATCAATGAATCCAGGAGTTGGTTTTTTGAAAAAATCAACAAAATTGACAGACCACTAGCAAGACTAATAAAGAAGAAAAGAGAGAAGAATCAAATAGACCCAATAAAAAATGATAAAGGAGATATCACCACCAACCCCACAGAAATACAAACTACCATCAGAGAATACTATACACACCTCTACGCAAATCAACTAGAAAATCTAGAAGAAATGGATAATTTCCTGGACACTTACACTCTTCCAAGACTAAACCAGGAAGAAGTTGAATCCCTGAATAGACCAATAGCAGGCTCTGAAACTGAGGCAATAATTAATAGCCTACCCACCAAAAAAAGGCCAGGACCAGATGGATTCACAGCTGAATTCTACCAGAGGTACAAGGAGGAGCTGGTACCATTCCCTCTGAAACTATTCCAATCAATAGAAAAAGAGGGAATCCTCCCTAACTCATTTTATGAGGCCAACATCATCCTGATTCCAAAGCCTGGCAGAGACACAACAAAAAAAGAAAATTTTAGACCAATATCCCTGATGAACATCGATGCAAAAATCCTCAATAAAATACTGGCAAACCGGATTCAGCAGCACATCAAAAAGCTTACCCACCATGATCAAGTGGGCTTCATCACTGGGATGCAAGGCTGGTTCAACATTCGCAAATCAATAAATGTAATCCAGCATATAAACAGAACCAAAGACAAGAACCACATGATTATCTCGATAGATGCAGAAAAGGCTTTTGACAAAATTCAACAGCCCTTCATGCTAAAAATGCTCAATAAATTCGGAATTGATGGAACTTACCTCAAAATAATAAGAGCTATTTATGACAAACCCACAGCCAATATCATACTGAATGGGCAAAAACTGGAAAAATTCCCTTTGAAAACTGGCACAAGACAGGGATGCCCTCTCTCTCACCACTCCTATTCAACATAGTGTTGGAAGTTCTGGCTAGGGCAATCAGGCAAGAGAAAGATATAATAAAGGGTACACAGTTAGGAAAAGAAGAAGTCAAATTGTCCCTGATTGCAGATGACATGATTGTATATTTAGAAAACCCCATTGTCTCAGCCCAAAATCTCCTTAAGCTGATAAGCAACTTCAGCAATGTCTCAGGATACAAAATTAATGTGCAAAAATCACAAGCATTCTTATACACCAGTAACAGACAAACAGAGAGCCAAATCATGAATGAACTTCCATTCACAATTGCTTCAAAGAGAATAAAATACCTAGGAATCCAACTTACAAGGGATGTAAAGGACCTCTTCAAGGAGAACTACAAACCACTGCTCAGAGAAATAAAAGAGGACACAAACAAATGGAAGAAGATACCATGCTCATGGATAGGAAGAATCAATATCGTGAAAATGGCCATACTGTCCAAAGCAATTTACAGATTCAATGCCATCCCCATCAAGCTACCAATGAGTTTCTTCACAGAACTGGAAAAAACGGCTTTAAAGTTCATATGGAACCAAAAAAGAGCCCGCATTGCCAAGACAATCCTAAGTCAAAAGGACAAAGCTGGAGGCGTCACGCTACCTGACTTCAAACTATACTACAAGGCTACAGTAACCAAAACAGCATGGTACTGATACCAAAACAGAGATATAGACCAATGGAACAGAACGGAGTCCTCAGAAACAATACCACACATCTACAGCCATCTGATCTTTGACAAACCTGAGAGAAACAAGAAATGGGGAAAGGATTCCCTATTCAATAAATGGTGCTGGGAAAATTGGCTAGCCATAAGTAGAAAGCTGAAACTGGATCCTTTCCTTACTCCTTATACAAAGATTAATTCAAGATGGATTAGAGACTTAAATGTTAGACCTAATACCATAAAAACCCTAGAAGAAAACCTAGGTAGTACCATTCAGGACATAGGCATGGGCAAGGACTTCATGTCTAAAACATCAAAAGCAATGGCAACAAAAGCCAAAATTGACAAATGAGATCTAATTAAAGTAAAGAGCTTCTGCACAGCAAAAGAAACTACCATCAGAGTGAACAGGCAACCTACAGAATGGGAGAAAATTTTTGCAGTCTACTCATCTGACAAAGGGCTAATATCCAGAACCTACAAAGAACTCAAACAAATTTACAGGAAAAAACAAACAACCCCATCAAAAAGTGGGCAAAGGATATGAACAGACATTTCTCAAAAGAAGACATTCATACAGCCAACAGACACATGAAAAAATGCTCATCATCACTCGCCATCAGAGAAATGCAGATCAAAACCACAATGAGATACCATCTCACACCAGTTAGAATGGCAATCATTCAAAAGTCAGGAAACAACAGGTGCTGGAGAGGATGTCGAGAAATAGGAACACTTTTACACTGTTGGTGGGACTGTAAACTAGTTCAACCATTATGGAAAACAGTATGGCAATTCCTCAAGGATCTAGAACTAGATGTACCATATGACCCAGCCATCCCACTACTGGGTATATACCCAAAGGATTATAAATCATGCTGCTATAAAGACACATGCACACATATGTTTATTGCGGCACTATTCACAATAGCAAAGACTTGGAATCAACCCAAGTGTCCATCTGTGACAGACTGGATTAAGAAAATGTGGCACATATACACCATGGAATATTATGCAGCCATAAAAAAGGATGAGTTTGCATCGTTTGTAGGGACATGGATGCAGCTGGAAACCATCATTCTTAGCAAACTATCACAAGCACAGAAAACCAAACACCGCATGTTCTCACTCATAGGTGGGAACTGAACAATGAGATCACTTGGACTCGAGAAGGAGAACATCACACACCAGGGCCTATCATGGGGAGGGGGGAGGGGGGAGGGATTGAATTGGGAGTTATACCTGATATAAATGATGAATTGATGGGTGCTGATGAGTTGATGGGTGCAGCACACCAGCATGGCACAAGTATACATATGTAACAAACATAAAAAACAAAAAAAAAGAAATTCTAAAACGAGTGTTTCATCCTGAAAGAAAAAGATGCTAATGTGCAAAAACAAAACATTTGAAAGTATAAAACCCACTGGCAAATCTAAGTACATAGTTAAATCCAGACTACTCTAATACTGCAATTTTGGCGTGCAATCCACTCATAACTTTATTATAAAGCCCAAGTGACAAATTTATCAAAAACAGTAATAACCACAGCCACCTGTTAAGAGACAGGCAATATAAAAATATGAAAATTGAGACAACTTAAGTCTAAATGTGAGAAATGGAGTTAAAGTGTAGAGTTTTTTTTCTTTTTTCTATTTTTTTTATTTGTGATCTAAGATAAGTTATCATCCTTTAAAAATAAAAGAATGAAGGAAAGAGAAATAAAGCAACAAATTGGCAGTAGTAAGTCCTTACTTATCAATACTGTCACCAAATGTAAATTGAATCAATTTTTCAATTAAAAGGCACAAAGTGGCTCAATGGATATATCAGACCCAACTATATTCTGGCTGCATTATAACCACCCCACCTATAAAGGCACACACGGACCGAAAGTTATATAACAATTATAAATATCTATATAGCTACTAGTGGAAGTCCTAAGTATATAAAGCAAACATTAATAGATTTAAAGGGAAAGATAGTCTTCAATACAATAATGGCAGGGGACATCAACAACTCAATCTCAGGAATGGACAAATTATCCAGACAGAAAGTTAACAAAGAAACATCAGTTAAACTACACACTAAACCAAATAGACATAGATATTTGCAGAACATTTCACCTAACTGCTGCATTATACACTTTGTTGTCATCAGCACATGGAACATTCTCTAAAATAGACCATATCTTAGGCCACACAACAAGTCTCAACAAATTCAAAAGAGTAGAAATTAAATCAAGTATATTTTCTGATCATAATGGAAGAAAACTAGAAATCAATAACAAGGGGAACCTCGGAAATACATAAACACATGAAAATTAAACAACATGCTTTTTATGAATGAGTCAGTAAAAAAAAAAAAAAAAAAAAAAAATGAAGAAGGAAATTTTAAAAACATTTTGAAACAAATGAAAAACCAACCAACCAACCAACCAACCAAACAAACAAAAACCTACCACATACCAAAATCTATGGGATAGGGAAAAAGCAGTACTAAGAGGGATGATTATGGCAATAAATGTTTATATACGGAAGTGGAAGGACTTCAAATAAACAACCAAGTGAGGTACCTCAAGGAAGTAGAAAAGTAAGAACAAACTCAAAATTAATAAAAAGAAAAAGATAATAAAGATTAGATCAGAAATAAATACAATTTTGACAAAAATACAGATCAATGATATGAAAAGTTGCTTTCTAAAATGATAAAATCTATGAACCTTTATCTAGACTAAGAAAAAAGAGAGAAGACCCTACCTAATATATAAAAATCACCAATAGGCCGGGCGCGGTGGCTCAAGCCTGTAATCCCAGCACTTTGGGAGGCCGAGACGGGCGGATCACGAGGTCAGGAGATCGAGACCATCCTGGCTAAAACGGTGAAACCCCGTCTCTACTAAAAAAATACAAAAAAAAAAAAACTAGCCGGGCGTGGTGGCCGGCGCCTGTAGTCCCAGCTACTCGGGAGGCTGAGGCAGGAGAATGGCGTAAACCCGGGAGGCGGAGCTTGCAGTGAGCTGAGATCCGGCCACTGCACTCCAGCCCGGGCAACAGAGCCAGACTCAAATCCCAAAAAAAAAAAAAAAAAAAAAAAAAAAAAAAAATCACCAATAAAAAAAAAAAAAAGAAGCTATGACATTTGGGACCACAGAAATACAAAGAAACTTTAGAGACTATTATAAAAAATTATATGCCAACAAATTGAAAATCCTAGAAGAAATGGATAAATTCCTTGACTCATACAACCTACCAAGATTGCACCATGAAAACTTCAACAAACCAATAATGAGTAATGGGGATGATGCCATAGGTTGATGCCATAATAAAGATTCTCCCATCAAAAATGTTTAAAAATCCAAGAATTGACAGCTATACTTTTGCATTCTCCAAAACTTTTGAAGAAGAAATAGTCACAATTCTACCCTAGCTCATCAAAACTTTGAAGAGAAAGGAATAGGTTTAAACTTATTCTAAAAGACTACCATTATCTCAATAAAATAACCAGAGAAAGATACAATAGATCAACCTATGCATAATTCCTCAACAAAATACTACCAAACCTAATTCAACAAATTAAAAAGATAATTTGCCAAGATCCAGTAGGATTCATCCTAGTGACATAAGGATGATTCAACACATGCAAATTAGTAAATAAGATACATTATGTTAATAGAACTAAGGAAGCAAACCCTATGATTATTTCAATACATGCTCAAAAATTATTCAGTGAAATTCAGCATTCCATTATGATTAAAACCCTCAATGAACTAAGTCTTAAAAAAAAAAAAAAAAAAAAACCTCAAAATAACGAGAACCAGATATGGTAAACCCACAGCTAACATCATACAAAACAGAAAAAAATTGAGAGCAATTTTTCTAAAATCTTGAACAAGTCAAATATGCCCACTTTTCTCACTTTTATTCAACATTATAACTGAAAATTCAGGTTAGAGCAGTAAGGCAAGATAAAGAAACACATTCAAATTGGAAAGAAAGAAGCCAAATTAGCCTTGTTTGCAGATGCCAGGATCTTAACACTTGGAGGAAAAACCTGTAGACTCCACCAAAATAACTATTTATTTATTTATTTATTTATTTATTTATTTATTTATTTATTTTTTTTTTTTTGGAGAAAGGGTCTCTGTCACCGAGGCTGGAGTCCAGTGGCACAATGTCAGCTCACTGCAACATCTATATCCTGGGTTCAAGTGATTCTCGTGCCTCAGCTTCCCAAGTAGCTGGGACTACAGGCATGTGCCACCATGACCAGTTAATTTTTGTATTTTTAGTAGAGACGGAGTTTCACCATTATGGCCAGATTGTTCTCAAACTTCTGGCCTCAAGTGATCACCCATCTCAGCCTCCCAAAGTGCTAGCATTACAAGCGTGCACCACCATGCACGGCCCACCAAAATAACTATTAAAACAGATAAATACAATCAATAAAATTGCAGAATGCAAAATTATACAAAATTGCTAGCATTTATATGAGCCAAGAGCAAAAAATCTGAAAAAGATATCAAGAAAGCAATCCCATTTCCAATAGCTACAAGAAATATAAAATACCTAGGCATCCATTTAACCAAAGAAGTAAAATATGTGTACCAGGAAAACTATACAACACTGATGAAAGAAATTTAAAATGATATAAAAACGTAAAAAGACACTTCATGTTTTGAAATTGAAGAATTCATATTGCTAAAATTATAATTTTATTCAAAGCAATTTGCAGATCCATGCAGTATCTATCAAAATGCCAATGGCATTCTTCATAGAAATAGAAAAAATATTAAAATTTATATGGTACCACAAAATATATGGACCCACAAAAATAATTTGAATTATTTTCTCTTTCTTATAGATGAGGAAATTGAGAGTGTACCTCAGAGAGATTAAATAGTTTGCCAAGGTTATAAAACAAGAAAGTGGCTGAGCTAAGGCTCAAAGGGAGTTTATGCTCTCAGGTACCACTCCATCCTGTTTCCTATTTATATCATATGGATACATAGTCTACATGACATTCTTCACAGAAATAGACAAAAAATTATAAAATTTATATGGAACCAAAAAAGACCCTGAATAGCCAAAGCAATCATGAGCAAAAAGAACAAAGCTGGAGACATCATGCTTCCTGACTTCAAAATATACTTCAAAGCTATAATAACCAAATCAGCATAGTACTAACATAAAAACAGACACACAGACCAATAAAACTGAATAAAGGACACACATATAAATCCATGTACTTACAGCCAACTCATTTTTGATAAATGTGCCACAAACATACAATTGTGAAAGAACAGGCTCTTCAATAAATGGTTCTGGGAAAACTGGATATTCATATGCAAAATAATGAAACTAGGTCCCTATCTCACATCATACAGAAAAATCAAATTAATATGGATTAATGACTTGCATGTAAGACCTGAAACTATGAAACTACTAGAAGGAAACATTAGGAAAACAATATAGGACATTGCTCTGGGCAAAAATTTTTGTATAAGATCTCAAAATCTCAGGCAAGCAAAGCTAAAATAGACAAAGGGGATCACATAAAGCTAAAAAAGAAACTGCACAACAAAAGAAATAATCAATAAAGTCCAAAGAGGACTCACAGAAGAAGAGAAAATATTTGCAAACCATTCATCTGACAAGGCATTAATAATCAGAGCACATAGGGAGCTCAAACAACTCAATAACACAAATTAAAACCCAAATAATTGGATTAAAAATGAACAAAGGGGCTGAGTGCAGTTGCTCACTCCTGTAAACTCAGCACTTTGGGAGGCCAAGACAGGCGGATCATGAGGTCAGGAGATTGAGATCATCCAGGCTAACACAGTGAAACCCCATCTCTGCTAAAAATACAAAACTTTAGCTGGGTGTGGTGGCATGCACCGGTAGTCCCAGCTATACAGGAGGCTGAGGCAGGAGAATCAGTTGAACCCTGGAGGAGGAGGTTGCAGTGAGTCAAGATCGCACCATTGCACTCCAGCCTGGGCAATAGAGTGAGACAAATAGCCAATGAGTACAGGAAACAATGCTCGACATCAGTAATCATCATATACATGTAAATCAAAATCACAGTGATTTGGCATTTCGTCTCAGTTAAAATGCCTGTTATCAAAACCACAGGAAATAAAAGATGCTGGCAAGGGTGTGAAGAGAGGAACACTTACACCATGTTGGTGTAAACATGAAATAGCATATCCACTATGGAAAATTCTATGGAGCTTCCCCTCAAAATAACTCAAAATAGAACTACCACATGATCCAGCGATTCCACCATTGGGTGTATATACAAGAGAAAAATAAATAAATATAGAAAATAGATATACACATTTCCATGTTTATTGCAGCACAATAGCCAAAATATGGAATCAACCTAAATATCCATCAGTGGAGAACAAAAACGGGATAGATATACACAGTGAAATATTATTCAGACATAAAAGGAATGAATTTTTGTCATTTGAAGGAACATAGATGGAACTAGAGGTCATTATAAGTGACATAAGTCAGGCACAGAAAGACAAATATTGCATGTTCTTTCTCATGTGGGAGCTAAAAAAAAGTGAATCTCACAGAGTGGACTGTGGTTATCAGAGACTGAGAAGGGGTGGGAATGGGATAACAAAAAGGTTGATTAATGGGCACAATTATATAGTTTGATAGAAGAAATAATACATAGTGTTTGATAAATCAGTAAGGTGATTATAATTCACAATAATGTATTGTATATTTCAAAAGTAGCTAGAAAATAATAATTTAAATGTTTCTAGCATTAATAAAAAATATTTAAGTTCATGAATATTCAATTAAATTACTCTATAAATTATATAGGTATTAAATTATTATATATGTTGAAAATATTCACATCTACTATGTAACAATAATAAGTGAAATTGATTTAAAAGTGCTCAACATCACTAATCATCATGAAAATACAATTCAAAACCATTATGAGGTATTTCACTAGAGTTAGATTGTCGATGTTCAATAAGATAAAAGATAACATGCTGGTCATTATGTGGAGAAAATGGATCTTTTATACATTGTTGTTATAATCAGAAATGAATAAAGTCATTATGGAAAACAGTATGAAGGTATCTCGAAACTGTAAAAATAGAACTACCATATAATCCAGCAATCCCCCTGGTGGCTGTTTATCTAGAGAAAAGGTAATCAGTATATCAAAAAGATATGTGCACTCTCATGTTTATTGCAGAATTATTCACAATAGTCAAGATATAAAATTATCTTCAATATCAATCAACAGATAAATAGATAAATGTAGTACACATACACAATCCATTTTTGTTCAGCGTTAAAAAAGAATAAAATGCTATCATTCACAGAAACATAGATGAGCCTCGAGCATACTATGTTTAAGTGAAATAAGTCAGGTACATAAAGATAAATACTGCATATCATTCCTCATATGTGGGAGCTAATAAACAAGTTGAGAGAAAGTACCATTTTACTCTCATAGAAATAGAGAATAAAATTGTGGTTGTTAGAGGCTAGGAAGGGGAAGTGGAGGGGAGCATAAGGAATATTTAGTTAACAGATACAAAATTGCAGCTACATAGAATGAATAAGTTTTAATGTTAGGTGGCACTGCAGAGTGACAACAGTTAATTATAATTAATTGTAGTTTTTCAAAGAGCTAAAAGATTATTTCGAATGTTTACAGCACAAATAAATGATAAATGTTTCAGGTGATAGATATACTAATTATCCTGATTCGATTATTCCACATTGTATATATCTATTAAATTATCCCTCTATATCCCATAAATACAACCAATTATTATGTGCCAATTATAGAAAAAGACAAAAAGAGAACAATTCTTAAATTAGTAATCTGATTATATACCTTAAGCAATTAGAAAAAAAAAAAGAACAAACCAAACCCAACATTAACAGAAGAAAGAAAATAATAAAGATTAGAATGTAGATAAATAAAACGGAGAACAGAAAAACAATAGAGAAAATCAGTGAAACTGAGAGTTCTTCAAAGCGTCAGCAAAGTTTATAAATCTTTAGGAAAGTGACTTACACAAAGAGAGTAGACTCAAACGTCTGAAATGAGATAGGAAACTAAGGACTGAAAATAGATAGTGGTGACAGTTGCTCAGCATTGTGAGTGTTAATAATGCCTCTCCATTTCACAGTTAAAAAATGATTAAAATGGCAATTTTTATATGTTTTTTATCACAATGAAAATAAAGCTATTAAATACTTATCTATTCTATAATGTGAAAGAAGCTTTTAACCATTATGCTAAATAAAAGGAGTCAGAAAGTTTCATGTATTGCATGCTTTTATTTTTATGAAAAGTCCAGAATAGACAAATCTATAAAGACAGCAGATAGGGGAAATATGTATACTGGGATTGATTTCTAACACGTGCAGAGTTCCTTTATGGAGTGATGGTAATGTTTTGGGATCTGATAATGGGGGTGTTTCCACAACATTTTGAGTATACTAAAAACCAATAAATTTTAATTTAATTTTATTTTATTTTTATTTTTATTTTTTTTGAGACGGAGTCTCGCTCTGTCCCCCAGGCTAGAGTGCAGTGGCCCGATCTCAGCTCACTGCAAGCTCCGCCTCCCAGGTTTACGCCATTCTCCTGCCTCAGCCTCCCGAGTAGCTGGGACTACAGGCACCCGCCACCTCGCTCGGCTAGTTTTTTGTATTTTTTAGTAGAGACGGGGTTTCACTGAGTTAGGCAGGATGGTCTCGATCTCCTGACCTCGTGATCCGCCCATCTCGGCCTCCCAAAGTGCTGGGATTACAGGCTTGAGCCACTGCGCCCGGCCTAAATTTTAATTTTAAAATGGTACTTTCTGTTGCATAAATTTAATCTCATTTTAAAATTTTATTTTAAAAAGCTATGCCTTTATGTCTAGGTTAATATCAATCACTTCTAATTTTTATCTTATTGCTTTATTATTCATATTCAATATGGAATAAAGATAAGAAAATAGCTTTCAAAACAATTATTATTAGGAATGAAATAACTCTATAGAGAAAAACCAGTGAATTTTTTTTTTTAAATTCTACCTTAGGAAAATGAAAAGCATCATTAGTACACAAATTCCATAATATAGAAAAAAATTATTTACTAAGTGCAGAAATATTAAAATAAAAAGTGGTAACATATAGGAATGGATCTTAGAGACAGAGCACTAAAGACTTTTACCCCAGCAAATGGCAGCTCAACCTTTAAAGTATTTCAGAAAAAATGACAGGAAAATATTAGGAGGAAAATCACCTGGAAATGTTCTACTTTTTACTTATTTATTTATTTATGAGACAGAGTTTCACTCTTGTTGCCCAGGCTGGAGTGCAGTCGCGCAATCTAGGCTCACTGCAACCTCCACCTCCTGGGTTCAAGCGCTTCTCCTGCCTCAGCCTCCTGAGTAGCTGGGATTACAGGCGCCCACAACCATGTGCAGCTAATTTTTGTATTTTTAGTAGAGACAGGGTATCACCATGTTGGCCAGGCTGGTCTCAAACTCCTGATCTCAGGTGATCCACCCATGTTGGCCCCCCAAAGTGCTGGGATTACAGACATGTGCCACCACACCCAGCCATGTTCTATTTATATAATGAATCTATTATAGCAGTAATTTTTAAATGCCATAACATTTTCAGTTGCTTTTAAAAAAATTAATCTTCGAAGAGTTATTTTTGAACACCATTTAAACTTAAACATTGCTAGAAGAGTCAGAAGGAAAAAGAAGAAATACTACTCTAGAAAAAATATTTTAAATGCAGTAAAAATAATTTTTATTTATTCTAAATAGATCTCTAATTACCTCGAGGTAATCTTGAAGAAAAAATAGGGCCCGACGCGGTGGCTCACGCTTGTAATCCCAGCAATTTGGGAGGCCGAGGTGCGTGGATCACCTGAGGTCAGGAGTTCAAGATCAGCTTAATTGATATGGTGAAACTCGGTTTCTACTAAAAATACAAAAATTAGCAGGGCTTGGTGGTGTGCATCTGTAGTCCCAACTACATGGGAGGCTGAGACAGGAGAATTGCTTGAAGCCGGAACCACTGCACTCCAGCCTGGGTGACAGAGTAAGACTCTGTCTCGAATTAGAAAAGAAGAAATAACTTCCCTAGTGAGCCATATGTCAGCCACACACAATAGGTATGGTTTAAATTATCTCATAAATGGTGGAAATAAATTACATATGGAAAAATTAGTAAATATATGCCTGATAAATTAGAATTTATCTTGCTTTTATGTTGCTTCTCTACTCTTGTAAAAATAAAACATGGTTTGTGAAAAGAGGGTATAACTCACTAATTTTCATTGTGAGAAAACAAGAAAAGCCTAGATTTCACTCCAAAATTATTATTCTCCTTGTTCTCACCTGTTCATTAAAAATACACTATGTCATTTCCAAGAGAATGTAGAAAGCAAACTTTTATTTAAAGTCATCCTGTTGAAGCCTACCCATCTTTTAGTTTTTGGTTTATTTGACTTTATACATACCTCTATGTGTTCAAAGGTAGAATTATGCTATTTAAAAATGCATAACATAGAACAAAAAACAGAAATAATAATATGTAGCAGTTAAATAGTAAACTCAGATAAAATCAAGGGAAAGGATGGAAAGCAAACCTATTAATCAGACATTTTAAAAGATTTTATCATTAATGTTCATAAACGCATTAGAGATGAACCTCATATTTTGTTATAAAGTTTATAATAGTACATATAAAATTAGAAAAACAATTTGATATGTTATACACAACATCCATTAGATGAAAATAAAACAATCGCTTAGGAAAAGTAAAACCACGCTTTATGCAAATAACATAATTTCCTGAGAATCTTAGTGAAGAGGATACTGAGACAAAATAGGACTCCAACATTTTACAGTAGACATAAAATTAATACTAATAATATTTAATAGCTATATAGTGCAGACTAAACTCTGGAAACTATTCTAACTACATTATATTTATTTAATTTAATTCTCTCAAAAATACCATGAGGTAGCTACTACTATTATTCCTATTTACAGTTATTCTTATTTACAGGAGACTCAGGGACAAAGGGGTTAAGAAATCAACCAAAGTCATACATAAACTACAAGGAAGAAACAATATTTTAATCTGTCAGCCTGGAGCCCAAACCTAGAGTTCTTGAACAACACAGACTGCAAGGTCAAAAATGATAATAGGAGATAGGTCAAGAAATATGGCAGAATAGAAGGCTCCACCAATTATCCCCCTGGCAAGGGCAACAATTTAACAACTATCTACACAAAAAAAAGGCTTTCGGAAGAACCAAATATCAGGTGAGCACTCAGAGTACCTGGTTTGAACTTTATATCACTGAAAAAAGCACTGAAGAAGTAGAGAAAACAGTCTTGATTTGTCAATGCTATCCCTTCCCAATTTTTTGACAATGACCATGCAGCATGGAAAGAGAATCTGTGCACGTGGGAAATTAGAGTGCAGCAATTGAGAGACAGTGCATCGAACTTAGTGCTGCCCTGTTATAGAAGAAAACAAAACCAGACTGAACTCAGCTGTCACCCACCCATGGAGGGAGTATTTAAACCAGCCCCAGCCAGAGGGGAGTCACCCATCCCAGCAGTCAAAACGGGAGTTCCTGCAAGCCTTGCCACCTCAAGCTAGAGTGCTCCTGGGCCCTAAATAAATATGAAAGGCAGTTCAGGCTACTACTCCTTGAAGAGTCCTAGTGCTGAAATGGGCCCAGAGTCGGTAAACTGGGGTGGGAAGTCGGGCACGTGACCCACTGAGACACAAGCCAGTGTGGCTAGAGGAGTGCAGGTTTCATCACCCCAGTAACAGCAGGCTGAATAGCTCATGGCTTCGTGGCTTCAAAAAGACCCCTTTCTTCCTCTTGAGGAGAGGCAAGTGTTAACAATGACATTTGTCTAGCATCTTGGATACCAGTTCAGCCACAGTAGGATAAGGCATGGGTCAGAGTTACAAGGATGCTATTTCAGGTCCTAGCGCTCAGATGACATTTCTAGACACACACTGGGCTAGATGGGAACCCCTTGCCTTGAAGGGAAGGAGTCAGTCTTGTCAGGATTTATTACCTTCTATCTGAAGAGCCCTTAGACCCTGAATAACCAGTGGCAGTACTCAGGTAGTACATAGTAGGCCTCAGACACTCTGAAACTTTCACGCTTCAGGTGGGAATTAGCGTATTCCCAGCTATCATGACTGTGAAGAGAGATTCCTTCTGTTTGAGAAAAGAAGAGGGAAAAGTAAAGGAGACTTTGTCTTGCACTTTAGGTACCAGCCCTGCCACAGTGGGTGGGTTCTTGGGGTCCCCAATTTCAGGCTTTGGCACTTGAATGGAATTTCTGGACATGCCCTGGGTGAGAGGGGATTTCACCATACAGAAGGGCAAGGCTTGTATCACTCACCATGAACTTACAGAAGAGCCCTTGGGCCTTAAGTGAACATTGTTGGTAGCCTGGTAGTACTCCCTGTGTGCCTGTGGTGGAGGTGGCCATTGGGTGAGGTTCTTCTGCCTTTGTAAAGGTGAGAAAAGAATAGAAAAATCTGTCTTGTGATTTCAGTGCCAGCTCAGCAGCAGTACTACAGAACACTATGTCAAATTCTAAGGGTTTTGTTTGTTTGTTTGATTTTAGTCCCTGGTCCAAGACAGTACCTCTGGACCCTTCAGGCCAGGGAAAACTTTCTGCTCTGAAGGGAATGACACAGTCCTGACTGGCTTCACCACCTGTGGACTGCAGAACACCAATGCCTTGAGCAAATATAGGCAGTAGCCAGGACTGGTTATAGCAGGCCATGGGTAAGACCCAGAACTGTGCTGTCTTCATATCTGATGTAGTGCTGCCCTAGTGGCAGTAGCCATAGGGGTGCTTGTGACACTCCACTGCCAGCTCCAGGCAGCTAAGAACACACACAGAGAGACTCCACTTGTTTGAGAGAAAGTAACAGAAAAAGAACAAGAATCTCTGTCTGATAATCCAAAGAATTATTCCAGATCTTGTCTAAGACCCTCAACACAGCACCTTTACAAGCCTGCCAGAACCACAGCATTTTCCAGTTTAGAAAGGAACATAACTAACCAGATGAAGCTGAAAAACACAAAATGAAAACTTTACAATGCAATCACAAGTATCAGTAGCAGAACAGAACGAGCAGGGGAAAGAATCTCAGAGCTCGAAAACTATTTGAAATGAGACAGGCATACAAAAATAGAGAAAAACAAATAAAAAGGAATGAATAAAACTTCTGAGAAATATGGAATTATGTAAAGAGATTGAACCTATGACTGACAGGGGTACCTGAAAGAGATGGGGAGAATGGAACCAAGTTAGAAAACATACTTCAGGCTATCATCCAGGAAAACTTCCTCAACCTAGGAAGGTGGGCCAACATTCAAATTCAGAAACTGCAGAGAACACCAGTAAGATACTGAACAGAAAGATCAACCCCAGAACACATAATAATCAGATTATCCAAGGTAAAAATGAAAGGAAAAATGTTAAGGGCAGCCAGAGAGAAAGGTCAGGTCACCTACAAAGGGAAGTCCATCAGACTAACAGTGGACCTCTCAGTGGAAACCCTACAGGCCAGAAGAAACTGGGGGCCAATATTTGACATTATGAAATAAATGAATTTCCAACCCTTAATTTCATATCTGGCCAAACTAAACTTCATAAGCGAATGAGAAATAAGACCCTTTTCAGACAAGCAAATGATGAGGAAATTCATCACAACCAGGCCTACTTTGCAAGAGCTTTTGAAGGAAGTGCTAAATATGGAAAGAAAAAACTATTACCAGCCACTACAAAAACACACTGAAGTACACAGACAAGTTACACTATGAGGCAATCCCATAAACAAGTCTGCAACATAACCAGCTAACATTATGATGACAGGATCAAATTCACACCATATCAATACTAACCTTAAATGTAAATGAGCTAAATGCCCTGGTTAAAAAACAGAGTGGCAAGTTGGATTAAGAACTAAGACCTATGTTTATGCTGTCTTTAAGAGACCTATCTCACAAGCAAAGACACGTATAGACTCAAAACAAAGGGATGAACAAAAATCTCTCAAGCAAATGGAAAACAGTAAAAAAAGCAGGGGTTTCAATCCTAGGTTCTCGTAAAACAGACTTCAAACCAACAAAGATAAAAAAAGACAAATTAAGGGCATTACATAATGGTAAAATGTTCAACAAGAAGAGCAAACTATACTAAATATATATGCACCCAACACAGCAACACCCAGATTTATAAAGCAAGTTTTCAGAGATCTTCAAAGAGACTTACACCCTCACAAAACAAGAGTGGGAGACTTTAACACCCCATTGACAACATTAGACAGATCATCAAGACAGAAAATTAACAAAGATATTTAGAACCTGAATTCAGCACAGGATCAAATGAACCTGACAGGAATCTACATAACTCTCCACCTCAAAACAACAGAATGTACATTCTTCTCATCACCACATGGCACTTACTCTAAAACTGATCAAATAATCAGAAGTAAAACACTCCTTAAGAAATGTAAAAGAACTGAAATCATAACAAAGAGTCTCTTGGACCACAGCACGATCAAATTCAAGACTAAGAAATCAAGATTAAGAAATTCACTCAAAACCAAACAATTACATGGAAATTGAATAACCTTCTCCTGAATGGCTTTTGGGTAAATAATGAAATTAAAGCAGAAATCAAGAAGTTTCTTGAAACAAATGAGAACAAAGAGACATTGTACCAGAATCTCTGAGACTCAGCTAAAGCGGTGTTAACAGGGAAATTTATAGCACAAAAATGTCCACATCAAAAAGCTAGAAAGGTCTCAAGTTAATAAACTAATATCACAATTAAAAGAACTAGATAACTAAGAGCAAATGAACCTTAAGGCTAGCGGAAGACAAAAAAATGACCAAAATTAGAGCTGAACTAAAAGAGATAGAAAACACGAAAAACCTTTAAAAAAATCAGTGAATCCAGGATCTGCTAGCTAGACTCATAGAGAAAGAAAGAGAAAAGAATCAAATAAATGTGATCAAAAATGATAAAAAATGATAAGGGGAACACCACCATTGACACTACAGAATTATAAAAAAAATCTAAGAATATTAGGTATGCCTCTATGCACATAAACTGAAAAATACAGAAGAAATGAATAAATTCCAGGACACATGTACCCTCCTAAGATTGAACCAAGAAGAAATTGAATTCCTGGATAACCCAATAATGAGTTCTGAAACTGAGACAGTAATAAGTAGCTTACCAAAGAAAAAAATCCAGGACCAGAAGGATTCACAGCTGAATTCTACCAGAAGTCCAAAAAAGATTGGGTACCATTTCTACTGAAACTATTCCAAAAAATTGAAAATGAGAGACTCCTTCCTAACCTGTTCTATGAGGCCAGGATTATCCTGATATCAAAACCTGGCAAAGATACAACAGTAAAAGAAAATTTCGGACAAATAACCTTGATGAACATCGATGCAAAAATCCTCAACAAAATGATGGCAAAGCAAATCCAGCAGCACATCCAAAAGCTTATCCACAATAATTAAGTTGGTTTCATCCTCAGGAGACAAGATGGGTTCAACATACGCAAATAAACAAACATGATTCATCAAATAAACAGAACCAAAACCAAAAACCACATGATTGTCTCAATAGATACAAAGAAGACCTTAAATAAAATTCAACATGCCATCATGTTAGAAACTCTCAATAAACTAGGTATTGAAGGCACATACCTCAAAATAATAAGATCCATTTATGACAAACCCACAACAAATATCATACTGAATGGACAAAAGCTGAAAGCATTCCACCGAAAACCATCAAAAGCAAGGATGCCCTCTCTCACCACTCCTATTCAACATAGTAGTGGAAGTTCTGACCAGGGCAATCAGGCAAGAGAAATAAATAAATGGTGTTCAAATAGGAAAAGCAGAAGTGAAATTATCTTTGTTTGCAGATGACATAATCCTGTATCTAGAAAACCCCATTGTCTCAGTCCCAAAGCTTCTAAAGATAATAAACAAAATCAGCAGAGTGTCAGGATGCAAAACCAATGTGCAAATTTTCTAGCATTCCTATACATCAACAACAGACAAGTTCAGAGCAAAATCATTAATGAACTCCCCATTTACAACTGCTACAAAAAGAATAAAATACCTAGAAATACAGCTTAAAAGGGAAGTGGGGGACCTCTTCAAGGAGAACTACAAACCACTGCTCAAAGAAATCAGAGAAGACACAAACAAGTGGAAAAACATTTCATGCTAATGGATAGAAAAAATCAATATAGTGAAAATGGCCATACTGTCCAAAGTAATTTATAGATTCAATGCTATTCCCATTAAGCTACCATTGACATTCTTCACAGAACTAGAAAAAAAAAAAAAAAAAAAAAAAAAAAAAAAAAAATATTTTAAAATTCCCATGGAACAAAAGAGAGTGCCAATAGCCAAAGTAATTCTAAACAAAAAGAACAAAACTCGAGGTATCACACTGCCTGGCTTCAAACTATACTACAAGGCTACAATAAGCAAAGCAGAATGGTACTGGTACAAGAACAGATGCACAGACTAATAGAACAGAATAGAGAACTCAGGAATGAGACCACACCCCTACAACTATCTATTTTTCGACAAACCTGAATAAAAACAAGCAATGGGGACAGGATTCTCTATTTAATAACAATGTTAAGAGAACTTGCTAGCCATATGCAGAAAAATTGAAACTGGGCCCCTTCCTTACATCATATACAAAAATTAACTCAAGATAGATTAAAGACAAATGTAAAACCTAAAACTATAAAAACTCTAGAAGAAAATCTAGGCAATACCATTCAGGGCATAGGCATGGCAAAGATTTTATGACAAAAATGCCAAAAGCAATTGCAACAAAAGCCAAAATTGACAAGTGGGATCTAATTAAACAAAAGACCTTCTGCACAGCAAAAGAAACTATCATCTGAGTAAACAGACAACTGACAGAATGGAAGAACTATTTCACAATTGATCCATCTGACAAAGGTCTATTATCGAGAGTCTACAAGAAGCTTAAGCAAATTTACAAGCAAAAAACAACCCCATTAAAATGTGAGCAAATGCCATGAACAGACACTTTTCAAAAGAAGACATACATGAGGCCAAGAAGAATATGGAAGAAAGGTCAACATCACTGATCATTAAAGAAATGCAAATCAAAACCACAATGGGATATTACCTCATACCAGTCAGAATGGCTATTATTAAAAAGTCAAAAAACAACAGATGTTGGTGAAGTTGTGGGAAAAAAAGAAATTCTTTTATACTGTTGGTGGAAGTATAAATTTGTTCAACCACTGTGGAAGACTGTGGCAATTCCTCAAAGACCTAGAGGCAAAAATATGATTTGACCAGCAACCCTATTACTTGGTATATACCCAAAGGAATATAAATCATTCTATGATAAAGATACATGCACACATATATTCATTGCAGCACCATTCACAACAGCGAACACATGGAATCAACCTAAATGTTCATCAATGATAGACTGGACAAAGAAAATGTGGTACATATCCATGATGGAACACTATGTAGCCATAAAGAGAAATGTGGTTATGTTCTTTGCAGCGACATGGATGGAGTTGAAAGACATTATTCTCTGTAAACTAATACAGGAACAGAAAACAAAACACTGCATGTTCTTGCTTATAAGTGGGAGCTGAAAGAAAAGAACATGTGGACACATAGTGGGGAACAATACACACTGGGGTCTGTCAGGGTTGGGTAGAGGGAGGGAGAGCATAAGGAAGACTAGCTTATGGATGCTAGGTTTAATACCTATGTGATGGAATGATTGGTCCAGCAAACGACCATGGCATACGTTTACCTATGTAACAAACCTGCACATTATGCACATGTACCTCCGAACTTAAAATAAAAGTTGAAGAAAAAAAAGGCCATTCAGGAACACATTACCTCATCAAATGAAACAAATAAAGCAAAAGGACCAATCCTGGAGAAACAAAGATATATGACTTTTCAAACAGGTAATTCAAAATAGTTCGGTTGAGGAAAGACAAGGAAATTCAAAATAACAGAGAGAAGGTATTCAAAATTCTATCAGGTGCATTTAACAAAAGATTGAAAGAAATGAAAAAAGCAGAAATTCTTGAACTGAAAAATACAATCGACATACTAAAAAATGCACCAGAGTCTTTTAATGTGCAGAATTGATCATGCAGAAAAAAAAAGTGAGCCTGAAGAAAGCTATTAGAAAATTCATAGTTGGAGGACACAAAAGAAAAAATAATAAAAATATGAAGCATGCCAACAGAATCTAGGAAAATAGCACTAAAGATGCAAATCTAAGAGTTTTTGGTCTGAAAGAGGAGGTAGAAGAGATAGGAGTAGATTTTTCCAAAGGGATAATAACAGAGAACTTCCCAAACCTAGGCAAATATATCAATATCCAAATACAAGTAAATTATAGAACATAGAAATGATTTACCAAAAAAAAATATATATATATATATATACTGTGCCAAGGCATTTACAAATGAAACTCTGATAGTCAAAAATAAAGAATCCTAAAAGCAACTAGAAAAAAGAAATGAAAAACATACAGTGATGCTCCAATATGTCTGGCAGCAGACTTTTCACTGGAAACCTTACAGACCAGGAGAGAGTGGCATGATGTATTTAAAGTGCTGAAGGAAAAAAAAAGTTTACATTAGAATAGTATATCTGGCAAAAATATACTTCAAACATGAATGAGAAATAAAGACTTTCCCAGCAAATGAAAGCTAAGGGATTTTATCAACACTACATCTGTCCTACAAGAAATGCTAAAGAAAGTACTTCAACTAGAAAGAAAGGGGAGTTAACAATCAGCAAGTTCAAGAAACAAATTTTCTTGAAACAAATGATAATGAAAGTATAACGTACCCAAACTTATGGAATAAAGTGAAAGCAGTATTGAGGGAAGTTTATAGCTCCGTGTGCCTACACTATGAAAGAAGAACTTCAAATAAACAACCTAACAATGCATCTTAAAGAATTAGAAAATTAAAAAAAAAAAAAAAAGAAAAAAGATTTAGAAAATTGAGAGCAAACTATACCCAACAAGATATCATCTGAACGTGAAAAACTCACTGGTCTTAGTAAGCACACAGAAAAACACAGAATATTATAACACTGTAACTGTGTAATGTAAATTAATCATATCTTAGAGTGGAAAGACTAAACAATGAACCAATCAAAAATAAAAACTACAACAACTTTCCAAGACATAGACAATACAGTAAGACATAAATAAAAACAAAAAAGAGTTAAAAAGTCAGGGGATAAATTTAAGATCCAGAGTTTTTACTTTTTGCTTGTTCATTTGTTTATACAAGCAGTGTTAAGATGTTATCAGCAGGCAATGAGTTATAAAATAGTATGTAAAAGCTTCAGAGAAGATCACAAAAGACCATAAAACAAATAACAAAATGGCAGGATTAAGTACTTACTAATCAACAGCAACATTACATATAAATTGACTAAGCTCTTCAATCATTAGACATAGAGAGGCATAATGAATTAAATAACAAGACCCAACAATTTATTGCCGACAAGAAGCACATTTCATCTATAACGACACATACAGATTAAAAACAAAGGTATAGAAAGAGGTATTCCATTCCAAGGAAAACCAAAATAGAGCAGGAGTAGCTCTACTTTATCAGAAAAAGTAGATTTCAAGACACACTATAGGAAGACACTAAGAAGGTCACTATGCAATGATAAAGGGGACAGTTTAGCAAGGACATATAATAATTTTAAATACATATGCACCTAACATTGAAGCAACTAGATATACAAAACAAATATAGTTAGAGCTAAAGAGAGGGATAAACCAAATGCAATAATAGCTTAAAACTTCAACACTCCACTTTCAGCTTTGGAAAGATCTTCCAGACAGAAAATCAACAAAGATCTTCCAGACAGAAAATCAACAAAGATCTTCCAGGCAGAAAATCAACTAAGAAATGTCAGACTTAATCTGCACTATAGAACAAATAGATATTTACATAACATTTTAACCAATGACTGCAGAATATGCTTTTTTTTTTTTTTTTTTTTTTTTTTGCTCAGCATATGGATGATTCTCAAGAAGAGACCATTTGTGAGGTCACAAAACAAGTATTAAAACATTAAAAAGAATCAAATATCTTCTTTCACCACAATGTGATGAAACTAAAAATCAGTAAAAAGAGGACTTTCAAAACTATAAAAATACATGGAAATTAAACAATATGCTCCTGAATGAACAGTGAGTCAATAAATAAATTAAGGAGGAAACCGAAACTTTTCTTGAAACAAATGATAATGGCAATATAACATACCCAAACCTATGGGAACAAGTGAAAGCCGTATTGAGAGATATTTATGGCTCTAAGTGACTACACTACAAACGAAGAACTTCAAATAAACAACCCAACAAAACATCTTAAAGAACTAGAAAAGTGAGAACAAATCATACCTAAAAATTAATAGAAGAAAAGAAATAAAGATCATAGAAAAAATCAAATTGAAATGAAGAAAACAATAGAAAAGAATCAGTGAAACTTATTTTTCTAAAAATAGTGAAACAAAATTAGCAAACCTTTAGAGAGACTAAGAAAAGCAGAGAGTATCCAAATAAATAAAATCAGAGATAAAACAGAGACATTATAACTGATACCACTGAAATTTAAAGGATCATTCGTGGTTACTATGTGCAACTACACGCCAACAAATTGGCAAATCTAGAAGAAATGGACAATTTCCTAGACACATACAATCTACCAAGATTGAACCATGAAGAAATTCAAAACCTGACCAGATCAATAACAAGTAACAAGATCAAAGCCATAATAAAAATGCTTCCAGTGAAGAGATGCCCAGGAAGCAATGGCTCCACTGATGAATTCTACCAAACATCTAAAGAACAAATTATACCAATCCTACTCAAACTATTCCAAAAAAAAAAAAAAAAAAAAAAATGGAGGAAGGGGGGATACTTTCAAACATATTCTACATGGCCATTATTATCTTGATACTAAAACCATACAAAGGCACATCAAAAAAAGAAAATTACAGTCCAATATCATTGAGGAATATTGATGTGAAAATAGCCAAATACTAGCAAACCAAATTTAACAACATGTTAAAAAGGTCATTCATCATGACCAACTGGGATTTATCCCAGGGATGCAAGGATGGTTCAACATATGCAGATCAATAAATGTGGAACATCATATCCATAGAATGAAGGACAAAATCGATATAATCATTTCAATTGATATTAAAAAGACATTTGATACTATTATATATCTTTTTATAATAGAAACTCTCAAAAACTGGCCATAGAAAGAGCGTACCTCAATACAATGAAAGCCATATACAAAAGAACCACAGCTACTACTATCATACTAGATACGGAAAATCTGAAAGCCTTTTCTCTAAGATCTGGAACATAATATGCATGCCCACTGTCACCACTGCTCTTTAACATTGTACTGGAAATCCTATCTAGGGCAATCAGACATGATAAATAAATAAATGGCATCCACATTGGAATGAAAGGTGTCAAATTTTCATTGTTTGCAAAGGATATAATCTTATCTTTGGAGAAACCTAATAGCTCCACCAAAAACTGATAAGAAGTGATAAATGCATTCAGTAAAGTTGCAGGGTAAAAAATTAGTAGAATTTCTATATGCCAACAGCAAACAATAAAAAAGGAAATCAAGCAGGTAATCCCATTAGCAATAACTACAAATAAAAGAAAATACCTAGGAATAAATTCAATCAAATAAGTGAAAGATCTGTACAATGAAGACTGTAACACATTGATGCCGGCAATTAAAAACGACTGCCAAAATGAAAAGTTATTCCATATTCATGGACTGGAAGAACCAATATTGTTAAAATGTTCATACCACCCAAAGCAATATACAGATTCAATGCAATCCCTATAAAAATATCAATGATATTCTTCACAGGAAAAGAAAAAAAATCCTCAAATGTATATGGAAACACAAAGGACACAGAAAAACAAAAACTATCCTAAGCAAAAGAACAAAACTGAAGGAATTATGTTACCTGACTTCAAATTATACTACAGAGGCATAGCAACCAAAAAAGCATAGTAATTACATAAAAACAGACATATAGACCGATGGAGCAGAATAGAGAACCCAGAAACAAATCCACACACCTACAGTGAACTCATTTTTGCCAAAGGTGCCAAGAACAAACACTGGGGAAAGACAGTCTCTTCCATAAATAGTGCTGGGAAAACTGGATATCCATAGCCTAAGAAAAAACCTAGACCCCTATCTCTTGCCATATACAAAAATCAAATCCAAATGAATTAAAGACCTAAACCTAAGACTTCAAACTGTGAAACTACTAAAAGAAAACTTTGGAGAAACTCTCCAAGCCATTTGAGTGGGCAAAGACTTCTTGAGCAATGTGTCACAGACACAAACAACCAAAGGGAAAATGGACAAATGGGATCCCCTCAAGTTAAAAAGCTTCTTCACAGCAAAAAATACAATCATCAAAACAAAGAGACAATACACAGAATGGGAGAAAATATTTGTAAGCTGCCCATCTGACAAGGATTCATGACCAGAATACATAAGGAGCTCAAACAATTCTATAGAAAAAAATTATGCTAATGCAATAAAAAATAGTTAAAAGATCTGAAGAGACATTTCTTAAGACATACAAATGGCCAATACACATATGAAAAGGTCCTCAACATCACTGATCATCAGAGAAATATGAATCAAAACTACAATGAGATAATATATCATCCCAGTTAAAATAGCTTATATTCAAAAGGGAGGCAATCACATGCTGGAGAGGATGTGGATACAAGGGAGCCCTCATACATATACTGTTGGTGGGAATATCATTTAGTACAATCACTATGGAAAAGTGATTGGAGTTTCATCAAAAAACTAAATATACAGGTACTATATCATCCAGTAATCCCACTGTTGGCTACATACAAAAAAGGAAGGAAATTAGTATATCAAATAGATATCTGCACTCACATGTTTATTGCAGCACTATTCACAATAGTTAAGATTTAGAAGCAACCTAAATGTCTATCAACAAAAAAATGCATGACGTGGTTTGCATTTGTGTCTTCACGAAATCTCATGTCAAATTGCAATTTGCATGGTGGAGGTGGGGCCTGGTGGGAGGTGATTGAATCACACGGGCAATTTTCTCATGAATGGTTTAGTACCATCCCATTGGTACTGTCCTTGCCAAAGTGAGTGAGCTATCACAAAATCTGGTCATTTAAAAGTGTGTGGCACCTCCCCTCTCACCCTCTTGCTCCTGCTCCTGCCATGTGAGATGGCTGTTCCCCCTTTACTGTCTGCCATGACTGGAAGCCTCCTGAAGTTTCTCCAAAAGCCAAAGCCACTATCCTTCCCACACAGCCTACAGAATTGTGGACCTATTAAACCTCTTTTATTTGTAAATTACCCAGTCTCACATTTCTATATAGCAATGTGAGAATGAACTAATACAATGGGTAAGGGAAATGTGGTACATTTACACAATGGTGTACTATTCAGCCATACAAAATAATGAGATCCTGTCATTTGCAACCACATGGATCGAACTTGAGGACATTAAGTGAAATAAGCCAGGCACAGAAAGACAAACATTGTATGTTCTCACTTATTTCTGGGAACTAAAAATCAAAATGATATAACTCATGGAGTTAGTGAGTAGAAGGAATGTTTACCAGAGGCTGAGAAGAGTAGTTCGGGGGTTGGGGGAAAGGGGAATAATTAATGTGTACAAAATACAGTTTGAAATAATAAGTAAGATCTAGTATTTGCTAGCACAACAGGGTGACTATAGTAAAAAGTAATTTAATTGTATACTTTAGAATAGGTAATAGAGTATAATTGGATTCTGTGAAATATCAAGGCTAAGTCCTTGAGGTGACGGATACCCTTTTTCCCTGATGTGATTGTTACACATTGCATGACAATATCAAAACATTTCATGTTACCCATAAATATATACACCTACTATGTAATCACAAAAATTAAAAATTAAGCAATGATAATAACAGTTACTCAGTGCTTACTATGAATGCCAGGCATCCCCTCAACAGAACACTATGAGCTCAGAATTATTGTTCTTTTATAGATGAGGAACCTGAGACTGTACTTCAGAGAGATTAAATAGTTTGTCAAAGTCATAAAGCAAGGAAGTGGCTGAGTCAAGGTTCAAAGGGAGTTCATGCTCTCGTGTGCCATACTATGCTGTTTCTTATGTATATCATATGAATACATGATAGAATATAACTGTGTGCATTCATAATAGAAAAAATGACATGTCGAAATTAGAGTTGGTGTAACTGTGTCTGCATTCTAAGAAAAGTGGCGTATTTCACCTTGGAAAGGAAATAATTTCTATAATTATTTTTTTCTGTTTGGGGAGAAAGAAATGGATGTTTTAAGCTTCCTCTCACTGGTTAGCTGCACAATAATGACTATTTCCATACGCAAAGTTGATTCCAAAGCTAAATAAAATGTGGAGAGTTAAATTGCTCAGCAAAATAAAAGTGAGAATTGTGTTTCTCAAGGACAGAAAAGATAGGAGAGACTGGTAAGGGAAGATTTTACTGACAAAAATGACCAAGGGACCCCTTAGATGACTTGAATGTTCTGTCAACCTGATTTATCGTAAGAATGACACTTTCAGGGGCTATGTTTCAAGGCCAGTTTGACTCTAAGCCAAATAAAGTCAGTAGGGACAGGCTGATGAACTGAATACTTTTTGGAGCTCTCTAGATGGATATGCAGCTCTTAGCTCACGTGAACAGAGTTTTAGACAGTTCTTTACTTATATTTATAATCACAAAATTGATCTGTAAGCGTACCACTTATGTAACCATATGCACACACACACACGCACACACACACACACAAATTGGCACAAAATCCAACTGCATATATTATGGCTTGTCAGAGTTAGCCAAGGGATGAGGAAAAGAGGTTCAGAATATATTTGTTGAGCCTTAGATAGGCAGGATTTAAATCAAAATATTTCTTTAGTCTTTTTCAGAGCTAACCTATTTGTGCAAGAACCATATGCTATTTTTATTGCTTTCCGTGCCCATTCCAATGCTACTTAATCCAGGCTTATTTTAAATAGCTCTTGCTATAGAATCAATACATGACATTTAATTATTTTAACAAATTTATTTTCCCTGGTACGTAGTTTGCTGCAAGTGGATAAAGACAGGATTCCTTTTCCTTAAGGCTGATTGGAACTTTCTCATACTGCTTGGTCAGGATGTGGAGAAAGGAAATGGTTAATGCCACTCCACCACGGGAAATATGTTGCTAAAATATTCGACATTTTTTGTTATTTTTAACATTTTTTGGTGGTGATTTCTTTCCCCCTTCGCACGTTCAGATACCACATCTGGTTTGCAATTTACATCTCAATACAAAATTGTTTTGATCAATTTTCCATCTGTTATTGGCAACTTATTCTAATCACACACAGAAAAATAATAGAGGTTATGGAGGGTTAATTATCAGCTTTCCCCAAAGTGTTACACTCTAGATTTTGTCATTGGCTTTATTTAACAAGCACTCTGCTTTTTTGTTAGCTGTAGCAATACTAACTTGTCCTTTCTGGGTCAGGCTCCTCTAAACTCCGAGCTCTTGACCCATACATCAGTTCTTTCTCTTCATCCAACCTTATCTGCAACCTTCTCAAGTTGATTTTTTTTTAAAGGCACGAAATAGGAAAAGCACAATTCAAAAATTGCTGGAAGTGACTACTTCTTAACTGCTTGTTTTCATTATCATGTTCACCTCAGTGCCCGTTTTGAACGGGAGTGTAGCTCCTTTACACTAAATTCTTAATGACAATATTTACTATGCATGCCCAGCGAATGTGGGCTTTATAAAATAAATCCTCTGCTCTCAGCTGGCCTCAAAGGGCACCCTTTTGATATGTAAAAGAATTAACGTTTGAACTGATGAGGGAATGCTGTGCTTAGGCAAAACTTCTATACTTAGCTCTTGATTATTTAAAAGTGTTACAGAAATCAACGAGGCTTTTTTTTTTTTTTTTTTTGCACATAGGTCAGTATTGCTTACAAAAAAGCACACACTCCATATGAATAGAAATCAATCTTGGTCATTTTGTAAGTATCACCATTTTAATTGAAAGCTAATCCATAATAATATTTTATACTTAGTGGTTTATTGTATAACTGGCCTTAGAAATGATATTTGGGGATAGTAAAGATTTGGCTTTATTCATTCATTTCAATTATGCCTTGCTATTTCTACATTACCTTAGTACATATATTAAAAATATAAGTGAAATAAGCAAATACATAGAATGAATGAATTTGTCCAATTATCACACATCTTTTTTGTCTTTATTGCTCTTCTTCCTTTTCATGATAATTTTCTACAGGTGTCCCAGGATTTTATAGTTACTACCTGCTCTCCCCAAATTCTCCTTCTGCTTTCATATATTTATCGTTACAGAGATGAAAGTGAGCTTAAAACTTATTCATTCTAATTATTTGCATTCTTAGTGAGTAAAATACAGAAATAAAAAGATGAATCTAGTACAAAACTTTCAGTCTCCATACAATAATTTGATGAAGCAGACCACGCCTGACATTTGTAGGATGGGGTCAAGGGTAAAATTAAAAGCCTACAAACAATATATTTAAATATTTATAAGTTGAAAAGCAAACAAAATAGAAAGATATAAAAGGCATAAAAGAACAAATATAAGAATGAACTCAGGTTTTTGACAGAAACTACAAAAGCCAGAAGACAATAGCCCATCTTTTTTTTTCTTTTTCTGGATAAAGAAGTTTGAATTTTTAAAAAATTAATACTATTCTTTAAGTTCTAGGGTACATATGTACAATGTGCAGGTTTGTTACATATGTATATATGTGTCATGTTGGTGTGCTGCACCCATTAACTCATTATTTACATTAGGTATTTCTCCTAATGCTATCCCCCACCGTCTCCCCACCCCACGACAGACCCCAGTGTGCGACGTTCCCCACCCTGTATCCAAGTGTTCTCATTGTTCAATTCCCACCTATGAGTGAGAACAAGCAGTGTTTGGTTTTCTGTCCTTGCAATAGTTTGCTCAGAATGATGGTGTCCAGCTTCATCCATGTCCCTACAAAGGGCATGAACTCATTCTTTTTTATGGCTGCATAGTATTCCATGGTGTATATGTGTCACATTTTCTTAGTTCAGTCTATCATTGATGGACATTTGGGTTGGTTCCAAGTCTTTGTTGACAATAGCCCATCTTTAAAGAAATGAAAGAAAAACAATTATTAACCTAAAATTTGATAGCCAGTGAAAATGGTTCCAAACATGAAACCAGATCTAAAACTCTTTCAGAAAATAAAAAGTAAGACAATTTATTCACCCACAACCTCAGAAGGTCACCTTATTTCTAAGTAATGTCATTGTATATGTAATTAGTTAAGGATCTCAACCTGATAACATACTGGATTTAGGGTGGTCCCTATATTCAATGACTGGTATTTTTATAAGAATTGAAGAGGACACAGAGAAACAAGGAGAAGAAGACAATGTAAGATGGAGGGAGAGAATGAAATGATGAATCTACAAGGCAAGAAATGACATGATTACTGTCAATCACCAGAAACTCAGAGAGAGTAGTGAGACAGTTTCTCCCCTCAGAGCCTCCTGAAGGAAGTATTTCTAAGGTCACCTTGATTTTATATTTCTCTGCAATTTGTCTATTTCATCTAAGTTATTCAATTTGCTTGCATACAATGTTGTTTACAGTATTCAAATACAATTCTTTTTATTTCTTCAAGGCTGGCAATAATGTCCCTTTTGGGATTTATGTTTTCAGTAACTTGAGTCTACTCTTATTGTCTTTGTCAATATAGGAAAAACTCTTATCAATTTTATTAATCTTTTCAAAGATCAAACTTTTGATTTTATTTTATTTTTTTTACTGTTTTCCTATTCTTAATTTAATTATTTCTTCCCTTCTGCTTTATTTAGGCATAGTTTACTCTTTTTTCAGTGTTTTAATGTGGAAAGTTATGTTGTTGATTTGAAATCGTTCTTCCTTTTTAACTAAGGGCATTTACAGATATACATTTCCCTCTGAGAACTGCTTTCCTTGCATTCCATAAATTTTAGCATATTTTGTCTTCATTTTCATTTATCTCAAAGTATTTTACAATACCTTCCCCCTTTGTTTTTTAACATTGTTTCATAGTATATTATTTAATTCCATTAAACTTTGTGAATTTTCCAAACTTATTCTGTTATTAATTTCTAATTCTACTCCATTGCGAAGGGTGAATGTTCTTTGTATGTTAATACCTTAACATTAATTGAAGCTTATTTTATGGTCTAACATATAGTCTATCTTAAAGAGTGTTCTATATGCACTTAGGAAGAATGTATATTCTGCAAGTTGCTGGATGAAGTGTTTTTATGCCTATTAGAGCTAATTGATTTATACTTTTGTTCAGATTTTCCATTTCTTTATTGATCTGCTGCTGCCAGAACAAAGAATAGGAGAAAACCTCTCCAAGTCATTTTATAAGGCCAGCATTACTTTGACACCAAAACCACACTAAAATAACACAAGAAAAAATATCTATAATCTAATATGCTTCATGAAAAAGACTAAAAGTCTTTAACATAACTATAGCAAATTAAATTCAGCAATATAGGAAAAGGATACACATCACAGTCAAGTGAACGTTATCACCCAAATTTAACATCAATTAAACATTTGGAAATCATTTTGATTCATTATATCGTGAACACATGATAGTTCTATATTCCTGTCTCTGTCTCTTTTTCTCTGTCTGCTGTAGAATAAACATTTTGGTCCTCTCCAAATTTGTATGCTAAAAATGCAATCTCTGAACTAAGAAGCAGGCTCATACTAGATGTGGAATCTTTTGGCATTTTGATCTTGGACTTCCAAGGCTCCAGAACTGTGAGAAATATATTTCTGTTTTTGTAAGTCACCCAGGCTGTGGTATTCTGTTATAGCAGCCTGAATGAACCAAGACATCAACTTATTTAAAAAATAATTTAATAATCTCAATAGATAAAGAAAAAGTAGTTGACAAAATTAAACACCATTTCATGATAAAAACTCAACAATCTTATCAGAAACTTCTTATATTTGATGATAGAATTCCACAAAACACTTAACATCATACTTATTGGCAAAATAACAAATGTTTTCCTGCTGAGAATGGATATGAGGCAGGGTTGTTTATGTGCACCATTATATTCAATACCATACTGGAGGTATTAGCCTATACAATGATTTAAAAAAAAAAAAAAAGTAAGAAATAAAACTGTCTTTATAGTTAGACAATATCATCAAGTATGTAGAAAATTAAATATTCAAAAGTTACTTAACCTATTAAGTTTAATAATTTTACAGGGAACGATGTCAATATTCATATTTAATAGTACATTTATATATTATTGTGAACATTTAAAAATTCAAATAAAAATATCGCATAAATTGTATTAACATGAAATACCTAGAGAAATGGAACATTTGTGCAATATTTACATGCACAAAAAGAAAATATTGATGAAAGAAATTTTTTTACAAAATGAAATTCCTCCATTGGTTCATAAAAGATTCATTTTACAATATACAATTGCATAGGTACTACAAATAAATGAATAAATGAATAAATTTGAGAATTGAAAACCTCTTAGTGACAGAATTTTAATACAGAAGGGACAGATGAATGACTTGCAGATAAAAAAGCAATCCCAATCCCCTTCTAGCCATTTAAACTTGAATAAGTTTAGGAAATATTCTACAAGAGGGTTTTAAAATGGGAGCTGATAATTACAGATTATTTAAGTGAAAGTATGTTACTGAGGTTATCTACTCTATTTCACAGTTATTTGTTAGAAAGTAGGAAATTACAGATAAAATCAAATAAGGTTTGTCTTTTCAAGTATGGACTAAGAACAATTCACATGTCTGTGTGTTTATACTCATAGCGGGTCATGGTGGGCAAGATAGTAATAGAAATAATGTTTGCTACAAGTTCTTGAACAATAAGGATCCTGATGTTCTCTGGTTTAGGCTTATCCAATAAGCTATCACCAGTCAATCCATTTGGAAAAATCAAGTTGTGGACATTCTTCTGTAGAAATAATAGTAGGAATTAATAATATTTCTACCATAGACAGTTGTAGTCAAGTACTTACCCGTGGTTAAATCATTATAACCAAGCAGAGAGTAGAGGAGTCAAAGGAAATGAAAAAAAAAAAAAAATGTGAGAAAAGAACAAGAGCCTTTTGTAGGGAACACAGAATTTTGACTAGAGATTACACAAAACCAAAACCTGATTTAAAAATATACATGAAGACTCCTTGTGAAGACAAAGGATACAAATGATTTTTCCTACGAGTGCCATTTTCTGTTTCTGATACCTTTATGTGGCTCTGGCCACAGAATATGAGGAATAATTCTAAAATAAATACTAGATCTAATTACTGTCTAAGATATCAGCAATCTTGAAAATCAAATATGAAGTGTATTGCTACCACAGTTAATGGAAAATATTGCTAATATGGACAACCTACTTGGAAACCGTTTGAAACAGCACATCTCTGTATTATACACAAACTTCTTGCCTTTGAAAAGGGATAATGGAAAAACTTATGGTAAATAATCACTTTAATTGCTATGACCAAGGTTGTCCCATAGAAACCAGAAGGAATTACATATTTACACAAGTGTAATGGAAGAAACACTTCTCAGTAAGTGAATTTCTCACTATGTCACTCAAATCTAGGGAAATGCTCTGAGATTTGTCAACTACATGGCACGTTCAAGCTATAGAGAATGAAAATGTTCCTTTTCCCACATCCAGGGAGTTTACTCACTGACAGTAATAATCGCTACATGCTGATAATACTAACCATTTCATTTAGGTTTCTATGTCTCTAAATAATCAGTATAAGCAGCATGTAACATTACTTGCGCATGTCTAATACTCAACTAAGTAATTATCTCTCATATTTTTAGTTTGGGTGGGGACACTGATTCTACACTGGTATTTTTTTTGAGGTTGGTATGTGGATTAAATATGTGCAGATTTCCTCTTAATATGTAACCAAAGTATGATACACTGAAGGAAAAAAGTAACTCATTTGCCACTGCTAGAACTTGTATCTCCACTGATAGATAGAAGTTTTGATAGTTAAGTGTGATAACAGGAGCTACAAGAATGAGATTGAGTCTCGTTCTAGAATTTGAAAAAGCCTGTTCAGTTTAAAAAAAAAAAAAAAAAACAGGGTCATTGGTTGAAAAATTTTTCTTATCTAATGATGGATAAAGGTTATATAATGTTTTCATTTAAAGTGGAAAAAAATAGAATAGCAGATTCATCAGTATAATTTATTCCTAATAGGAGAACTCATAGAAAAATCTGTCTTCTCATCCTTGAGCCTAGAGAGGCACCTTCTGGGAAATGATCGCGCTTTTCAAAGAATCACAAAAGTTCCATGGAGGTTTGAATGCCAGTAGAGTTTCCTGATATCGGAACCCTCAGAATTTTAGGAAATTAATGGTTAGAAGTTGGAACAACCTTTAATTTTAAAGCTGTCAGGAGTTTTTGGATTTATCTTTGGATACTGTTCTTTATTTTGAGGAAAAGGATTTAAAAATCATATTTTGTTTCTTTAAATAAAAAAATACAGAATTAAATCCTCAAATTGAAGGAATGAGTTCCACATTTCTGTCAACACCAGAGCAAAGTAATGGGTTCTTCCCTAAGATATGTAACAGGGCTTTAGATTTTGAGGCCAGAAGTTAGAGCTAAAGTGATTCTCAGACTGTAAGATTAGTAGGAATTCACAAAAGTTTTTGGTGGAACACAAGGCTTTTCATTGAGATGTACAAAAATGTTTGAGTAACTACCCAAAATCGGAAGGACAGTATGACATAAAGTGACAGCTCACGAAAAACTTACTATGTGTGGTCTGTGTGTGTGTGTGTGTGTGTGTGTGTGTGTGTGTGTGTATCTTCTTCAGGGTTATACATATAGAAATATAAATTGAAAAAGAATGCCTTATTGTCACAGACATATTGGAGATACTATGCTATTGCTAAGCTCAGTAATTGTCTCAGTTCTTTGTACAAGCTTTCCCTTCCAGTCGATCCAATTAATGCTTCAGTACCTGAACACATGAGAGCCAGTCATGGAGCTTTCAGAGTTAAAAGCAAGCAAGTGAAACTGTGACGTTAAATTGGTGACTGTGAAAGATCCGCTCTAATAATTCCATATGTATGAAATTGAGATTGTACATTTTATCAACAAAATGCACTTGAAGTCTCACGATCAGTAATTTTTATAAGCAGATGGTTCATAACATATGGGGCTTCTGGTTTGCTTAGAGCAGTGGTTCTGAATCTCAGCTGCTTATTATAATTACCTGGGGAGTTGAAAAAAATACTGGAATCTTGCCTCATCCTCGGACAAACTAAATCAAGATCTCTCAAGAAAAGGTGTGGGGCTTATACTTAAGCTTCTCACTTGATTCCTATGTACAGTCATGGTGGAGAGCCACTATCATAGAATATAAAGGAAGCCTCCTGTAGAAAAAGTAAAGTTACTGCCATAGAAGTGATTAAGCATTCATCTGCTGATCTGATAAATATTGTTATAATAGTATACACTGATAATAGTTAATATTGTTGAGATACAACTATAATCAAGTTCTATGATACAAAGTTTGAATATATTATATCTTGAAATCCTCATATAAAGCTAACAGTTTGGGTTCTATTATGTTATTCTTTTTACAAAAGAAACAACTAAGGTAAAGAGCATAAGTTACTGCTTTTCCAAAACTTCTTAACTAGTAATTAGGAGCTATGGAATTAGGTTTCAGAATCTTCTAATTCTGCTAATCCCCAGAAGTGTACACTATACCTTCATGTCAGGTTTAACATTTATGTAGCAGAGCAAATATATATTCAATATATAGTATACCAGCAGTACTTATTTGAGATCACTTTTCTTTAGGATTGTATAATCTAAGATTGGTATTCCAAGACTTTTCAAATCATTTGGAGGTTGACACAAAAAATACAACAAATTCAGGGTATTATGTTACTGTGTGTTACAGAGAAAAACAGTTATATTGTAAGCTCACCAAATTTTAATTTAACAAAACTAAAAGTTAACGAATATGTAATAACTTACTTTCTTATAGTTGGGTTTATCTGCAAATACCCAGATAAACTTTGTCCACATGGAATAATCTTTCATATCATTTAATACTATTTAGAATTTAAACATATTTTCCAAGACAGCTGATAGCAATAGAAATATCACATTGCTACTACCTTTATCGAAGAACAAAGCAATGGGCCAAAGAGAGGATGCAATATGATGTTAGATATATACCTGTGACTTTTTTTGCCATCTAAAATTCATTGTTAGGGATCAAAGCCAGTTAGGAATAGATAATGTAGATTTTAACTTCTATGCCCTAACACATGTATTACACATTTTATAGGAATTGTTTTTTAATAAAACTAAAAAGGAAATTCAATAGATATTTCACTAATTTTTAAACTACATATAAATAGCAAAACTAGAAAATCCATTAACATTTGAAATTCTGGATCCTGATCTAAAAAACTGTTAATGAAAACAATATGTGTAGGGCAGTAATCTAAGTTAAAATGCTTTTATAAGCTAAATATATAGGGCAAATATGAATTATGTATAAGAATATAAATTGCAACTGACACTTAATGGCATTAGTAGGGCTAATGGGAACCCTGGGAAGGACATGCAGTTCCAGCAAATGCTTTATTTGTGAATACAGCCAAATCTAATTTTGAGAAAAAAGTTTGAAAGTTAACTTTGTTCTAATTTTTTAAACATAATAACAGTGAATGTACATGTGGATGATAATGTGAACAAACACTATTTTGATCAAAATCACTCCCCTATTTTCCTAAACATATCTCTGCATCAGTGAAGCCAGAATGATTATACACACACACACACTCACACACACACGTCTGCTTATGAAAACTAATGACTAATGCTGCACATTTTTCCAACTCTACCTTTAGTGACATTACATTGGTAGCTTTAGATTAACCATGGTGAAAGTATTTACACCATGGAAATAAGCAAATGATACAACTCTTCTTGTTTTTTTTTTTTAGTTCTTATTCTTTATTTTCCAGAGACATGATTTACAGTACAACAGTGCTATATATTGGGTTTGGATTAGGGAGTACCAATTTGTGGCACCTGCTATAAACTATGAGATCAACATGTTCCCAATTTATTAGTGATGATGCGTTAGTAAGAAACATGTGGATTACAAGTAACAACATCTAACTCATATTGCTATACATAAAACAAGAAATTCATCAATAGAACACTAATATAGCTCATAGAATTGAGGCAATTTAGGTAGCCGGTTATGTTGGTAGAGTGAAGTGTGGTATGACCTCAATCTGCTCTAGGATAACATTATTCCTACATTAATGGTCTCAGAGAGTAAAGAGTAAAGAAAACATTTTTCTCACCTTTGTATTATATAAAGCATAAACTAAGAATCTGATTGGTCCATGTTCAGTTTCATCATAGCCCTTTAGATTAACCAATAAACCAAGAAAATGAAGCTTTGTGATCAGGTAGATAGGAAATTATGGTAAGAAATATCTGGATTACATGGAAACAAAGCAATGAACTATTATTTGCATTCTTATTAGAATATGGTTGCAGTGATCAACGGTCATTTTATAATTTAAAAAAAAAACAGTTTCTTCTACAAAAAAAAAAATATTTGGAAGAGGAAAGTAGATGATAAACAGGAACAACACAACAAGGCAAAAATATTTTACAAATAGGCATTCTTTTCAGGAAGAAAATGGTATAAGTAATCCAATCATACCTAGCATATTTTTTTACTACTCATGGTATATAGGTGGGAGCATGGAGGAAGTGAACCAGAGAAAGATTTTACTGTATAACTATGTTACACACAAAAATGATTTTTCCTTGTATTTGTCAGGGCTCTCCAGAGAAACAGAACTGTTAGAATGTGTGCGTGCGTGCATGTGTGTGGAGAGAGAGGAGAGAGAGGAGAGAGATTTACTATAAGGAATTGTCTCACATGGTTATGGGGGCTGAGAAGTCCCAAGACCTGCAGCTGGCCCGCTGGAGACCCAGGAGAGCTGATGATATAAGTTCCAATCTGAGAACCAGCAGGCTCAAGATCAAAGAAGAGCAGATGTTTCGGTTTGAGTCTACAAAGAGAAACAAAAGACCGATTTCCCAGCTCAAACGGCAAAGCAGGAGGAGTTGCCCTTTACCCTTGGAGAGTCAGTCTTTTAGCTCTATTCATGACTTCAACTGATTAGATGAGGACCACTCATAGCAGGGTTGCAATCTGCTTTACTTCATCTACCAACTCAGAGGTCATCTTATTCAAAAACATACGCATAGACACCCAGAATAATGTTTAATTAAATATCAGGGTACTCCATGAGTAGTCAAGTTGACACATAAAATTAGCCATCACATCCTTTTGCTAACCATATGCCCCTCGCCCCATGTGTTTTGGCCAAAGGTAATGTCTATATATCTACTAGGGAAAGATTACTTAAATTCTGACTGCAATAAATATGTATTTTTAAGAATTGGAGTTCTGTTGCTTAAAATTTTAAAGTTTACATGAAACATATATACTGAAGTTTATCTCTTTGGTTTGGAGAATCACCTTGGCTCACTAGCAAAACTAACAATGGAGTTTATTGCAAAAAAAAAAAAAAAAAAAAAGATATACTAGGCAGCATAATTTCACCAAGTGCTATTAAATTATAAAACCTGAAATACAAAGCAAAATATATCTGAATTAAAATGATTTCTTCTATGAAAAATACATAATAAATATAAACATTAGTAAATGTCAAAAAAAGAGATTTCCATTTTGATTAATCTCTCTTCTGAGCAGTATATCCCACATCATTTAGTAAATGAGGATTAGAAACAAACAAGAAAATAAATGAAAGCAGGTGAAGTTAGTAGGGCTGATATTCAGGTAATTATTTCTCCTCACATTTTAAAATAAATTTAACAAGAGAGGTCAACTATGTAAATAAATATAATATATATATATATATATTTTTTTTTTCACCATAAAATACATTATAATTATAGGACCAAAATATTGCTAAATCTATGTGTTACATTTTGCTTGTGTGCACATAAGCAATGTGAAATAAAGGGTTGAACAATCCAAAGTTTGTTCAGGTTGTGTAAATGAACAATGTTTAAGAGTAAGGCACTCACATGTTTCTTTCTTTCATATAAAGTTGTTTTTTTTGTTTGTTTGGTCCAAATTACCTTATAGCATTACTTCAATTATCTGATTTTCTTTGACTATGAAGGCATAGCTTTAATGTATTTTATACCAGATCACATCTATGGTTTTTAAAGACTCACTATCAGGTTTAATATGCTTAGTTTACTATGCTTAGATTCTGCAAATTTTATTTGCCGTAAATAGCAACTTTTACATCTCTCCTACATCAGCCATGCATCAGGATAAACAACATGGCATAAAAGAGCAGAAGGCACAGTTAAGATGGAATCATTATGCAAATAGGTTATGGCATGCTTTATATGAGAACAGCTTCCCTAAAGAGGCCTAATGGGATGACTGACCTATAAAGCATTTAATTTGTTGTTAGCATTTCATTTAATTGTCCTGTAGTTCCTGCAGGAATAAAACTTTTAATTGTAAAAAACTTCTAAATGACTCAATAGTTAATTTCTTTTCCTGTAACTAACAAGTTCCCACACTGTAGAACACAAAAATATATACTATCATTTCATAGATGTTTCTCTGGAATGGATTTTGATCTCTGAGATAGTAAATGGATCTAGAATAGTTAAACAGATCATTTCTTAACTCATAAGAAGTAGCTTTAGGAAATTATTGCCTTATAAATATGCACACAGTTCTATCCTATGTTCACAAAACCGAGAATAAGAATGTAAAGAGGATATTAGTGTTCATTAAAATATAATATTTTTTACTTTATTACAGAAAGCTGTCCATAGTAGGAAATCCATATTCTGACATTTGATGATGAATAAGATGGTAAATATTTCACAAGCTAACAATATTAAGATATGTTTGACTCTCAATAAAAGTGATTTTAAAGGTATGAAACTTATCTCCACACACTTCATCTATACACATTTGATTATTTAAATTGTCCTAAAAACTATTTTGGCATGTAACTCAGTGGTTCTTGAATTTACCCGTACTCTGGAGTCACACATAGCTTCAGAAAATACTTATATATGTGTGACACTTCGAAAGAGGAAGGTCTGGAATGTGGTCTGGACTTTGGAATTTTTGAAAGATGTTCAACTAGTTTAAATGTGCAGACACATTTAGGAAAGTCTGATGTAAACAGAAGTAATTACTAAAAGCCAGGTTCATTGTTACAGTTTCAAAATTAGAGAAATAAGCAGAAATGATATAGTTGACAATTGATTAAGAGCACCTATTAGGCATAGCTACTATTTTTAGATATTAATGGGAAACACATACATGTACATACACACACTTCTGAATAACTTTTTGTAAACAGAGAAATAACCTCCTTAATTTATTTTACCATATGAATATGAGTAGACTAGTGTGTTCCATGATAGAAATAAATTCCTCAAGAATAATTTGCTGCTTCCAAAGCTACAAGAGGCTTACTCTATTCTAGAATAAAGTATGGTATTTAAAACATAGTCACATGAAGAAGTGGTGGTTTATAAGCAAGAATAATTAAAAACTATAAAACACAAACTAAAAGGATGAATTTTTTGTTGTTGTTCATAGTGGCTTCAGATGTTGATATATGCCAATAGTTCATGTGCCCTCGTGGACGCTGAACAAGCACCCAAACCTGGACAGTTTTGGAAGACTGTAATAACAAATCAGAAGATTTTTAGTATATTAGTAATAAATTTCTAACTACCTCGCTGCAAATGTACTTCAAACCTTTGACTGACTTTGGTGAGCAGATATAGTGGCAAGTTGCTAACATGTGCTATAGGGTAATTATATAAAATATTTTATTAGAAAAAGCCTAGAAACCATCAATGTGTCAAGACATACAAGGGCTAATAATCACATATGGAAATTATACATTAATTCAGTTTAGGCAGGAAAATCCCTCAGAGGCCTAGCTGTCTGGAATATTATTAGTTACTGGGGCACATTTAAGGTGAACAACTGCAATGGTTTGCCTGGGACTGGTGTTTACTAAGATAATTTTCAGTGTTAAATCTGGAACAGTTTCGGGCAAAGAGAAACAGTCAGCCTAAAATATTTCATCTTCTGACACTTTTCCAAAACTTAATTACTATTTCAAAGTACATATTATTTTTTAAATAATTTTTAAATTGTAAAATAGTTTAGATCCACAGAGAAAATGCAAGGATAGTACAGAGAAGGAAAATATCCCTTATACCTGACATTCTGTTTCCCATATTACTAGCATTTTACCTGGGGAACCAGAAGCAGGGTAAGACAAATCTAAACTGTTATAATTGACAAATTGTTAGAGGCTAATTGTTTAAAAGTCTGATAATCAGAAAATCCAGAAGGACCACATGTGAGGGGAAGAGAGAGAACATCATACATAGAAGGTCATTCTTTCGTGAGTATTACCTCCTTGAGTCCTACCAGATTCTTAAAGGGATTATTGAAGAAAAATTCCCTCTTGATTTCAGTAGGAGGTGGGGAAAGGAAGCCATTTTGAAATGGACCCAGTGCATTTAATTTATCTTTAAAGGCCATTTCTGAAAATAAACTATTTTACCGGACCCTAACCTACTGGGATTTATCAGAGCATAACTGAACTAGGGAAAGGAAAATACCTAACTCTGACCCACTCTAGCCTTCCACATGGGGGCAGAGAAAAGCCCACACTATGTGTCCCTCTAGCCATTGGGTTCCTTCCCTAAGGATGGGAAGGGGAACCTGAGAAGCACTAGTAAGGGACACAGACCAGGGACAAAGTCTCACTAAAAAGCCTACACCTAATCATATGATTTTAGAACACTTTTCTTTCCCACATTCCTTGCTATAACATAACTAAAAGCCTATTTACTGGAGTTTTTTGTTTGTTCATTTGTTTACTTGTTTTTCCCAGTACATCGTGTCTGCTGTCAGCAATAATCTATAAGGCATAGTCAAACGAACAAATCACAATTTGAAGAGAGACCAAACATCACAGCTGTATAAGTCCATTCTCACATTGCTATGAAGAAATACTCGAGATTGGATAATTTATAAAGAGGTTTAATTGACTCACAGTTCTGTATGGCTGGGGAGGCCTCAAGAAGCATACAGTCATGGCAGAAGGCACCTCTTCACAGGGCAGGAGAGAGAATGAGTGCCGAGTGAAGAAGGAAGCCCCTTTTAAAATCATCAGATCTCATGAGAACCCACTCACTATAATGAGAACAGCATGGGGAAATCTTCCCCCGTGATTCAATTATCTCTACTTGGTCCTGCCCTTGACATGTGGGAATTATTACAATTCAAGGTGAGATTTGTGTGGGGAGACAGAGCCAAATCATATCAAGAGCAACTCAGATACAGCAAGAATGTCAGAGTTATCACTGGGAATTTAAATTCAATTTCAATTCCAAATTTAAACCAGGACCCTTCATGTGAAAGGTTCTAATGAAAGTGTAGATCAGTAAGAACAGATGAGTAACATAAGTATAGAGATGGGAATTCTAAAAAAGAATAAAAAATCACAGAAATAAAAAAAAAACATAACAACAAAACATTAATGCATGATTCCTTTAAAAGCTCATTAGCAGAATTGGTATGGCTGAGAAAACAATTAGAAAACTTGCTGATATGTCAGCAAAAACTTTCAAAGCTGAAAAGAAAAGGAAAAAAAGACTAAAAAATAACAGAATATCCAGAACTGTAGAACAATTACAAAAAGTGTACCATATGGAATAGAAACACCAGAAGAGAGAACGGGATAAATATTTGAAGCAATAATAACTGAGAAGTCTCCAAAATTGATGTCAGATATAAAACCACAAATTCAGGAGCCTCAGACAACACTAAGCAACACAAGAAATCTACACTGAGGCATATTATACCTAAACTCCAAAAAATAAAAGACAAATATAAAATCTTGAAACAAGCCAGATTTGGGGGCAATAACTTGCCTATAGAGGAACAAGGATAAGAAACTACATCAGAGTAAGAAAGGATAAGAATTACATCAGAATTCTCCTTAGCAACCATGTAAAGAAACAGAGAAGGTAGTGAACTATTTAAAGTGTTGAGAGAAAAAATCCACCAATCTAGAACACTGTGTCCTGAAAAATTATCATTTAACAGTGAAGAAGAAATAAAGATGCTCTCAAACAAATAAAAATTGAAGAAATTTGCTGCCGTTTGACTTGTGTACAAGAAATGTTATAAGAAGTTATTCAGGAAAAAAGAAACTGATATAGATTAGAAATTTGTATCTACATAAAGAAAAAAGATCATTACAGAAGGTAAATGAAGGAATAATAAAACTCTTATTTTTAAATCTAATAGATAACAGGTTGTTTAATAATAACAACAACATATTTAATGTTTATATTTTGTGGATAAGTAAAATATATGATGGCAATGATATGAAGTATAAAAGGAAGGAAATACTGAGGTACACCTTACCCAAAATACTTTGGAAATACGTAGTTATATGGTCACTGAACTTCCCATGAAGTGGTAGAGTGTTATTTGAAAATGAATGAATTATAATTGTATCTTTCACACTCTAGATCATTTGCTAGCTAAGTAAAATTGGAAGTATAATTAATATGCTAAGAAAGGAGAGAAAATGGATATATGTAAAATGCTCAATTAAAACCAAATAAAGTAAAAATTTAAAAAAAAGAAACAGCGAAAGACAAAAATTAAAAGAGAAAGAACAAGAGCAACAAATAGAATAATTAACAAATATGGTAGATATACATACAACCATATTAATAAAGTTTTTAAACAATTAAAGCACAGTGATTGCCGAAGTAGACCAAGAAACAGTACCCAACTATATGTTGTCTACAAGAAATTCACTTTAAACGTAAAGACACATACAGATTAAATGTATGGAGAAAGAATTATTCTGCTAACACTAATCAAAAGACAGCTGGCCCCCTTTACCACTGCTTTTGAACACCAGCCAGAAGAAGTGGAAGTAAAAATTTAAAAAAATTACCATTTACATTCAAATTTCTTAAAAAGAAATACTTGGGTAAAACCTAGCAAGGTATGTACAAAATCTGTATGAGGAGAATTAAAAAGTTTGGATGAAATATATTAATAATAAAATGGAAGGCTATTACATATTCATAAATAAAAAGACTCAACAATGTCAAAATATTAGTTCTTATCTATAGATTCTATAGATTCAATGCAATTTAATTTACAGATTCAATACAATCCCAACCAAATGTAAACAAATTATCTTGCAGGTAGCAGCAGATTGAAATTAACTGGAAAAGACCCAGAATTATCATGTCAATATTGAAGAAGAACAAAATTAGAGGACTAACACTACTTGACTTTAAGACATATTATAAAGCTACAGTAATCAAGATGGCATGTATGGGTGAAAGAATAGACAGACATACCGATGGAAGAGAGTAGAGAACCCAGAAATAGATCTACATAAATATTTAAATTGATCTTGGACAAAGGAGCAAAGGCAATACAATAGAGAAAATATTTTTTAAAACAAATTATGTGGAACCAAACTGACATCCATATGCAAAAAAATCAATCTAGACACAGTTAACTTGTAAAAAATTAACTGAAAAATGAATCATAGTCTTACATGTAAAGTGCAAAACTATAAAACTCCTAGAACATAACACACACAAAAAAATCTAAGTGACCCTGGTTATAGCAATGATTTTTTAGATGCAGTTCAAAAGGCATGGCCCATGAAAGAAATAGTTTATAAAGTGTGTTTTCTTAAAAGTAAAAACCTCTGCTCTGTGAAAGACAATATCAAGAGGATGAGAAGACAAGCTACTAAATAGGAGAAAATATTTTCAAAAGATATAGCTGATAAAAAGCTGCAAAATACACAAAGAACACTTACAATTAAATCGTAATAAATTAAAGATCTTGATTAAAAATGGGTAAAAGGCGGCCGGGCGCAATGGCTCATGCCTGTAATCCCAGCACTTTGGGAGGCCAAGGCAGGCAGATCATGAGGTCAGGAGATCGAGACCATCCTGGCTAACACAGTGAAACCCCGTCTTTACTAAAAATACAAAAAAATTAGCCGGGCACGGTGGTGGTCACCTGTAGTCCCAGCTACTCGGGAGGCTGAGGCAGGAGAATGGCGTGAACCCGGGAGGTGGAGCTTGCAGTGAGCTGAGATCATGCCACTGCACTCCAGCCTGGGTGACAGAGTGAGATTCCATCTCAAAAAAATAAATAAATAAATAAAATATAATAATAATAAAAAATAAAAAATAAAAATAAAAATGGGTAAAAGGCCTGAACAAATACCTCACAAAAACAGATGAGATGGTAAATAAGCATATGAAATGGTGATCAACATCATATTTCATTAGAGAACTGCAAATTATTACCATAATGAGATACCACTACATAGTTACTACAATACCCAAAATTCAAAGTAATAATAACCGCAAATGTTGATGAGGATGTGAATAAAAAGAAACTATCATTTATTACTAGTGTAATATGGTACAACCACCTCAGAACACATTTTGGTAGTTTCTTACAAAACTAAAGAAACATACTCTTACCACATTATGCGGCACTCTTGTCTCTTATTATTTACCCAAATGAACTGAAATTTCATGTTCATGCAAAAACCTGCACAGCAATATTTATAGCAGCTTCACTCATAAGTGCTAACACTTGGAAATGACCAGGATGTCTTTCAATAGGTGACTGGATAAGTAAACTCTTATTCAGATAATAAAATATTATTCAGTGCTAAAAAGAAATAAGCTGTAAAGCCATAAGAAAACAGACAGGAAACTTAAATATATATTACTAAGTGAAACAAGACAATCTGAAAAGGCTCCTTACCTTATTTTTCTCAACTATAGGACATTTATTCTGGAAATGCCAAAACCATGGAGACAGTCAAAAGTTGCTGGGAGGAGGGAAAGAATAGACAGGGCACAGAGATTTTTCAGGACACTGAAAATATGTATGATACAACAGTTCTGAATACGTCATCATACATTTGTTAAAACCCATAGAATGGACAAAACCAAGTGTGAACACTAAAGTAAACTACAGACTTTGGGAGATAATGATGTGCCAAGGTGTATCATGGTAGTATGGGATGTCAGTTGTAGGTGAGGTTGTACATGTTTTTAGACTAGGAGTATATGGAAGCATACTGTACTTTAACAAAATTTTGCTTTGAACCTAACACTGCTCTAAAAATAGTTTATCAGTTAAAAAAAATAATCAAAGGTGGAGGAGCTATGTCTTATAGACACAGCAGATTTCAGAGCAAGGAAATGTATCAGGGACAAATGGGGGCATTACATAATAATGCAAGGGTAAATTCTTCAAAAAGACATAATAGGCCTTAATGGAAATGTGCCCAACAACACGTTGAAATACACTGCACAAAAACAAACAGAAATGCACAGAGAAAGAGACAAATCCACTCTTATACTTAAATACTTCACTGCTTCTCTCAATAATTGACAGATCAGCAGGCAGAGAATCACTTAGTAAGAACATATTTAAACTTCAACAGAACCAGCAATAAACTGACAATACCTGGCTTTGAGACAAACTATGAAGCTATAATAATCAAGATAATGTGGTATCAACGAAAGAATAGACAAAGAGACCAATGGAAAACAATGGAGAACCCAGAAATAGACCTACATACATATAATTCAGAATGGATCATCCACTCAAATGTAAAACAAAATTGTAAAACTCCTAGAAGATAACATGCATGTCCATGTGTTTTGGACGTCCATGACGTCCTTTCTCTCTACCCTTCCTTTACCGTGTATTTTTCATTAAGTGAATATTTTCAAATGTAGCATTTTAACTTTAATGATATGTTCATTGTATTTTTTTGAATAATTTTCTTATTGGTCACTCTAGGGCTTATCATATGCATCCTGACATGTCAGAATCAGCTTCAGATTTTTGCTAACAATTCTAGTGAAATATTGAAACATTACAACAAACCAAATACCACATGTTTTCACTTTTAAGTGGGAGCGCAATATTAATTATACATGGAAGCAAAGATTGCTAAAATAGACACTGGGACTTACTTGACTGGTGGAAGATGGTAGGAGAGTGAGCATTGAAAACTATCTATCCAGTATTATGCTCACTACCTGGGTGATGAAATCATTTGTGCACTAAACCCCAGCAACACACAATTACTCATGTAACAAGGTGGCACATGTACCCTCAGATCTAACACAAAATTTGGAAGAAAAATATAAAAATAGAAACATAAAAAAATTAAAACTTTTTTTTGATATTGTCTATTTGAAATGACATGGACATGGTCATCAAAACTTTACTTCAATAATCACAGTTTTCTTTATTCATTTGAAAGCATTTATAATGACAATGTATAAGGGTTTCTTTAATCTGACATTTGCTTCTAATTACAGGAAGTTTCTCCTATTTACTCTCCTCCATTTGAAATGTGTCACACTTTTTTTTTTTTTTTTTTTTTTGCATGGCTTGCAATTTTTTATTGTTGGAAACTGGACACTTCGGAGAATGTACTGTAGCAATTTTGGGTACCAGTCCCTACCACCACAGGGCTCGTTTTTGTTATTTGCTTCTTAATTTGTTTAGCGGTACTCTGGATTATTTTAGTAAAGTCTGAGGAGTCCAGTTACTGGTTAAAACCTGTGTGTAATTTTTTGAGCCATGTGAGAGGCAATCATGAATTGTTTAACCGGGAAGCCTCACTGGAGAAAGGTGCCTTCCATGTCATACCAAACTTAGTGCACAGCCAGCGCACTGCAGTCTCTGAAGGAAGCAAACTCAACTCAAGTCCTTGTGAGCGGCGTTGCTTCTACACATATTTGCATCCTAGCTAAAGCCCATTCATCCAGGAGTTTCCTTATCCGGAGCCTACCGTTAAGGTTTTCAGATGTGTCAATCAAGGCCTCCATATTAGAGGCGGAGAGGAAAGAGAGAAACCTTGAAGATACTTTTCTCTAATCTGACTCAGTGGTCATTAATTTCCATTCCAATCACCCCCCCTTTCCGGCACAGAATCCATAAAAATGCAAGACCCTTTTATTTTTGACTTCCCTAACAGTGAGATGACTGGTTCCTGAACTAGCATGCCATTCCATGTGAAAAAAGTGAACAAAGGGGAAGTCAACATATTTTCTACTTTTAGCCTCCTGCTTATTATCATACAGTAAGTGATTAAAGGCTTAGTTATCAGTTTCATTTTTGGTTTGTTATTTTAATCTGCTACTTGGACACCTGGCAACTCAACAGTCTCACTCTCTCCTGCTCAGCTGAACTCTTGACATACCCTCTTTATCAACCCACCCACCAAAACTATAGTGTTGTGTCTGATGTTACTCCACAGGGGACACAGCCTTGTGTAGGCCCATATTCTGTCTGGGAAAATAGTGGTTTCGGCTAGGGTCTTTGACTATTTCTTCCTTAGATCACACCTAGCTGTTTAGCTACCCTAAATACTGACTGATTGGTCTGTGTTATTCAATAATACTCTAGGGCATAAATTGCTCCTCAGACTAAAAAAACCTAATTCAGACTACTTTGAAGAAGTAGTTTCAAATACACTGTCTTCCTCTAAGTAATGAGTCTCAACTAATATTATTCTAAATTAATAATGTATTGATATAATATCTCTTCAACCAATGTCTGTATTTTACCAATGATTTTCTGAAGTTACCTTGCTTGATTCAAGATTCTTATATGTTCTGATCCATTTCTAGTGTTCCAGGGACACTTCCTTTTAGGTCACATCATATAAGCTAGAGTCCAAATTTGGGTCCTGACTCCTGATCAGCATTGATTGCTATTGATTTTAATTTTCTTCTCTGGTTGTTTTGCACTATAAAAGAAGAGCCATGTTATATTATGGATGGTAATCTTGAGTAAAGTCTGTTTTCCCAAATAATGTTTATTACTATATCGTATTAAAAGTCCTCATGGTGGCCATTTAGATGGAAACATAAATATATAATTTCACTATTCTCTAATAATAGTGAAATACCCTAATTTGTCACTTGAATTTTTCATGCATGTAATAAAGAGTCCATATAGAGTGTCTCATATATTTTACTTCTGTTGTTTTGTACCTGTTTATTTCCTCTTCAAGGATTTTCCATTGTTTATCTGTTCATCATTCTGTCCTTTTAAATGTACACTTATTTTCGTGTTTTATAAACAATTTGTGCTTTTCATGACACAGTAATAATATATGTAATTATATTCAAATTTCTTAAGAATGCAGAACTTAAATCATGACAATTAGGAAACAATTTCACTAATTTTAACTTGTGAAGATGCAATAGTATAAGTTAAATGTCCTATTTTTTAATTCCCAGATGCTAACAAATGGTAGCAATCATGGAATAAAAGAGTTATTTTTTAAAAGAATGTTCCTTTTTGAGAAGACATATTGATAGAACAAAGACTAGAAAGATCATTATGGTTAATTTAAAAACATGTAATACAAAAATAAAAGCACCTGCTAAAATACTACTCTTCCAAATATGAACATTTTGGGACAAAAAGTGAAATAAAGTTTATAGTTTGTCAGTTTTGTCTCTGGAAGTGCTAAAGTTCAATAAAATATTTGAAATCTTTTACAAATTTCAAAGTATTTTTACACCCTTTATTTAATTTGATTATTACAAACCTGGGATAATGGTCATTATCTACAGGTACAAATTAAAAAAAAAAAAAAAACTTTATAAAATTTCTACCTAGAATAGAATCCAGCCTTCTCATGATTTGTCCCATGATCCTTCCAGCATACATGTTTAAATTTTTCCCAAATTATTTCATAATTGAGAAAATACATCTTTAGTTTTCTTCAGGTGTGCCACTTTTGCAGATAGCACGCTATAAAGTATATATCTTTATGTTTACAGAAGTGTATATATATTAATATATAGAAATTATAAAATATGTACGAAAAAAATAGTTTCTGTATGTTCAGTTTACAATTTATTGAGCATAGAATGGACGTGCAGAAGACCTAAACATCATTATGAATGAAATATCATATTTACCTTTACTGTGTATCTTAACAGTTTCCATTTTCTATGCATTTATTTACCTATATGTTTATATTTATGTCTATGAGGTACATATACAATGCATATAAATAAATTGATACTACTTGTTCTTTAAAAATGTATACCTCCTTTTGTTTCCGTTATGCACACACGCACACATGTACACACATACAAGTATATTCAATCAATAGAATGAGAGTAATATTTAGGACAATAAATTTTTACTCAATAATGCTCTATTGTCTACTGAAAGCATCAATCATGTTCAAAGATAATGAAACTATTTTCATAGATGCAATTAATTAGTAAAGCAGACATCCACTAACACGTTGTTAAGTAATCCAAACAGACTGTGAATTAAAATTAAAAACAGAAAAAAATATGCTATTAAGAAATGTAGACTACAGAAAGTAAATAATAGGAATTCATGCAAATGTTAATACATACAGAAAACATAAGGCAAATATAAAATCTGCATTTGAAACTTGTTGAAGTAGAGATTTTATTGTGGTAAAATGCATATAACATACATTTACCATGTTAGCAATTTTTAGGTGTACAGTCAGTAGTATGTAGTACATTAACATTATTGAGAAAATATCAACACCATTCATCTCCATAATTTTTTTGTTTTTACAAACTTGTAACCCATTAAACAATAACTCTCCAATTAACATCTCTGCAGCTTCTTCAACCACCAAACTGTTATGTTTCTATGAATTTGATCACTCTACGCATCTCATAAAAGAAGTATCATATAATATTTGTTTTTTGTATGTCTGTTAAATTGACTTAGTGTAACATCTCTAAGATTCACCCATGCTGACGCTTGTATCAGAATTTCATTCCTTTTAAGTCTGAACAATATTCAATAATATTCTATTTTATGTATACCAAAAATGTACACCACATTTTCCTCATCTATTTATCTGTAAATGGAAATTTGGGTTGTTTTCACTTTTTGGCCTTTATGAAAAATGCTATAATGTTAATGGGTGTAAAAATATCTGTTCAAATGTTTGCTTTCAGTAGTCTTGGGTATAAACCTAGGAGTAAAATTGCTGAATCTTAAACTTTATGAGGAAGGGTCAGATTGAGTTCTTCAGCAGCTGCAGCACTTTCCATCCCACCAGCAGTGCCTACACTAAAAATTTCTCCACATCCTCACCAACATTGTGTTATTTTCTGGTTTTGGTTGATTGTTTTTTATAAAACAAATTTTACTTTATGTACTATTTAATCTTGTTGATGTTTTATGTTTCCTAATGATTAGTGATGATAATTATATTTCTATGTGCTTGTTGGCGATTTGCATACTTTCTTTGGAAAAAAAATCTATTCAAGTCTTTAGCCCGTTTTTACATTGAGTTGATTGATTTGTTGTTGTTGAGTTGTAGGGATAGTTTATATTTTCTGGATATTATTTCCTTACAAAGTAGATGATTTGCAAATATTTTCTCCCATTCTTTGATTGCCTTTGTATTATTTTCATCGTGTTCTTTGATGCAGAAATGTTTTTAACTTGGTCAGAAAACATTTATTCATTTTTTTTTCTTTGGTTACCTGGGCATTTGCTGTCTTGTCCAAGGAAGTATTTCCAAATCTAATGTCATGAAGCAGTCCTCTTATATATTTTTTCTAAGCATTTTATAATTTTAGCTATTACATTTAGATCTTTGACGTATTTTCAGTTAATTTTTATATGTTATAAGGTAAAGGTCCAAATTTTTTCTTTTGCATGTGGATATTGAGTTTTACAAAAAGTACTTCTTGAAAACACTCTTCCCTATTGAAGGATCTTGGTACACCTGTTGGAAAGCATTTGACAATATACTTAAAAGCTTTTCTTATTTATTTATTTATTTATTTATTTATTTATTTATTTATTTATTTTCTTTTTTTTTTTTTTTCTTTTTTATTATACTTCAAGTTCTAGGGTACATGTGCACATCATGCAAGTTTGTTACATATGTATACATGTTCCATGTTGGTGTGCTGCACCTATTAACTCGTCATTTACATTAGGTATATCTCCTAATGCTATCTCTCCCCACTTCCCCCACCCCACAACAGGCCCCGGTGTGTGATGTTCCCCTTCCTGTGTCCAAGTGTTCTCATTGTTCAATTCCCACCTATAAGTGAGAATATGTGGTGTTTGGTTTTCTGTTCTTGCTATAGTTTGCTGAGAATGATGGTTTCCAGCTGCATCCATGTCCCTACAAAGGACATGAACTCATCCTTCTTTATGGCTGCCTAGTATTCCATGGTGTATATGTGCCACATTTTCTTAATCCAGTCTGTCATTGATGGACATTGGGTTGGTTCCAAGTCTTTGCTATTGTCAATAGTGCTGCAATGAACATACATGTGCATGTGTCTTTATAGCAGCATGATTTATAATCCTTTGGGTATATACCCAGTGATGAGATGGCTGGGTCAAATAGTATTTCTAGTTCTAGATCCAAGCTTTTCTATGGATTTTTTTTTTATTTTATTACATTGGTATATATGCTTCTTTATGCCAGCACAATGCTTTGTTTAGTGTAACATTGTAAAAAGATGTAAAATCAAGACATGTAAGTCCTGTGACTTTGTTCTTCATTTTCCAGAGGGTTTTTTGTTGTTGTTTTTTTCTTTTCTTTTTTTTTGGCTAGTTGAGGTCCCTTGAGATTCCATGTAAATTTGAGATTGAATTTTTGCATGTCTTCAAAATCATTGTTTGTATGTTGATACTGATTGCATTGAATTTGCAAATTTCTTTGGGTAGTATTGACATCTTGATAATATTAAATGTTTCAATTTCTTAATTCAGGATGTTTCTCCATTTACTGTGTCTTTCTTAATTTACTTCAGCAATGCTTCGTAGTTTTCAGTACATAGGTCATTCACCTACACAGTTAACGTGATCCTTAAGTATTTTATACATTTCGATGGTATTGCAAATTGAACTGTTTTCTTAATTTCCTTTTCAGAATTTTTATTCTTATTGTAAAGGAATGCAACTAATTTTTGTGTGTTGATTTTGCATCCTACAATATTTGTCTATTATTTCAAAGACTGTGGTGGAGTATTTAGGGTTTGGTTTTGTATAAGTACATGTCATGTGCAAACAGAAACAATTTGACTTCATCCTTTCTAGTTTGGATGCCTTTAAGATTTTTTTCTTCCTAATTACTCTGGATACAACTTCTAATACTATGTGGAATAGTATTGGCAAAATCAGATATCATGTTCTGTTTCTAAATTTAAATTAAAAGATTTAGCCCATCATCGTTGAGTATATGATGTTTTCTTGAATTTTTTATATAGGGCTTTTATTGCTTTGAGGCACTTTTTTATATTCCCAGTTGCTTAAGCGTTTTTATCATGTAAGAGCCAAGATGGCCAACCAGATGCAGTCAGGAAGAGTTTCACCCCATTAAGAGACCAGGCCATTAAGAAGACCAGCACATTCTGAGCAGATCTTCAGAAGGAAGGCATTGAGAGTGGACAGAGAGAAAACACAGACCTTGGGCCGAAGGGGAAGGAATCTGGGAACCCTGTACAGAGTTGCTGACTGCCAGGACTTATTCCTGGACCTAGGGAAATGGTGAAGTAAATTGGCATAGCACGGCCCACTCTCTCCTTGGACCTCCGGAATCCCAGGTGCAAGAGAATCCATGACCCCCATGAACATTTGAACTGTCAGGGACAACTGCCTGGAAAGTTGACAGGGACAGGAATCCAGTCAGTGTGGAGTCCAGAGGGCTTGGTTTGAAAATGGTTTCACTGAAGCAAAACCAGGGATATCCATTTCCCAAGACTCACTGCACTCCTCCAGGTGGCTATGACCTTTTTTGACTGCAGAACTTGGACAGAGAGGGACTGTCTTAACTGTGGGATGGCACCACTCGTATCTGTGTATCCCCCAGTCTGCCAGCCACTCCTGGGGTCCCGGATTGGCCATGCCCAATTACAATACAGCCTTGGATCCCCAATAGAGGTGTTTCCTGGTAGCTGCCACCATAACTCCTTGGCTGGCAGATTCCAACTAACAGACAAGAGTTTCTGCAGGTGGGTTCCCACTGGCACACAGCTACTTGCAGCTGCCTGTCACTGTTTTGCAGGCACACACTCATTCACAGCCTACCCCCACCACATCGCTGGTAGACACTCGCCTGTAGCCTCCTACAACTACTTTGCTGTGGTAAGCACACATGTGAACCTCACTATCCTGCTCTCGCCAGAGCACATTCATGAGCAGATATCACTGCCCTGCCACTGCCAGCATGATAGCAAATGTAGACTCTACCACCTCACCACTGCTGGTGTGAGCACATACACGCGTACCCCACTGTGTTGCCACAACACCAACAGTACACACATGCAGATTCTGCCTCCCCTGACCTGATGAAGCACATCTGACAGCACACCACATTGGTGTCTTGTTGCCAGCAAACAAGAAACACATTATTCCCTCTAGCATAAGAGTTGCTTAACCCTGAGGTACCATAGAACAAAGCCACATGCTTGGACCTGGCCAAACAGGGTTAGAACATGCAGCCCATGACTGCTGAGCTGAACCTTGGTCCACTGAAGTTGTCCATAAATAATGTCAGCTGACTGAACCTAACTTACACTACAATCAAACCCTCAAGAGCATCAAAGAATATAAAAGCCAAAAGCACCATTCCAGGGACAGTAACTGTAATGATTTAAGGAATATTAGCCCACACAGATGGAAAGAACCAACACAAAAAGTCTGGCAACTCACAAAGCCAGAGGGTCTTCTTACCTTCAAAGTTCCACACTAGTTCTGCCATTAATCATTTGAATATTTTTTTCTTCACCTTTTTATCTCCTTTCTCCTGGTTATCCCATTGTATGTATATTGGTGCACATAATATTGTCCACATTTTTCTGAGGCTCTGTTCATTTTTCTTCCTTTATTTCCTCTCTCTAGTATTTGTCTTATATAATCTAAATTTATCTATCTGCATAGATAATACTGGAATGGCTGAAACAACAGACGTAGAATTCAGTATCTGGATGGCAATGAAGCTCATTTAGATTCAATAGAAAGTTAAAATTCAATCCATGGAATCTAAGTGATTCAGTAAAACAATATAAGAGCTGAAAGTTGAAATATGTATTTTAAGAAATAACCAACCTAATCTTCTAGAGCTAAAAAAATCACCACAAGGGTTTCATAATACAATCAGAAGTATTAACGGTCATAGAAGGTCAACTTGAGAAAAAAATCTAAGAGTTTGAAGATAGGTTCTTCAAATCAACTCAGTCAGATAAAATAAAGAAAAAAATAAAAATAATGTACAAAATATCTTAAGAAGTATGGTATTATGTAAAAACAGCAAATCTATAACTCATTAGCCTCCCTGAAAGACAGGGAGGAAAAGAAAACAAATTGGAAAATATAATTGAGGATATTGTTCATCACAATATCCCCAGTCTCATCAGAGAGGTCAACAATTTAAATTCCAGAAATTAAGAGAACCTCTGTGAGATACTATACAAGATGGCAGTCCCCAAGACACACAGTCATCAGATTCTCTAAAGTCGATGTGAAGGAAAAAAATACTAAAGGAAGCTAGAGAGAAGGGTCAGGTCACCTACCAAGGGAACCGCATCAGGTTGCCAGTGGACCATTCAGCAGACATCCTATAAGCCAGAAGATATCACAGATATCGCAGACTCATACTCAGCGTCCTTAAGAAAAAACAAAAACTAAAAAGTCAAACTAAGCTTCGTAAGTAAAGGAGAAGAAAACACTTTTTAGACAAGCAAATGCTAAGGGATTTGCTATTACCAGGCCTGCCCTGAAAGAGCTACTTAAGGGAGTGCTAAACATGAAAATGAAAGACCATTACCAGATACCACAAAAACAAACTTAAGTACATAGACCATTAATACCATAAAGCAACTATGCAATCAAGTCTACCTAACAACCAGCTAACAACATCATGATATAACCAAGTTCTCACATATAAAAAATAACCTTGAACATGAATGGGCTAAATGCATGTGTTAGACTGTTCTGGAATTGCTATAGAAGAAAGCCTGAGACTGGGTAGTTTATACAGAAAGGAGGTATGATTGGCTTATGATTCTGCAGGATGTACAGTCATGGCTTCAGCATCTGTTTGGTTTATGGGGAGACCTCAGGGTACTTTTAGTCATGGGATAAGGCAAAGTGGGAGCAGGCACATCACATGGCAAAACCAGCAGCAAGTTGTGGGGGGAGCGGAGGTGCCACAAACCTTCAAATAACCAGATCTCATGAGAACTCACTCGCTATCCTGAGGAAATCACCAAGGGGATGGCACTAAACAATTTATGAGGGATACCCCTTAATGTTGCAAACATCTCCTATCAGATTATACTTTCAATATTGGAGATTAAATTTCATTAAGAGATTTAGTGGGGACATATATCCAAACTATATCATTCCACCTCTGGCCCCACAAATTCCATGTCTTTTTCATGTTGCAAAATACAATTATGCTTTTGCAATAATCCCAAAAGTCTTAACTCATTCTACATTTAACTCAAAAGTCCTAAGTCCAACTCCAAAGTCTCATCTGAGACAAGCCAAGTCTTTTCCACTTATGAGCGTGTAAAATAAAAAAACAGGTATTTATTTCCAAGGTACAATGGGGGTACAGGCACTGGGTATACATTCCTATAGCAAAAGAGAGAAATCAACACAAGTTTGAAACACAGCGGGAAAGTCATCAAACCTTAAAGTTCCAAAATAACCTTATTTGTCACTATATCTACATCCAGGGCACACTGATGCAAGAAGTGGATTCCCAAGGACTTGGGAAGCTCTGCCTCTGTGACATTGCAGGGTACAGCATCTGCAGCTTCTCTCAATGGTTGGAGTTGAGTGCTTGTGGCTTTTCCAGATTCAAGGTGCAAGCTGCAGGTAGATCTACCATTCTGGATTGTTGATGATGGGGGCTTTCTTCACACAGCTCCTCTAGGGAGTGCCCCATTTAAGAACTTGTGTGGGGGCTCCAACCTCACATTTCCACTTGGCATTGCCTTAGTAAAGTATCTCTATGAAAGCTCTGCCCCTGTCGTAGGCTTCTGACTAGGAATGCTGGCTTCCTCATACATCCTCTAAAATCTATGTGGAGGCTGTCAAACCTTCTTTACTCTTGAACTCAGCATGCATACAGGCTTAACACAACATGTAAGCCACAAAAGCATAGAACTTGCACCTTCTGAAGTAGAAGCTTAAGTCATCCCTAGGGCTTTCTGAGATGTAGTTAGAACCAGGGAGTCAAATAGATGAGAAGCAATCTTCTGGTGTGGCACAGGGCTGTGGTTTCCTGTCTATGGCCCATGAAACCATTCTTTTCCCCTAGACCTCTTGGCCTATGATAGTAAGGGTGAGCTGGAAGTAAGGGAGAGCTGGATAGTAGGGGTAAACTGGAAGTCTTCTGAATTGCCTTGGAGGCCTTTTTCGGCTATAAGCATATGCTCTTTTTAGTCATGCGAATATCTCTAGCAAGTGGTTGCTCTGCAACCCACTTGGATTTCTCTAATAATGCTTTTTTTTGTTTGTTTCTGCTACAAAGTCAGGCTACAGATTTTTCAAATATATCTGCTCTACTTCCTTTTTAAATATAAGTTTTAAGTTTAAGTAAATTATTTGTTCCCAAATCTAAGTGTATGCTGTGAGAAGCAGCCATGTTACGTCTTGAGCAATTTGTTGCTAAGAAATTTTGTCCATAAGTTACCCTATGTTGTTGCTCTTAAGTTCGTACTGAGACAGATCCCTAGAGCATAGAAACAAGGCATCAAGGTTCTTTGCTGAAGCATAACAAGGGTGGCCTTTGCTCCAGTTCCTAATAAGTTACTCATTTCCATCTGAGACCTCCTATGCTAGGCCTTCACTCTCCATGTCACTATTATCATTTTGGTCACAACCATTTAAGCAGTCTCTAAGAACTTCCAAACTTTCCTTCATCTTTCTGTCTTCTTCTGAGTCCTCCAAACTCTCCTAAACTCTTCTCACTAGCCAGTTTCAGTCACTTCCACATATTCAGATATCATTATAGCAATGCCCCACTCCAAAATACCAATTTTCTGGATTAGGTCATGTATGCACTGCTGTTAAGAAATACCCAAGACTATGCAAATTAGATAGAAAAGAAATTTAATTGGCTCACATTTCTGCAGGTTGTAGAAGCAAGGCACTGACATCTGCTCAGTTTCTGGAGAAGCTTCAGGGAAATATTACTCATAGTGGAAGGCAAAGTGGGAGCAGGCATGTCACATGGCAAAAGCAGAAACAAGAGTATGGGAGATCCCACATACCTTCAACCAATCATGTGTCATAAGAACACAATGCCACAAGAATAGCACCACGGGTATGGTGCTAAACCATTCACGAGGGATACACCACCAAGACCAAAACACCAGCCACCAGGTTCCATCTCCAACATTAGGAATTATATTTTAACATCAGATTTGGTGAGGACATATATCCAAACTATATCATCCACTTAAAGGCACCACATGGCAAAATGAATAAATAAGCGGGACCCAACCATATGCTGTCTTCAAAAGATCCATCCCACATGCAGGAAAATCCATTGGCTGAAAGTAAAGTGATAGAGAATAAATTGATCAAGCAAACGGAAAACAAAATTTAGCAGGGGAAGTTATTCTTATTTCAGACCAAACAGAATACAAACCAACAATGATCAAAAAAGAGCATTAAATAATAATAATGATAATAACAATCAGTTCAATTAAACAAGAACATTTTAATATTCTAAATATATCTGCACCCAATACTAGAGAACTTAGATTTATTAAAAAATAAAATAAAAAACATTCTTAGGGACCTATGAAGTCACTTTTATTTCCATACAAGATTAGCAGGAGATTTTAACACCCCACTATCAGTATTAGGTCTCTGAGGCAGGAAATTAACAAAAATATTCAGGGCCTAAACTCAACATTTTATTAAATGGATCCAGCAGACATTTACATAACACTTCACCCAACAACAACAAGATATACATTCTGTTCATCTGCGCATTGCGCATACTCCAAGATCAACCACATGGTTGGCTATAAAACAATTCTCAACAAAGTAAAAAATGCCAAAATTATACCAACCACGCTCTTGGACTACAGTAATATAAAAGCGGAAATCAATTTCGAAAATATCTTTCTAAGCCATACAATTACATGGAAATTAAAGAATCTGCTCCTGAATAACTTTTGGGTAAAGAATAAAATTAAGGCAGAATGCAATAAATTATTTGAAACTAACAAAAACAAAAATACAACATACCAGAATTTCTAAGACACATCTAAAGTAGTAATAAGAGGTAAGATTTAGTGCTAAATACCTACATACCAAACTGAGAAAGATCTCAAATTAGCAACTTATATTACACCTAGAGGAACTAGAGAAACAAGAGCAAACCACCCCCAAAGCTAGCAGAAGAAAATGAATAATCAAAATCAAGCTGAACTAAATGCAACTGACAGGCAAATTTCATACAAAATACCACTGCAAAGAAATTTAATTACTTGATGGAATTCATAACACTGATAGACCACAAGCTAGACTAATAGAGAAAAAAGAGAGAAAGATCCAAAGTAGGCTGAGTAAATATAGTAAATTAAAATATCATATAACTTGAAATTATTTCAAAATCATACATAGTATTTATTTACTCTTATTGTATATGAATTCAGAACATGATGATTGCATTGAGTTATAACAAATTAATGCAAATATTTCATTATTAGAGTAGATGCACTGATGGTTCTGATGTGAATCTTTGATACCTCTACCTCAGATCTAGATTATTTTAGTAATAAGCAAAATTAATATTAACCTTTTTACTTTTAAAATGTTATTTCACTTACCAAAACAATAAATTATTAATGTATTATTTACAGACGTTCAGGTACAGATAAAGAGTGAGGAAAGTGCATGCTATAGCATAAGACCCTTTCACAAGTATTAAAAATGTAGGACAATTAGAAAAAATTTAGGAAATGAACATTTCAAATGTAAAAATTCTCTGTCTTCTAATTTATTTGCTTAGTCTGAACTGGATAGCATTAGATGTCTGTGATGTGTGTTTTTTCTCTTTCCTGAAAGCACAGTGTAAATGAAACTTATCATTTGATTTTATATCCATTATTGCTACTTCTTTTTTTGCATATCTGCCCTCCAACTACTGATTATTACTACTTCTTTCAAATATTCTCATTCAACAGTGAGTATGTTCATTTAAGAGTCAGAATTTTGTACCCTATTATTTCATTCTTATAAATGCAATGCATGATTTAAAACAGAGGCCTATTTGTAATGTTACTCTTAAGGGCCGTAAAACAGGGAACTAACATGCAATTTTACTACAAGGGCTTTGTCTTAACAACGTTACTAACTGTGACATTTAGACTGCTTAACCTCACCCAATGTACCCTGGGGAAATGTCAGCATAGTCCTATACTGCTAATAAAAATGAATTATTAAAGGGTTTTGACAATATACCCATCAAAATATATTACACTTTTGTAATGAACATATGCTACAGGAGTTTGGAATTAACTTAATATAGCAATTAAATATAAAATGGAATAATTATACTTTTATATGTTGTAGACATTTAAATTATGCAATGCAAGTGCTACATTTTCAAAACAGTGTCATGTTTTTAAATATCAATAATTTTAATTTCACTGTGGTTATTATATTATTTCTAGATGCTTGCTATAAATATAACTCAATTGGCAAAAATAGATTGTTCCCTATACAAACAAGGAAAAGATTGTTCCCTTTGAGTTATGCATATGGAGTTAAATTCCTGCCAATTATTTTTCAAAAACTGACTTACAATAACTCTTTATAGTGAGTATTTTTCAACTCCATTTATTGAGAAGGTGTATTTTAAATTTTTCTCTCGTGACTATAATTAATTTTATTTGACATAGAATGGCATATAAGTTTTATGAGGTACAGGAACAATCCTCTTCACAAACTCTCTTTTCTTCCAAGTAAAATTGTTATGAAGACTTAGGGAAAATAAAAACTTACAATTAGATAGATAATTTAGGCTTGTTTAAAATTAATAAAAATATATACATTTCTTCTCATAGAAAAAGACAAACGTCAATGAAGATTATTTTTAAATAAGAGAACAAATGCAAAGCAAGCAAAACAATATGCCAAGAATGATCTAATATTCTCTGGCAATGAAACACAAACTGAATGTAGTCAGCAAGCTACTTTATAACACGTTACTCTTTATTCCTTAAATTAGAGGCCCAAAACTTGTACTTAGCAGTAAATTAGGGACTAAATAGGTGATAATTTTGATGCAGTCATATTGATGCTCTTGTGTGAATAAAGAAAGAAGCTGGGCACTGTGACTCACGCCTGTAATCCCAACACTTTGGGAGGCCGAGGCGGGTGGATCACCTGAGGTCTGGAGTTCGAGACCAGCCTGACCAACATGGAGAAACCCAATCTCTACTAAAAATACAAAATTAGCTGGGCGTGGGGGCGCATGCCTGCAATCTCGGCTGCTTGGGAGGCTGAGGTAGGAGAATCGCTTGAACCAAGGAGGCGGAGTTTGCGGTGATCCAAGATTGTGCCATTGCACTCCAGTCTGGGCAACAAGAGCAAAACTCCGTCAAAAAAAAAAAAAAAAAAAAAAAAAAAGATCTCTTTGCTACTTTGCTATCTCTTCCTTTGAATTAAACATTTTTATAGTTCAAATATCAGAGAAGTGTATTGTACATGTTCACCAGGAACTTGACCGGGAATTTTACGCACAAATTTGAACCACCGCATTAGACAAAAGAATGAAGGTTGCCCGTAACAATTAGAGAGGTGATATGGTTGCTCAGTGTCTCCACCCAAATCACATCTGGAATTGTAATCCCTATAATCCCCACATGTCAAGGGTGGGACCTGGGGGGAGGTGACTAGATCATGGGGGTGGTTCCCCAATACTGTTCTCATGATAGTGATGACAGTGAGTGAGTTCTGATGAGATCTGATGGTTTTATAATAGGCTCTTCCCCTTTCATTTGTTTTATGTAATAAATTTAGGTTTATCGCTATATGTTTCCTGTGCAAAGAGAAATACTAGATGATGATGTGACTATATTAATTTTGATGGGGACATTCGCCTTAAATTGTAAAACAAATCTGTTTTTCACACGTGAACATAATGCACATCCTTGGATATATAAGAGTTTAAACAGTATGATACTCATACAGCATTCTGAATAAAAGTGTTACTCGAAAATATATTGGAATTGAGAAAGTAATGAAGAAAAATTAAGAAATCAACAATGACAACAAAACATGCCATGCTCATGGATTGAATGAATCAATATCATTGAGATGGTTATACTGTCCAAAGCACTTTATAGGTTCTACACTATTCCTATAAAACTACCAAAGACATTTTTCACAAAATTAAATAAAAAATTATTCTAAAATTCATATAGAACTAAAAAAAAAAAAAAAAAAAAACCTAAATACCCAAAGCAATCTGAAACAAGAATAAAGTCAAAAGTATCAGACTACCTGACTCCAAACTATTAATATACTGTAAAACTATAGTAACCAAAACAGCATGGTACTGGTACAAAAACAACACATTGACCAATGGAAAAGAGTAGAAAACTCAAACATAAAGGCACACTCCTGTAACCATCTGATCTTGGACAAGGCATACAAATCAAAGCAATGGGGAAAGCACTTCCTATTCAATAAATGATGTTGGGATAATTAGTTAGCCATACGCAGATGAATGAAACTGGACCCCTACCTTTCACCATACATAAAAATTAACTTGAGATGGATTAAATATTTAAATATAGTATCTAGGAATATAAAAGTCCTAGAAGAAAACCTAGGCAATACCCTTTTCAAAATCAGCCTTGGCAAAGATTCTTTTACTAAATTCCCAAAAGCAATTGCAACAAAACCAAATATTAACAAGTGCAACCTAATTAAACTAAAGAGCTTCTGTACAACAAAATAAATTATCAACAGAGTAAACAGACAATCTACAGAATGGGAGAAAACTTTTGTAAACTATGCATCCAACAAAGGTCTAATGTCCAGAATCTATAAGGAATTTAAATAAATTGAGAAGCAACAAGAAACCAACCCCAGTAAAAAATGGGCAAGAGAAAGGAATAGACACTTCTCAAAAGAAGACATAAAAGTGGCCAACAAACATATGAAAAAATGTTTAACATCACTAATCATCAGAGAAATGCAAATCAAATATACAATAAAATACCACCTCACATCAGTCTGAATGACTATTATTAAAAAGTCAAAAAATAACAGATGCTGGTGAGGTTGCAGAGAAAAGGAAATGCTTATGCACTGTTGATGGGAATGTAAATTAGTTCAGCCATTGTGAAAAGCAGTTTGGAGATTTCTCAAATAACTTTAAAATAGAGCTACCATTTGACTATTACTGGGTATATACCTACAGGAAAATAAAGCATGCTATCAAAAAGACACATGCACTCACATGTTCCTTGCCCTGCTAATCACAATAGCAAAGACATGAAATCAATCTGGGTGCTCATCAAATGTGAATAGGATAAAGAAAATGTGACATACACACCATGGAATACTATGTAGCTATACAAATAATAAAATCATTTCCTTTAAAGCCATCCAGATGTATCTGCAGGCCATAATCCTAAATAAATCAATTCGGGAACAGAAAACAAAATACCGCATCTTCTCATTTATAACTGAGGGCTAAACATCAGGCACACATGGACATAAATGTGGGCAAAATAGACACTGTGGACAACTAGAACGGGGAGTTAGGTAGAAAGGCTTGAGTTGAAAAACTACCTGTTGGGTATTATGCTCACTTCTAGCTGATGGAGTCTGTTCCCCAAACCTTAGCATCATGCAATATACCCCTGTAACAAACCTGCACATGTACCACCTATATCTAAAATAAACGTTGAAAATTTAAACAATGACACACTCATGACATAATGGAACAGGCACTAGGAACTAAGACCAGTTAAATATAGAATGGTCTAAATAACTGTTGAAAATGTAGATATAAAACATGTTTAAATAGAAATCATTATTCTTGAAAGTTAATGTACCAGTAAAGCATAATTTTAAAAACTGCATGACACCGAAATCAACTCATAAAACTATATAACCAAGAGCAAAAAAGAAGCCAGGTTCTTGTCATATTATTTCATCCTGTCTTGCTTTAGTATCTGTTCCTGGACTTTTCAATAATATGATTCAGTTGATTCTCATTTCTTTCTTCAGGATATTTAAATTAGATATATATCTCTTACAACAAGAAGTACTCTTATCATGGTATAAAAAAGTAATTTTAAACATTAATATACCATGCTTTTTCACTAAAAAGATTGTAAAACATTTAAGAAATAAGATCTCATAATAATGAATACCAAGGGTACATGTTTTTTATGGAGTACTACTTGGAATGTACATCTTTAGACCCACTCAAGAAAGTAATTTGGAAACATCTAGTAAAATTAAAACTACATATACATTTGACCAAGCAGTTTCATTGTAGTTCAGCTTAAAACAAAATGAAATTTGAAAAAAAAAAAAAAGCAGTAGTTGAAGATATATGTACTAAAATGTTCATCACAATATTGCTTATAGTGATTGAAACAGCTACCACTAAGAATTTATAATAGAATAAACTATGGTAAAGTCAAACTATAGGACAAAAAGCAGCTATGAATCATTATGATTAAAAACCGGATCTACTAACCCAGAAGAATGCCCACAATATCCTATTAAATAACTTAAAAAGTTGGAAAATAAAACAGGTACTGTGATCATCATTTGTATTAAGAAAAGCAAGCAAAATTTTAAAACAGACTATATTGCAATCAGCTGACAAAGGATTGAAATTTTCTGCAGCATAATTCCATAATCATTTTTGTCAGTGCGGAGAAAAGATCCTTAAAGTTAATTTTTCACATGTGCTTTATTGCAATATTTCTCCTATATATTACAATGTCAAATGTGGAATTGACAATATTCAGTGGAGAGAGAACAGAAGCCACAAAAAATTTCTAAAGAAATAGATAAAAAAGATGAGTAAGATATACACATCAAATGTTACAGAAAATTGCTGGGCACAGTGGCTTGTGCCTGTAAATCTCAGTGCTTTGGGATGCTGAGGCAGGAGGATTTCTTGGATCCAGCAGTCAAGACCATCTTGGACAATGTAGCAAGATCCCATCTCTTAAAAAAAAAAAATTAATGCTGGGTTTAGTGGTGTATGCCTGTAGTCCTAGCTACTCTAGAGGCTGAGGTAGGACAATCACTTGATCCCAGAAGTTGGAGGCTGCAGTGAGCGAGAAACACCCTATTGTACTCCACAAAAGTTACATAGAATTGAAAATCACATGAGATATTTTAATGCAAACATAGATATATGTAGAATTTCCATTGTTTATTCAAGGACAGAATAGCAAAGTAAAATTGTTAACATTTCTCTGATCACTGGAGATACCACTAACAGTGGACCTAAGGCATCATCTGATCTTTAAAATATACATTATTTAGGTGTTTTTTGTTTTGTTTTGTTTTGTTTTTTTTCTGTCATAACATGCCAATATTAGATTATAAAAATAATGAAATCAAATCTCACAAAGATTTGTAGTACAAAAGAAACCAAATTAAAATTACATTTAATAAGTGATAATAATTTGACTTACTGAATTATTACAATACTCAACGGCACATAGTGCAAAATAGAATGAGATTTTTATTTTTTAGATAATTAAAAGTTAAATTAAAGTGATAATATCTCTATTCTTTTAAACTATTAATAGTATTTCATAATTCAGAACAAAGCATCTTTAAGAGAAAGCATCATCATTTTTATAGGTGTGTTTACTTTTACTTGGGGACCTACTGTAAAATGGCTTTTACTTTGTTCTATGATTTGGATAATAATGGAAAGAAATAGAAAAATTACAGTTATTTCACTCTGATATGTAATATAACCTTTCTCTTCAGAAGAGCAAATTAATTATTTTTGTAAATCTTATGAATTCACGTAATGGTTTTCTGATGCATAAATATATATGCACACCATTTACTTTACGTTAAACCATTAAATTGAAACTTTAAAATTGCAATGATGATAAGAGTCGAATCTAAACTAATAGAAATTTGGTTTCATGTTGGCAGATGAAGCTTCCTGGAAAAATCTACTCTGTACAGCCGTCATATAAAGTTGAGCAAATGGGAAATAATTGCTTAAAGGCAACCTCCATAAGTAACAATCAACAATCCAACCTCTAGGTAGTTGAGAGTAGTAGTAAGATATTAAATACTGACTTGCCGAGTGTATATATTGAGTACATATATTATGTTAAGCAGAAGGGTTTACCAAACACATTCACACTCGTTGACATTTTATTCTCACAATACATCTGAGAGTAAAGTATTATTTCTTCATGTTTTTGGTAAGGAAACTGAGTCTCAGAGGAAATGAATGAAGTTTGTGGAGGAGGTAATTTGCTAAGTGATAAAGGCAGAACTGTACTTGGGGTATACGTGGCTCCACAGCCCATGATCATTCTACTACATCTTTAAATGCAAAGTTAATACACGACCAACGTAAATTTTGTTAATTAAAAATAAAAAAAACATTAAAAGTTTAAGTTTTGAATGGTTGTTGAACTTCCTATAAAAGTTTGGAAGAATAGATATTTAAAACAATTTATTCTTCACAAGTGTATCTAGGGGTAATCCTACTTAAAATGAGATGTACTAGCAAATTTAGAAGTATGACAGAAGTAATTATATCATGTTAATGTATTCACATAGTAAGGAGAGAATCAAAATTCAGTTAACTGAAACTAAACTGATTTGAACCTGTGGTAGGCAGAATTCTAAGACTGCTCTCAAGATTTCCACTTACTGGTGTATACATCAGGTATAATTCCCTATACTTGCATGTGGGTGAAACCTGTGACTATGATAGGATAGTCTGTCTTTTGATTAGATTATATTATGTGGTCAATGGTGGTTGAAGATCACTCCTGTAAGTAGGTTACAATTATATGAGGCTCTTTTCTGGCAAATCAGAGAGGAGAATATGTTAGAGGGATGTTGTTCTGCGTAAGAAAGCAAACAGCATTGTTGTAAATAGCATGGCTTACAGGGATTATGTGACAAGAAAATGCAGTGATCTCTAAGAGCTAAAAGACCAATAGTTACCAAAAAATAGCCACAATCAACTAATGTGGGCCAACAACCACTGGGGGAACCTAAGCTTCAGGTAAGAACATAGCCCTAGCCAATACCTTGTTTTCAGCCTGGTGAAACCTGAGTAAAAGGACCTAGCCATATGAGGCATGGATTCTTGATCCATGGAAACAGTCATGTTGTCGTAAACCACTAACTGCATGGTAATTTGTCACAAAAGCAATGGAAAACAAATACAAGTCCCTTGACTAGTCATTCAATTTTTACTTTGCATTCCAATTTGCAGATGAGTAAAGTGTGATCAGAAAGCCTAGTAAGGCCATACTTCTAGGATCTTGCTTTATATATCAATGTGATTAAATAATGTTTCAGTTATATTTCTATTGAGGTCAACAATGAAATTTATTTAGAAATATGACATCCTAAGATTTTTATGTAGAAAGCATTGGGGTTATTCAAGGGTTGAGAAAAATAATATCAAAATGTTGATAAACATTCTAATTAAGAGTTTAAAGTGTCTTAATTAGGTCAAATAATAATAAATTTGATCAAGCAAATCTACTTAAAGCTCAGTTAACAAAGCATTTAATTGTAATTATTTTGTCAACTAAGTATAGCTCTCCCAAAATATAAGTCCTTAGGTATAACTTAGAAAATATTAGGACTAAGAACTTTAGTGTGGATAAAATAGTTTTGACATTTACCCCATACACATCTTCTTCCACAGAAAGGAGAAAGTCTATAAAAGTCTAATCAATATTCAAATGTCACATTACATTATTCACTACTCATCTAACCCAAGTCCTTTTTCAATGGGCCTAAAGAAAAGTGATTCGGTAATGTGACTTTCACAATTCAAAAACATGAGAAAGACCGTCTTTAAAACAATTAGCACAACTACTTTAAAATAAGCAATGAAAGATGCCAAAACTTTTTTTTTGTAGCTTAGCATAGCTTCTCTCTTTAATTTTTATTTGCATGTAAATTTAAATTTATTGCATCTTTACTGTACAAAATAAAAAATCATTATTATGCTTTTCTCCTACTGTCACACATTTATACAGTATAATGAACATTAGATAATTTTTATCACATAAATATGCATACATAGCAAGTACTCAACTTCAAGTATTGTAACAAAAATGCCAAATAGATTTCTATATTATTTGTAATGGTGTGATTCTAACTTGTAAAGAAAAAATATGTCTTTATGCTTTTAAATTTTGTAAAGGAGAAGGACCCTGAACCAATTAAAATCACATTTTGGAATCTCATTCATCATATCTTATAACTACTGAAGCACATACAAGATTGTTCTGAAATATTTTCTTCATCTATCCTGGTTCAAATAATATGAGATAAATAAATGAAAAAGATTACAAAGATCGAGTACTTGACTAATAAATAATGTTTTAATATAATTTATGATATACAGACTATTAATAAAAACAATAATGCTAAATACATGAAATTTGATTTTATTATAACATAGTCTTAATTGAATAAATTCACTTCTCACAATTTTATTATTAATTAACCAGTAACCATAGATGCATATTTGTCTTTACACAATATATAGAGGAAATGTTTGCTTTTTAATTACCATATATGTAGATTACATTGACTTTCATTTATAATTTTAAAAAGTGAAACAACTTTCATTTATATCAGGTAAGAGATGATATTCAAAAGAATATAAACCTTATAAATCAAGATAAAGCTTGCTCATAGTTTAATTTTAGAGCGTCTGCCCTGTTTACAACCTCAAGTGTTGTAAGAAAAGTAGAGAAGTTATTAAAAACAAGACAAAGCTAACAAAAATCAAATGATCGGCAATCCATTCAGTTTTGAAAGTTGAGTGCTTATATCCCAAGGTAATAGATTTGTTATTTTAATGGTTATGAATATAAAATACATGTATGTTTTAAAACATAGACGTATATAAACAATGAAATGTGTGTGCATTTCTCTTTCCAACTCTAGTTTCTAGCCTTGTACAAAAGAGGTAAATGTTTTCAACATTTTCTTGTTGATTTTTCCAGGATATATGTATGTGTCCAAAATTTATGCAAGCATCCATGCAGAGTGGTATGCATTTTTATTTATGATAGGTGAAAAGTAGAACAAACTGAAATGTTTATGAACAGGTGGTTTAGCCATGCAATAAAATATAATTCAGTAATAAAAAAGGAATGAAGTGTTGATACATACAACAACAGGGATGAATCACATGAAACTATACAATACCATTGAATGGCCACATGTTTTTTTAAACAGCTGCATAATGTCCCCTTGTGTAAAAATAATATTATTTTGTTAGTACTAATGTACATTTACATAGTTTCTAGTCTTGTTTTTACTATTACAGACGTTTCTGTGATTAACATCATTCTATACATTTGTTTATACATATATAAAAGAGTATAGCTAAAAAAATGTAGCACTCAGATTTCTTGGTTAAAATATGAGCTCATTTTAAGTTTTCATATATAGTATAAAATGTTCCTTGAAATAACTGAACTAGTTTACAACTAAATTGTGTGTTTAATCATCTTTGTGTATGTTTAAAATGTTTTAGGTAGCAGAGCCATAAAATGACCTAAGAATACAGCAGTGGACATACAAGGAAGGTGACTGTCTGCCCTTAGAGTGCATTTGTTATAGTAACAAGCTGACAAATTATCCAATAAATCAAAAGATTTCAGGTAGTAAAGCAAATAAGACAGGGTGAGCTGATAGAGAATGATAAGGGGGCAGGGGAAGTTAGATTAGGTGACATTTTTGCTGAGACTCCAATAACAAGAAATGACCAGCCTGTTGAAGATATGGGGACAGAGAATTCCAGGCAGAAAGAATAAAGGTAAGGCATGAGCTATATCGGTATGTTTGATAAGAAAAAGAAAGAAAAATAAAAGACTGTTGTAAATAAAATATAATGCATATGAGGATGAGTGGAATACAAGTGAGGTCTTAGAGGTTGGCGGTGAATAGAACCTGATAAAATAATAAGAAACTGTATTTTTTCTGAGCACAATGGGAAGACATTGGGATTTGGAAAATGAGAAATCACAAGACGTGTTTATTTCAGGAAAATTCCTGTGGCTAATGATTGCAGAACTAATTTTCAGAGGGTGAAAGCAGAATCAAGAAATCTACCTAAAATATTTTTACAGTATTCAACTTAAGATAATATAATAACTTATAGGCTGGGCGCGGTGGCTCAAGCCTGTAATCCCAGCACTTTGGGAGGCCGAGACGGGCAGATCACGAAGTCAGGAGATCGAGACCATCCTGGCTAACACGGTGAAACCCCGTCTCTACTAAAAACTACAAAAAACTACCCGGGCGAGGTGGCGGCGCCTGTAGTCCCAGCTACCCAGGAGGCTGAGGCAGGAGAATAGCGTGAACCCGGGAGGCAGAGCTTGCAGTGAGCTGAGATCCGGCCACAGCACTCCAGCCTGGGTGACAGAGCGAGACTCCGTCTCAAAATAATAATAATAATAATAATAATAATAATAATAATAATAATAATATAACTTATATTGAAAGACAGAGGTGGAAAAGCTAAAGAGAGGGCTGATTCTAACTATATTGTGGATGTAGAGTTGATAGAATTCCTGATATGTTGAATGTGGTGTGTGATAAAAATAATCAAAATTTGTTTATAATCAGAGTTAGTCTTCTTTCATTGATCATTAATTTCATTTTTTTCTAGCTCTCTTCAGATATTTTTAATAGACTTTAGTATTTAGAGCAATTTTAGGATCACATCAAAATTGAGCTGAAGGTATTGAGATTTTCCATATACCTGCTACTCCCATACATGCATAACCTCCCCCATTCTCAAAATCCCCCATCAGAGTGATATATTTGTTATAATTGATGAACCTAAATTGACACACCATTATTACTCAGAGTCCATAGTTTACATTAGGATTCACTTTTTGTGTATATTCTATCAGTTTGGCACAAATGTATAATGACATATGTCCACCATTATAGTATAATACAGAGTAGTTTGACCGCTCTGGAAATCCTTCGTCCTCCACCTACTCAGCTTTTCCTTGCCCCTAATCTTTGGCAAACTAAATTTTTAATTGGTTCCAATATTCCAACACTGTAGTGCCTTTTCTAGAATGTAATCTAGCTAGACTCATATAGGATGTAAACTTTTCAAATTGGCTTATTTTACTCAGTGATAAATGGGCATTTTAAGTTCCTTCGATGTCCTTCATGGCTTAATACCTCATTTACTTTTAGCTCTAAATAATAGTCCATTATCTGGGGGTAGCATACTTTATTTATCCACTTTATTTACTCTAAACCCCAGATTTATTATCTATAAAATGGTGAAATAAGATTACTTATATAGATGTGCCACAATATGGATAAAATAAAATAGTATTTGTAACTTTGCACTTACCTAGATGAGCCACAATAGGGATTAAATTAAATAATATGCCATTTAGCACAATGTCCGGAATATAATAAGAGCAAAACAAATACTAGCCACTAGTATTAATGGTGGTAGTATAACAGTAGTAGCAGTAATAGTAGTAGCAGCAGTAATGGCAGTAGTAGCAGCAGTAGCAAACTTTTGCAGAGTATCTAGTATCTTGTTAGGTATAAACTGATTATAAAAATATATGGACAGTTCAGCATTACAAAATTATAATTCAAAGTGGGTTATATAAATATGGATTTGAAGGTGCCTTGCAAAAGTTATATGATTGTTTGTAAAATTAAGGCTTATATTAGATATGAATGGACTATTTATGAAGGTTTTATGAGTCATAAAACTTTTACAAGTTAATGAACAGATTATCTACTAGAATTGTTGGTAACAAGGCAACTGTGTCTGGGTAATTAATTTCCATTAATAATATAATTTTAAACATGACCTTCTGGCACATTTTCTTCTACATATGGGGGAAATAGTTTTATAGTCTTTTTGCATTAATGTTTTAATATATTTATATCCAAGTGATGTTTTTACTAGAGTTCGTATATAGAAAATTTTCCATCTTAATCTGTTTGTATTGCTGTAGCAAAGTACCCAGGACTGGGTAGTTTATAAAGAATAGAAATTTATTTCTCACAGTTCTGGAAATCCAAGGTCAATGTGCTGGCAGATTGAGTATCTGCCAAAAACAGCAATCCTAATACTGCTTTTGCTTAGCCCATAGTTTTTGGTATGTTGAGTTTCCATTTGAATCTCCACTTCAAAGATGGCATCATTTTGTTGTATCTTCCAGAAGGGAAAAACACTGCAATCTCACATGGAAGAAGGAACAAAAAGGATCTTCCACTCCCTCATGTCATTTCATAAAGATCTGCCCTCATGACTTAATTACATCCTAAAGGCTCCACCTCAAACTTATCACATTGGTGGTTAAGTTTCAACATATGAATTTTGAAAGACACATTTATCCCACAGTACTATATTTTATATGTAAGTGAGCAGATTTATCTATTAGTCAAAAGGCTGTATGCTCTTATCAACTACAGAACTAGATCCACTATAGCACATTTGTATATCATCAGTTTTACTGGCAATATAATTAGCAAGGTAAATGTGTACCTTGAATGAGTTTTCAATTAAAAATAATGAAGTAATTGATAATACAAAGAATTTCATGTGTAATCTGTGGCCTAAATATTAATCCTGCCAATGGGAGGAAGGCAGACTGGGAGACCATTTGAAAATTGCCGTCATGATTTTTAGTGATGTTCTTTGATTACTGCATGGGATGCTTTAATGAATTATATTCTAATAGCTTTATTCATTACAATTTACATGCCACAGAATTATGAATGTACAGTTCAATGATTATTTTGATTATTTTAGTAAATAAATGAGTTATGCTGCCATGACCATAAATCACTTTTAGAACATTCCCATCACTTCAAAAAGTTGCCCTGTACTCATTTGCAGTCTAGTGTCACTAATCCTTCCAGCCACCCACAAACAATCTGCATTATGTCTCTATAAAGATGTCTTTCCTGGATATTTAATTTTAATAGAATCATATAGAACATAGTATTTTGCATTGATTTATTTATCTGGTTGGAACATCTCTCCTCTTTGACTGGAGGATATAGTCCATTAGAATTTGTTGCAGTTATTGATATGATTAGATTTATGTCTCAAATTTTGCTATATGTTTGACTATTTTATGTTTTACTTTCTTTTAAAAAAATTATTTTTTGGTTGACAAAATTTGTATAAATTTGACATGTGCAATAAGGTGGCTTGAAATATTGTGGAATGGCTAAATCAAGCTAATTAACGTATGCATTACTTCACATGTTTATCACTTTTTTGTGGTGAGAACACTTAAAATCACTCTTTTAGTGATTTTCCAAAAACACATAAATAAGTATGTTGAAAAGATATCTGCAGGCCTATGGTTATTGCATCATTGTTCACAATTTCAAGGATATAGAACTAACCTAAGTGTCCATCAACAGATGAATACAGAAGATGAGGCATATATACACAAAGGAATATTACTTAGCCTTTAAAAAGAATTCAATTCTGCTATTTATGAGAACATGAATGAAACTAGAGGACATTATATTAAGTCAAATAAGCCAGGAAAAGAAATACTAATACTATAGGACCTCACTTACATATGCATTTTAAATAGATAAACTTCTAGAAGTAGAGAGTAGGATGGTAGTTAACTGGGGCCAGGGGAATGAGGTGGAAATATATTGGTCAAATAATACAAAATGTCACAAAAATGTCATCATATAGGAGGAATAAATTCAAGAGATCTATTGTACAATGAGACTTCACTTAATAATCTATAGCTTTTTTTTTTTTTTTTTTTTTTGAGACAGAGTCTTACTCTGTCACCTAGGCTGGAGTGCAGTGGCAAGATCTCGGCTCACTGCAACCTCTGCCTCCCAGGTTCAAGTGATTCTTCTTTCTCAGCCTCTCACCTTAAAGGGCATTCTTTATTTCTTCAAATTATGTTTTATGTAAAATGTTTTAGTAACCATGGCATGATATAAAGATACATTTAGAAATGCTAATTGCAGAATACATTTTTTTCCCCAGAAGAAATGTATCTAAAAATAAGTTCTTTTGAACAACTTTCATGCTGGTTTGGAAGTAATTGGTGCATTTGCAATTATTATTTCACACTTCTTTTATACTGTTATCAGAGGATATTAAGGACTAGGATGCTGAGAATAAAAATAAAACAAAAAAGGCTTAATCAAAGACGATAACTGATGTATTACTTTTTCTTTACAATGATTTTTCCTGTACATAATCAATTACTTGTTGACTAATCAAAGGCACATCTGAAACAGATTTATAGGTTACAAACCCAATGGCTATTCCTTAGGATAGGGAATAGGAAAAATCATTACAATTTACATGCCACAGAATTATAAATGTACAGTTCAATGATTATTTTAGTAAATAAATGAGTTATGCTGCCATGACCATAGCACAGGGTAGACGACAAGGTCATCAATACATCCTAAAATAAGTGATTGAAACTCAAGAAGCAGTTTCATATATGAACTGGAAAAAGTTGAAGATGTACATTAATTTTTCATGTTGTTATATTAAGTATGCATTTTAAAATAATACAAATAGTCACTAAAAGAACACTACCAAAATCAAATGTGTAGTAAGGCATAGAAAAACTATAGATCCAGAAACATTTAAGAAAGATAAATAAATTAGAAAAATAGCACAAACAGAAAAGACAAAAATAAGTCATAATATATAATCTTAATAATAAATATAAATGAATCAATGCTCTAGATACAAAAAATATGTGCTACAAGATATACAAAAATTTTGTACAAACATGTTTACACTAATGTTGAGTTTGGTTTGTTTTTGCCTTTCTATTTCCTTGAAGTACATAATCAAGTTATTTATTTGACATCTTTCCATTGTTTTGATGTGTTTTGTTGTTGTTGTTGTTTTTTCGTTTTGTTTTGTTTTTGCTATAAACTTCACCTTTAGTGCTGCTTTTACTTAGCACATAGCTTTTGGTATGTTGAGCTTCTATTTTACTTGTTTAAAAAACTTTTACATTTTTATTTTTAATTTCTTCATTGTCCCATTGGTCATTCAGGAGCACATTAAGTTCCATGTATCTGTACAGTTTCCAGACCTCTGCTTGCTATAGATTTCATAGCTTTATTCTGCTGTGGTTAGAAAACATACTTGATATGATTTTGATTTTTTGAATTTTTGAGACATTTTTTGTGGCTGAACATAAGGTCTATCCTGGGAAATAGTCCACGTGCTGATGAGAAAAAACATGTGTATGCTGTAGCTGTTGAATACAGTGTTCTAAAGTGTTCTGTTAGCTCAACTTGTTCTAGGGTATAGAGTAGTTTAACCGTGATGTTTCTTTGTTGATTTTCTGCCTAAATGATCTGTCCATTGCTAAAAGTAAGGTGTTGAAGTCTTCTGTTATTATTGTGCTGCAGTATCATTCTCCATTTAGATCTAACAATATTTGCTCTAGTGCTCCAGTGTTAAGTACACATATATTTACTATTGTTATGTTCTCTTTCTGAATTGACACTTTTATCATTATATAATGACTCTTTTGTCTCTCATTACAGTTTTAGACCAAGTCCATTTTTTGTTACAGAAGCATAGCTACTCCTGCTCCTAAATGGTTTCTATTTGGATGGCATATCCTTTTCCATCCCTTAACTTTTATTTTATGTGTGTCTTTATAGGTGAAGTGATTTTCTTGTAGAAAGCATCTTGTTGAGTCTTGTTTTTTAATCAAAATCAGCCCCATTATGTCTTTAATTGAATAATTTATTCCATTTACATTCAATATTATTATTAAATGTTAACAACTTACTACTGTCATTTTGTTACTTGTTTTTTAGTTGTTTAGTGACTCCTCTCTTTTATTACTCCTTTTCTACTAACTTTCTTTGAGGTTATGTAATTTTCTCTAGTCTACCAGAGAAAAACATTCTAATGTTTTGATTCATTGTTTATTTTTCATTTGTAGTGTGTCTACTACAGGCTTTCCCCTTGTGGTTACATGAAGCTTATAAAAATCCTAGAGCTATAAAAAAGTTATTTATAACTTAATAGCAACTTAACTTTTATTACAACAAAATAAATTAACCAACAAAAAACCCTGTAAACATTAACTTCCTTTGCCCCCCACATTTTGAATTTTTGATGTCAAAATTTACATGTTTATATTGTCTATCTCTAAACAAATTGTTGTAGTTATCATTTTAATAGTTTTAATTTTCTTATTGAAGATATAAAAGGGTTACACACGATGATGACAATATTTGTGTAGCAATCACTTTAACATACTTCTAAGTTTGAAGAACTTTCTTTAGCATTTCTTATGAGACATGTCTGGTATTAATAAATTCCCTCAGCTTTTGTTTGTCTGGGGAAGTTGTCCTGTCTACTTCATTTCTAAAGAACAGCTTGTCTGGATTCAGCATTTTTATATTACAATATTTTTTCTTCAGTACTGTTAATATATTGCCCCTCTCCCTCCTGGCCTGTAAGTTTTCTGCTAAGAAGTCTTCTTCTAGGAGTATTGAATCTCCTTTATGTGTTTTTTTTTCCCCCTTTTTTCTCACTTCTTGCAGGATTCTCTTTGTCTTTGACGTTTGAGAGTTTATTATAATATATATTGGGGTATTGTTATTTGAGTTGAATATGAATGGTGACCTTTGACATTCCAGTACCTGTATATTTAGATACATGAAAACGAAATAACTTGCCTCTTAATTGTTTCTAGGTAAAGAATGAAATTAAGTCATAGATCAAAAAATTATTTGAAACAAATAAAAATAGACACACAATAAACAAAAATCTCTGAGATATGGCCAAAGCAATGTTAAAAGGAACATTTATAGTGCTAATGCCTACATGAAGAAGTTAGAAAACTCTCAAATTAACAAACCAATGTCACACATAAAGGAACTAGAAAATCAAAGACGAACTAAACTCAAAACTATCATAAAAAAGAAATAGTTAAAATCAGAGGAGAACTACATGGAATTCAGACCAAAGAAGCCATACAAATTATAAATAAAACTAAAAGTTAGTTTTTTGAAAGAATAAACCACATTGATAGACCACTAGGTAGACTGTAAAAGAAATAAAAGAGAATCCAGATAAGTAAAATGAGAAATGACAAAGATGGCATTATAAATCTTCTTACAGAAACAGATTTTCAGACACTTCCATGAACACTTCTATATGTACAAAATAGAAAATCCAAATGAAATGAGTAAATTCCTAGAGACACATAACCTGCAATATTGAACGAGAAAAAAAATGAAACACAAATAGACCAATAATGAGTTATGAAATTGAATTTGTAATAAGAAAACTACCCACCAACAAAAGCTCTGGGCCAGAGGGATTCATAATCTATCTCTGCCACATGTACAAAGAAGAGATGATACCAATCACACAGAAATTATTCCAAAAGATTGACCAGGAAGCATTTCTCCCTGACTAATTAATGAAACCAGTATCATCCTGATAACAAAATCTGGCAATGACACAATAAAGGAATTAAAACTAAAGACAATAAGCTTCTGGTTTTATTTTTTGCTGTTGTCTGAACAAAGAAATGAAAGTCCCGCCCCCCACCAAAAAAAAAATTGACAAACAGAATCCAGCAGCAGATCAAAAAGATAATTCATAAAAAATGCGGGGCTATGTTTCTGAAATACAAAGATGACTCAATATACACAAATCAATGAATATTATTTACCAAATAAATTGAATTAATCAAAAAACTGTATAAAATCTAAATAGATGAAGAAAAAGCATTTGACAAAATCATGTATCTCTTCAGGACAAAATTCCTAAAAAAGTCTATGCATTGAAATACTAGAATTCAAAATATTAAGAGCCATTTATGAGAAAATCCAACGTCAACATCATCTTGAGGAGGCAAAAGTTGAAAGCATTGCCCCTGAAAACTGGAACAACACTAGGATATTCACTCTCACCACTCCTATTCAACATAGTACTGGAAGTCCAAGTCAGAACAATAAGGCAAGATAAAGAAATAAAATGCATCTAAATAGGAAAAAAGAAAGGTAAATTATCTCTGGTCACTGAGGTTATGATTCTCTACCTAGAAAATTTTGAAGATTGCTCCAAAGACTCCTAGATTAGACAGATGACTTTAGTAAAGTTTCAGGATACAAAATCAATGTACAAAAGTCAGTAGCATTTCTATACACCAATAACATTCAATGTGAGAACCACATCAGGAAAGCAGTTTCATTTACAAAAACTACAAAAAATACCTACCAATATATCTAACCAAGTAGTTGATAGATAGATTTCTTTTTCTTTCTTTCTTTTTTTTTTTTTTTTTTTTTTTTTTTTTTTTTTTTT
>NC_045445.1:65153039-65197104 GCF_002776525.5 Piliocolobus tephrosceles | reverse complement strand
TTTATTTTATTCTATTTTATTCTATTTTATTTTATTTTATTCTATTTTATTTTATTTTATATTTTATTTTATTTTGTATTTTTAGTAGAGGCACGGTTTCACCGTGTTAGCCAGGATGATCTTGATTTTCTGACTTCGTGATCCATCTGCCTCAGCCTCCCAAAGTGCTGGGATTACAGGCATGAGTCACCCTGCCGGCCAGTAGTTGATAGATTTCTATAAAGACAACTACAAAAGAAAGATGAAAGAAATTACAGATGACACAAACAGAAGGAAGACAATTCCATGTTCATAAATTGAGAGAATCAATATCATCAAAATCCATATACTATCCAAAGACATATACAAATTCAACACTATTCTTAACAAATTACCAACATAACGTTTACAGAATTAAAAAATAATTATATAATTTATATGAAACCAAAAAAGAGCCTAAATAGCCAAAGCAATCTTATACAAAAGAATAAAGCAAGACACATCATGTACTCTCACTTCAAACTTTATTAAAGCGTGATTAGTTTGTTCTCATGCTGCTGTAAAGAATTGCCTGAGACTGGCTAGTTTATAAAGAAAAGAGGTTTAGTTGACTCACAGTTCCGCAGGGCTGGGGAGGCCTCAGAAAACTTATCATTATGGAGTAAAGGGAAGCAAACATGCCCTTCTTCACATGGTAGCAGGAAGGTGAAGTGCCAAGCAAAAGACGAAAAGCCACTTACAAAACCATCAGCTCTTGTGAGAACTCACTCACTATCACGAGAACAGCATGGAGGTAACCACTCCATGATTCAATTACCTCCCACCAGGTCCCTCCCATGACACATGGCCATGTGGGGATTACGGGAATTACAATTCAAGATGAGATTTCTGTGGGGACACAGCCAAATCATATCACAAGGCTACAGAGAAACAAAAGCAAAAACAAAACAAAACAAAAACAAGCATGGCACTGTTATAAAAATGGACATACAGACCAATGGAACAGAATAGAGAACCCAGAAACAAAGCCACATACCTACACCCAACTGATCTTCAAAAAAAATGATAAAAATAAACATGGGGGATAGGCGACCTCATTCAATAAGTGGTACTGGGAAATTGACTAACTTCATGCAGGAAAATTAAACTGGATCCACATTTTGCTATGAAAGCAAAAATTGACAAATGGTATCTAATTAAACTAAAGAGTTTCTGCGTAGCAAAACAAACTATCCACACAGTCAACACATAGCCTACAGAATGGTAGAAAATATTTGCAAACTATTCATTTAGCAAAGGACTAATGTCCTAAATTCACAAGAAACTTAAACATAACAAGAAATAAAACAGCCCCATGAAAAAGTGAGCAAAGGATATGAGAAGATGCTTCTCATAAAAAGACATACTAGTGGCTTATAAGTACATTGGAAAAAAAGCTCAACATCACTAATAATTGAAGAAATGGAAATTAAACTCACAATGAGATAACAACTCATGCCAGTCAGAATAACTATTATTAAAAAGTCAAAAAATAATAGATATTGTCAGGGGTGCAGGGAACACATAATGCATCTGGAATTGGATCCTTACAATGGGTTTTTGGTCTCGCTGACTTCAAGAATGAAGTCGCGGACACTCGTGGTGAGTGCTACAGTTCTTAAAGATGGCGTGTCCGGAGTTTGGTCCTTCAGATGTTCAGATGTGTCCAGAAGGTCTTCCTTCTGGTGGTTCTGTAGTCTTGCTGACTTCAGGAGTGAAGCCGCAGACCTTTGCAGTGAGTGTTACAGCTCATAAAGGTAGTGCAGACCCAAAGAGTGAGCAGCACCAAGATTTATTGTGAAGAGCAATAGAACAAAGCTTCCACAGGGTGGAAGTCACCACTGCTGGCTCAGGTGGCCAGCTTTTATTCCCTTATTTGGCCCCACCCACATTCTACTAATTGGTCCATTTTAAAGAGCACTGATTGGTCCATTTCATAGAGTGCTGAGTGGTGTGTTTTTACAGAGTGCTGATGGGCGCGTTTACAAACCTTTAGTTAGACACAGAGCACTGATTGGTGCATTTTTACAGAGTGCTGATTGGTGCATTTACAATCCTTTAGCTACACAGAAAAGTTCTCCTAGTCCCCGCCGGACCCAGAAGCCCAGCTGGTTTCACCTCTCAATAATAGTATTTGTGGGAAGGTAAATTAGTTCTGCCCCATGACAAGCAGTTTGGAGATTCCTCAGTGAATAAAAAGTAGAACCACAATTCCACCCAGCAGTCTCATCACTAAGTTTAGAGCCAAGAAAATAGATAACCTATCAAAAATACACCTGCACTTTCATGTTTATTGCAGCACTGTCCACAATAACAAAGTCACGGAATCAACCTAGGTTCCATCAACATTCAATCAAATTAACAAAATGTGGTACACATACACCATGAAATACTATGCAGCCAAAAAAAAAAAAAAAAATGATGAAACATGTTCTTTGCAGCAATATAGATGCAGCTGGAGCCCATTATCTTAAGGGAACTAAAACAGAAATAGAAAATTAAATACCACATGTTCTTACTTAGATGTGGGAGCTAAACAATGGGTACACATGGACATAAAGATGAAAACAATAGACACTGGGGACTTCAAAGCAGGGAGACAGGGAGGGGATGCAAGGGTTGAAAAACTCCTTATTGGCTACTATGTTCACTATTTGACAGGTTGAAGAGAAGACCAAACCTCAGCTTTGCAGAATATATCAATGTAACAAACTTGTACCCATGAATTTGAAATAAAAAAGAAAATCAATACAATTCATATGAAAATGCCAATGGCTTTCTTCACATAAAAAAAAAAAAAAAATAGTGAAACTTTTATGCGACCACAGAGACCAAAAAGCAACAGCGGTTAGAGACAAAAACTAAAGGAATCACACAACCTGATTTCAAATTATACAATAAAGTTATATTAACTGAAACAGCATGGTGCTAGCATAAGAAAAAGCATGAGCAATGGAATAGAATCAGACAATGTAAATAGAATAGATAACACAGATACAGATCAATGCTTTCACAACTCTCTAATTTTCCATAGAGGTGCCAAAACTGTGCAATGTGGAAAAGATAGCCTCTTTAATAAATGGTGCTGGGGAGACTGGATATTCATATACTTAATAATAAAACTGGATTTCTCATCTGTTACCATATACAAACATCAAGTCAAAATGGATTAACAACTTAAATGTTTAGCCAGGCATGGTGGGCCCACACCTGTAGTCCCAGCTACTTAAGAGGCTGAGGCAGGAGAACTGCTTGAACTCAGGAGGGGGAGGTTGCAGCGAGCCGAGATCGTGCCACTGCACTCCAGCCTGGGCCACAGAGCAAGGCTCCACCTCTAAACAAACAAACAAACAATCAAACAAAAACTTAAATGGAACACCTGAAACTAAGAAACTACTTAAGGAAAATTTTGGGAAAACACTTCAGGACATTGATCTGGGCAAAAGTTTTTGGGTGAGGCCTACAAGAACAGACAACAAAATCCAAAATCAGAAATAGACAAATGAGATTGCATCAAGCTTAAAAGTTTCTGCAAAGTAAAGGAAACTTTCAACAAAGTGAGGACAAAACCTTCAGAATGCAAGAAAATATTTATAAACGATCTATTCCACAAGGGATTAATAACTAGAATATAAAAAGAACTCACACAACTGAATAACGTAAAAGAAATAATCCAATTCATAAAATGTGCAAAAAGCCTAAATAGACATTTCTCAGAAGAAGACACACAAATACCTAACAGGTATATTTTAAAAAGCTCTACATCACTAATCATCAAGGAAATGCAAATCAAAAACCACAATGAGATATTGTCTAACTTAATTTAAAATGGTTATTATTAGAAAGACAAAAATATAACAAGTGCTGATGAGGATGCCTAAATAGGGAAACATTCATACACTGTTACTGGGAAGGTAAAGTATAAGAGTAAATCCAGAACAAAACTGGGAGGCCTTTTGGGTAGACAATGAGCAAGCTGCAGGAGTTTTTCTTTTTTACTTTGTCATAACCCAGTGGCGCCTGGAATGCCAGTGAGACAGAATAATTCAATCCCCTAGAAAGGGGGCTGAAGCCAGGGAGTCAAGTAGTCTAGCTCTGTGGATCCCACCCCAACAGAGCCCAGCAAACTAAGATCCACTGGTTTGAAATTCTCAATGCCAGCACAGCAGTCTGAATTTGACCTGGGATGCTCAAGCTTGGTGGGGGGAGGGGTGTTCGCCATTACTGACACCTGAGTAGGCAGTTTTTCCCTCACAGTGTAAACAAAGTCTCTGGGAAGCTCAAACTGGGACAAGCCCACCACAACTCAGTAAAGCCGCTGTAGCCAGACTGCCTCTCTAGATTCCTCCTCTCTGGGCAGGGCATCAATGAAAGAAAGGCAGCAGCTCCAGTCAGGGGCTTATAGATAAAACTCCCATCTCCCTGGGACAGAACACCTGGGGGAAAGGGTGGCTGTGGGCGCAGCTTGTGCAGATTTAAATGTTCCTGCCTGCTGGCTCTGAAGAGAGCAGCGGATCGCCCAGCACAGTGCTTGAGCTCTGCTAAGGGACAGACTGCCTCCTCAAGTGGGTCCCTGACCCCTGTGCCTCCTAACTGGGAGACACCTCCCAGCAAGGGTCAACAGACACCTCATACAGGAGAGCTCCAGGTGGCATCTGGTGAGTGCTCCTCTGGAACGAAACTTCTAGAGCAAGAAACAGGCAGCAATCTTTGCTGTTCTGCAGCCTCAGCTGGTGATACCCAGGCAAACAGGGTCTGGAGTGGACCTTCAGCAAACTGCAGCAGACCTGCAGCAGAGAGGCCTGACTGTTAGGAGGAAAACTAACAAACGGAAAGGAATACCATCAACATCAACCAAAAAACGTCCACACAAAAACCCCATCTGAAGGTCACCAACATCAAAGACCAAAGGTAGATAAATCCATGAAGAGGAGGAAAAACCAGGGCCAAAAGGCTGAAAATCCTACAAACCAGAATGCCTCTTCTCCTCCAAATGATCACAACTCTTCACCAGCAAGGGAACAAAGCTGGATGGAGAATAAGTTTGACAAATTGACAGAAGTAGGCTTCAGAAGTTGGGTAATAACCAACTCCTCGAAGCTAAAGGAACATATTCTAGTCCAATGCAAGGAAGCTAAGAACCTTGAAAGAAGGTTGCAGGAATTGCTAACTAGAATAACCAGTTTAGAAAAAAAACATAAATGACCTGTTGGAGCTGAAAAACACAGCACAAGAACTTTGTGAAGCATACACAAGTATCACTAGCTGAATCAACCAAGCAGAAGAAAGGATATCAGAGATTGAAGATCAACTTGATGAAATAAAGCATGAAGACAAGATTAGAGAAAAAAGGAAGGAAAAGGAATGAACAAAGCCTCCAAGAAATATGGGGCTATGTGAAAAGACCAAACCTACATTTTAATGGTGTACCTGAAAGTGACGGGGAGAATGGAACCAAGTTGGAAAACACTCTTCAGGATATTATCCAGGAGAACTTCCCCAACCTAGCAAGACAGGCCAACATGCAAATCAGGAAATACAGAGAATATCATAAAGATATTCCTCGAAAAGAGCAACCCCAAGACACATAATGATCAGCTTCACCAAGGTTGAAATGAAGAAAAAATGTTAAGGGCAGTTTCCCTTACCCACAAAGGGAAGCCCTTCAGACTAACAGTGGATCTCTCTGCAGAAACCCTATAAGCCAGAAGAGACTGGGGGACAATAGTCAACATTCTTAAAGAATTTTCAACTCAGGATTTCATATTCCACCAAATTAAGCTTCATAAGTGAAGGAGAAGTAGAATCCTTTACAGTCAAGCAAATGCTGAGAGAAAACTGGCACAAGACAAGGATGCCCTCTCTCACCACTCCTATTCAACATATATTGGAAGTTCTCGCCAGGGTAATCAGGCAAGAGAAAGAAATAAAGCGTATTCAAATAGGAAGAGAGGGAGTCAAATTATCTCTGTTTGCAGATGACATGATTGTATATTTAGAAAACCCCATGGTCACAGCCCCAAATCTCCTTAAGCTGATAAGCAACTTCGGCAAAGTCTCAGGATACAAAATCAATGTGCAAAAACCACAAGCATTACTATACACCAATAATAGAGAGTCAAATCATGAGTGAACTCCCATTCACAATTACTACAAAGAGAATAAAATACCTGGGAATGCAATTTACAAGGGATGCAAAGGACCTCTTCAAGGAGAACTACAAACCACTGCTCAAGGAAATAAGAGAGGACACAAACAAATGGAAAAACATTTCATGCTCATGGATAGGAAGAATCAATATCATGAAAATGGCCATACTGCTTAATTTATAGATTGAATGCTATCCCCATCAAGCTACCACTGACTTTCTTCACAGAATTAGAAAAAACTACTTTAAGTTTCATATCTAATAATAAATTATCTAATAATCCTACTGCTGGGTATATATTCAAAAGAAGGAAATGAGTATATTCAAGACATATTGTCTCTTTCGTGTTTATTCCAGCATTATTCACAATAGCCAAGATAGGAAAGTAACCTAAGAATTAGTCAATGGATAAGTGGATAAAAGAAGGTTGTATTGTAGTTTTCAAAAAAGCTAGAAGATTTTTAATGCTCCCAACACAAAGAAAGATAAATAGTTGAGGTGATAAATATCCCAACTACCCTGATTTGAACATTACACATTGTATAAAGGTATCAAAATATCACATGCTTTCCAAAAATATTTAAAATTTTTACATATCAATAAAAAAAAGTATTTACAAAGGATACCTGTGCTGGAGGTATCATGTGTGTCTTCTGGAATTATGATTCTTGCGTGTGTTCCCTGGCTTTAACTAAGTGACCATGCCATTGCCTTAGCTCTGAAAATATTCAAATCAACGTCAATTCACTCACCAGAATTGTTACAGATATTACAATTTGCCATAGACATGTGCCTTGCATGCTAAGCTGACGTCTGTATAAATTATTAGCATATTATCTGTATCTAAATTAATGCTTTAGGACAGGGGAAAAGGTTAATATAGAAACATGAGAAGGCCACCTGGTTCCTAATAAAGATCTATATCATTAATAAATCTGTTTTATCTGGTGAAACTCGGGGCCATTAGAAGATGTGACTAATGTTAATACTGCAGATTGGCCTTATCCTGCCACCTGAAACAATTCTGATAATAGTTTTCAAGTAAGGACATATTAGACAAAGTGCAAATGAGAATTAATGTAGCATGGTTGATCTTTTGAAGAGTTTACTTACAGGGCTATACTTTGGCTGTAATCTGTGAACCCGAAGGCCAGAAGTTTCCTTAAACTGATAAGTTTGTTTTGCCTTCCTCAAACACTAAAAACTTATTTTACTTTTTGGAGTCTGAAATTTTGATAATTGTGGCTGGCAAAGAATGCCTTCATGACTGGCTTCTATTCAAATTTGGGGGCATTGAGTTTCTGATGGACTTCCCAGGGCAGAAACATTGCACATATATTACTGCATTTTTGTTGCTGCAGAAAACACACACTCAAATGTGGACCCTCAGAGGAGGGAAAAAAAAAAAAATACATGTAGAGTCTGAACATATTTACACTCCAAATTTCTCTCTTGCTGACCATTGTAATAAATTGTTTCATCAATACAACTGCCTTGGATTCCTCTGAGTCATTCTAGTGAAACAGAAAGTGTGGGGATTGGCTATGAGACCCCTGACATATGAACAAATGTAAGAATAATCACAGATTTCCTACTGAAAAGTGTAAGAGCAAAACAAAAAAATTTTATCAAAGTCCTTTTCTGCATCTATTGAGATAACCATGTGGTTTTTGTCTTTGGTTCTTTTTATGTGATGAATTCTGTTTATTGATGCACGTATGAACCAGCTTTGCATCCCAGGAATGAAGGTGACTTGATCATGGTGGATAAGTTTTTTGATGTGCTGCTGGATTCAGTTTGCCAGTATTTTATTGTGAATTTTTACATTGATGTTCATTAGGGATATTGGCTTGAAGCTTTGCTGTTGTTGTTGTTTTTATTGTATCTCTTTTTGGTGTATCAGGATGATGCTGGCTTCATAAAATCAGTTAAAAAGGAGTCCCTCCTTTTCAACTGAAATAGTTTCAGAAGGAATTGTACCAGTTTCTCTTTGTATTTCTGGTAGGATTCACCTGTGAATCTGTCTGGTCCTGGGCCTTTTTTTTTTTTTTTTTTTTTTTTTTGGTTCATAGGCTATTCATTACTGCCTCAATTTCAGAACTTGCTATTGATCTGTTTAGGGATCAGACTTCTTCCTGGTTTAGTTTTGGGAAGGTGTATGCATCAAGAAATTTATCAATTTCTTCTAGATTTTCTAGTTTATTTGTATAGAGGTGTTTATAGTGTTCTCTGATGGTAGTTTGTATATCTGTGGGGTAAGTGGTGATATACCTTTTAACATTTTTTATTGTGTCTATTTGAGTCTTCTCTTTCTTCTTATTAGTCTAGCTAACAGTGTATTTTATTAATTTTTTCCAAAAAAAAAAAAAAAAAGATCCTGGATTTGATTTTTTGGAGGGGTTTTGTGTCTCTATCTCCTTCCATTCTTCCCCAATCTTAGTTATTTCTTGCCTTCTACGAGCTTTTGGATTAGGTTGACTCTCTATCTTTTTTAATTGTGATGTTAGGGTGTCAAATTGAGATCTTTCTAGCTTTCTGATGTCAGCATTCAGTGCTATAAATTTCCCTCTTAACACTGCTTTAGCTGTGTCCCAGAGATTCTGATATGTTGTCTCTTTGTTCTCATTGGTTTCAGAGAACATCTTCATTTCTCCCTTAACTTCAGTATTTACCCAGGAGTCATTCAGGAGCAGGTTTTACAATTTCCATGAAATTGTGTGGTTTTAGGTGAGTTGCTTAATCCTGAGTTCTAATTTGATTGCACTGTGATCTGAGAGACTGCTACGATTTGCTTTCTTTTGTATTTGTTGAGGAGTGTTTTACTTACAATTATGCGGTTGATTTTAGAATAAGTGCCATGTGGCACTGAGAAAAACGTATATACTGTTGATTTGGGGTAGAGAGATCTGTAGACATCTACTAGGTCCACCTGATCCCGATCTGAGTTCAAGTCCTAAATATCCTTGTTAATTTCTGTCTTGTTGGTCAGTCTAAAAGTGACAGTGGGGTGTTAAAGTCTCTCAATATTATTGTGTGAGAATCTAAGTCTCTTTGTAGGACTCTTACAGGTTCAGTCTTTTTATGAAGTTCCATATTTCCTGGAGGCTTTGTTTATTCCTTGTCATTCTCTTTTCTCTATTCTTGTCTGCATGTCTTATTTCAGTAAGGTGGTCTTCAAACTCTGATATCCTTTCTTCCACTTGGTCAATTCATCTGTTGATGTTTTTGTATACTTCACAAAATTCTTGTGCTGTGCTTTTCAGCTCCATCGGGTCGTTTATGTTCCTCTATAAACTGATTATTCTAGTTAGCAATTCCTACAATTTTTTATCATGATTCTTAGCTTCTTTGCATTGGGTTAGAACATTCTCCTTTAGCTGAGCGTAGGTTTTTATCACCCATCTTCTGAAGCCTATTTCTGTTAATTCACCCATCTGATCCTCTGTCCAGTTCTGTGTGCTTGATGGAGAGACATTGTCATCATTTGGAGGAGAAGAGGCATTCTGGCCTTTTAGGTTTTCAGCACTTTCTCATTGATTCTTTCTCATCTTCATGAATTTGTCTAGTTATGGTGTTTGAGGCTCCTGACCCTTGGATGGGGTTTTTGTGGGGGCATTTTTGTTGTTGTTGCTTTTTGCTTGTTTGTTTTTCTTTCAATAGTCAGGTGTCTCTTCAGTAGGGCTGCTGCTGTTTTCTGGGGGTTCACTTTGGGCTCTATTCAATGGATTCTCTCATGTGCCTGGAGATGTCACTTAAGGAGACTGGAAAACAGCAAAAATGCATGCCTGTTACCTCTTCTGGGACCTCTGACCTCGAGGGGCACCAACCTGATGCCAGTAGGATTGCTCCTGTATAGGGTGTCTGACAACCCCTGTTGGAAGGTCTCACCCAGTAGGATGGCATTGGGAGCAGAACCCATTTAATGAAGCATTTTGTCCCTTGGCAGAGAGGCTGTGCTTTGCTGGGGGGAAACTCATTTGTCTTGGCTGCCCATATTCCGCAGAATTACCATTCTGGTGCTCCACAGAGACTGCGGCCACCTCTCTTTCTAGGGGCTCAGGCCCAGGGGTATTCAAATAGGAAGGGAGGAAGTAGTGTTGTCTCTGTTTGCAGATGACATGATTTTATATTTAGAAAAACTGTTATCTCAGCCCCAAAATTTCTGGAACTGATAAGCAACTTCAGCAAAATCTCAGGATACAAAATCAATGTGCAAAAATCACAAGCATTCCTTTACACTCACAATAGGGAAGCAGAGAACAAAATCATGAATGAACTCCTATTTGTAATCACTACAAAGAGAATAAAATACCCAGGAATAAAACTAACATGAGATGTGAAGGACCTCTTTAAGGAGAACCACAAACTACTGCTCAAGGAAATCAGAGAGGACACAAACAAATGGAAAAACATTTCGTCCTCATGAATAGGAAAAATCAATATCATGAAAATGGCCATACTGCCCAAAGTAATTTATGGATTCACTGGTATTCCCATCAAACTACCATTGATATTCTTCACAGAATTAGAAAAAAACTACTTTAAATTTCATATGGAATCAAAAAAGAGCCCATATACTCAAGACAGCTCTAAGCATAAAGAACAAAGCTGGAGGCATCATGCTACCTGACATAAAACTATATTACAAGGCTACAGTAACCAAAACAGCATGATACTGACACCAAAACAGACATATAGCCCAATGGAGCAGAACACAGGCCTCAGAAATAATACCATACATCTACAACCATCTGTTATTCGACAAACCCCATAAAAACAAGCAACGGGGAAGGGATCTCCTATTCAGTAAATGGTGCTGGGAAAACTGGCTAGCTATATGCAGAAAACTGAAACTAGATCCTTCCTTACACCTTATAAAAATTAACTCAAGATGGATGAAATACTTAAACGTAAAACCAAAAATGATAAAAATCCTAGAAGAAAACTTATGCAACACCATTCAGGACATAGGTATGGGCAAAGACTTGATGACTGAAACACCAAAAGCAATTGCAACAAAAGCCATAATTGACAAATGGGATCTAATTAAACTGAAGAGTGTCTGCACAGCAAAAGATACTATCATTAGAGTGAACAAGAAGTCTACAGAATGGGAGAAAATGTTTGCAATCTACGCATCTGACAAAGGTCTAATATCCAGTACTTACAAGGAACTTAAACATATTTACAAGAAAAAAAACAAACAACCGGATGAAAAAGTGGGCAAATGTCTTCTCAAAAGAAGACATTTATGTGGCCAACAAACATGTAAAAGGGCTCAACATCACTGATCATCAGAGAAATGCAAATGAAAACCACAATGAGATACCATCTCATGCCAGTCAGAATGGCGATTATTAAAAAGTCAGCTAACTATGGATACTGGTGAGGCTGTGGAGAAACAGAAACATTTTTACACTGTTGGTAGGAATGTAAATTAGTTCAACCATCATGGAAGATAGTGTGGCCATTCCTCAAGGATCTAGTAACACAAATACCGTTTGATCCAGCAATCCCATTACTGGGTGTATACCCAAAGAAATATAAATCATTCTACTATAAAGACACGTGCACACGTATGTTTATTGCAGCATTATTCACAATAGCAAAGACATGGAACCAACCCAAATGCCCATCATGTTCTACACAGGGACATGGATGAATCTGGAAGCCATCATCCTCAGCAAACTAGCATAGGAACAGAAAACCAAACACCGCATGTTCTCACTCATAAGCGGAAGTTGAACATTGAGAGCACATGGACACAGAGAGGGGAACAACACACACCAGGGCCTGTTAGGGGATGGGGGCTGAGGGGAGGGAACTTAGTGGATAGGTCAATAGGCACAGCAAACCACCATGGCACAAGTATACCTATGTAATAAACTTGCACGTTCTGCACATGTATCCCATTATTTTTTAGAAGAATAAAGAAAGAAAGAAAAATGAGAAAGCCACACAGTGATGCCAATTTTCTTCTGTCAATGTGGGAAAATAATTCAATAAACCTTACTCTTGTTATAAAAATTAACTCAAAATAGATCACAGATTAAACATAGTATGTAAACAACAAAAGTTTTTCAAAAATTAATTTGAGAAAATGCTTAAAATCTGGAGCAAGGCAAATAATTCTTACACTTGACACTAAAGACATGAGCCATAAAAGGAAAAATCTGTAAATTAGACTATGCCAAATTAAAAAGCTTTTGCTGTGAAGCGGTCCTATTAAAAGGATGAACAGACAAGCTCCTGATTGACAGAAATGTTCTTGCAAATTACATATATGACACAGTACTTGTGAGTAGAGTTTTAAAGAGCTCTCAAAATTCAAGAGTAAAAAAAAAAAAAAAGACACTTAAAAAAACCTCTAATAAGAAAGGCAAAACATATAAACAGACATTTTATTGAAGGAAACATGCAATGGCAAATAAGCTCTTGAAAGATGTTCAGCATTAGTAGTTACAAGAAAATTAAAATTAAAGCCTCAATGAGATGTCCTTACACTCCTATCAGATGGCTTAAAAACAACATAGTGACAATACCATATCCTGGTGGAGATGGAGAGAAATTGCATCATTCATGCAATGCTGTGGGAACGTAAAGAGATGCCACCAATCTGGAGAATTGTATGTCATGTTTCTTAGAAATCAATCATGTGCTTCCCATATGCCCACCAACTGTAGTTTTGAGCATTACCCGAGAAATGAAAATTTATGTTGACACAAAATGTTTACGTGAATATTTATAACAGACTAATTCATAATAGCCAAACAATGGAGGCAAGCCATATGCCCTACCCTTCGGTGAGTGAATACATACACAAACTGTGATATATGCATACCATAAAACAATATTCAACAATAAAGAAACAAACTCTTGACTTACACAATAACTTGGAAAAATTTTAACGAAATACCCTCAGTGAGAAAAAGCCTATCTCAAAAGTTTATCTCAAAAGCCTATATCATACTTATTGTTCAATTTTATAACATTCTCAAAATGACAAAATTACAGAGATAAAGAAGAGATGAGTGGCCACAAGGATGTCTTCAAGGAAGAAAGCGAGGTGTCTGAATTTACAATAGAGTGTCATGAGGAATCACTGTAACAAAATTATTGAAATTGTTTTTTAATAAAAGTGCATAGATCTAAATGCACATGCATGTGCATACGCATGTGTGCACATGCACAAGTACATATAAAATGAGAACTCTGAATAAGGTCAATGAATGTTATCAATGTTATTTTTCTGGTTGTGTTATTATTCTATAAGTATACCAGAAGTTACCATTGGGAAAAGTGAGTGTTTGGTATAGAGCATGTCTCTGTATTATTTCCTACAACTGCATGTGTGTCTGTAGTCTCAAAATAAAAAGTTTACATAAAAATGGGCAAAAGACTTGAGCAGACATTTAACCCAAGTTGATATATAGATGGAAAATAAACATGTGAAAAGATGTTACATATCATTGTCAGCAAAATGCAAAATGAAAACACAATGTAATACCACCATACATCTATTAAAATGGCTAAAATTAAAAATAAATGGCAACAGAAAGTGCTGACAATGCAGAGCAACTGAAACTCTCATACATTATTAGTAGCAATGTAAAATGCTGCAACCACTCTGAAAAACGGAAATTTAAAACACAATGTCAAACATAACCTAAACTATGGCCTAGTCAGTCCACTCCTAAATATTTGCCAGGGAAAAATTGAAACTTTGTCTACACGAAAACCTTCACTTTGGGAGGTTTTCTTCCAGTTTGTAACACTACAATAAGATGAAAAAGAAAATGACCATAATGATCATAAAATATAATTGTTAATTTCTACAGGATTATAGATTACCCTTAGGAAAAAATATTAATTAAATACGATCCAATTTAGCCACAATTTTTAAAGTGTTTTATAAAATATCAAAAACTATGAACAAACCACACAAAATACCAATAAAACATACAAAATACCAATTTGTGTATATCTCTGCTTATCATTAGAACTTTTCTACTATGTTATTTTTGCATGTATGTAACTCTTGTTCCTTTATTAATCTGAAAACTATCAATTTCTTCTTATCAGATTTATTCTTGAGAGAAACAGATTTTCATCTAATCAGCCCCACTGTAGGTTTTACTTGTCATAGTATGGGGAACTTAGTTTAAGGAAATTATTATCGCCAGGTTTCTGAAAACATCAGTACCTGATTAAGATAAATATATATTGCAAACTGTTCTTAAAAACATATTTTTTATCCTAAATTATTTGGTTATACTTAGGTTATTTTTGCCTTGAATGATTATATGAACTGATGAATCTCGTTTAGATTATCAGTATTTTAAAATTATTTTATTTAAAAATAGACACAATAAATCATTCTATCATAAAGACAAGCGCACGTGAATGTTCATTGCAGCACTATTCACAATAGCAAAGACATAGAATCAACCTGTATGCCCATCAATGACAGACTGTATGAAGAAAATGGTGCATATACACCATTGAACACTGTGTGGCCATAAGAAAGAACAAGATGGTGTATTTTGCAGGAATATGGATGGAGATGGAGGCTATTATCCTTAGCAAACTAATGCGGAAACAGAAAACCAAATACTGCATTTCTTCATTAATAAGTTTACTTTTGTTGCAATGACTTGTGCTAAATGATGAGAACTCATGAACACGAAGACGTAAACAGGCATTGTCTCTACTTCAGAGTCGAGGGAAGAGGGAGGGAGAAGAACGGAAAAGATGACCATTGAGTACTCTGCTAAATACCTGGGTGAGGAAATATCTGTACAACAAACCTCCGTGACACAAGTTTACCTACGTAACAAAACTTCACATATACCCCTGAACCTATAATAAAAGTTTAAAAATTAAAACATAATACAAATAATAAATAAAATCAAATGTAGATTAAAATGGCAAATGAAATCAAAATTGAAGATTTTGTATCATGAATATTTTAAGTTAACTTTTATTTTAAGTTCAGGGGTACATAGGTTTGTAATATAGGTAAACTCGTACATAAAGTTTGTTACATAGGTAAATTTGTGTCATGGGGGTTTGTTGTACAGATTATTTCATCACCCAGGTATTAAGACTAGTATCGATTCGTTATTTTTTCGGATCCTCTCCCTCCTCTCACTTTCTACTGTCTTATAGGCCCTAGCGTGTGTTGTTCCCCTCTATGTGTCCATGTGTTCATATCATTTAATTCCCACTTATAAGTGAGAACATGTTGTATTTAGTTTTCTGTTCCCATGTTAGTTTGCTAAGGATAATGGCCTCCAACCATATCCAAGTCCCTGCAAAGGATATGACCTTGTTCTTTTTGATGCCTGCATAGTAATCCATGGTGTATATGTACAACATTTTCTTTATCCAGTCTATCATTAGGTTGATTCCATGTCTTTACTATTGTGAATAGTGCTACAATCAACATATGTGTGCATGTGTCTTTATAAAAGAATAATTTATATTCTTTGGGTATGTACCCAGTAATGGGATTCATAGGTATAATGGTATTTCTGTTTTTAGGTGTTTGGAGAATCACCATACTTTCTTCTACAATGGTTGAACTAATTTACACTCCCAGCAACAATGTGTAAGTGTTCCTTTTTCTCCACAACCTTGTCAGCCTCTGTTGTTTTTTGACTTTTTAATAATCACCATCATGACTGCTGTGAGATGGCATCTCGTTGTGGTTTAGATTTGCATTTCTTCAATAATCAGTGATGTTGAGCTTTTCTTCATATGATTGTTGGCCACATATTTTTTTTTTGTAAAATGTTCATGCCCTCTGCCCAATTTTAATGGAGGTTGTTTTTTTTTTTTTTTTTTTTTTTTTTTTGCTGTAAATCTCTTTAGGTTTCTAACAGATGCTGGATATTAGACTTTTGTCAGATATATGGTTTGCAAATTTTTTCTCCCATTCTGTAAGCTGTTTACTCTGTTGATTATTTTGCTGTGCAGAAGCTCTTTAGTTAAATTACATTCCATGTGTTAGTTTTTACTTTTGTTGCAATTGTTTTTAGCATCTTCATCATGAAATCTTTGCCCCTGCCTGTGTCCTGAATGATATTGCCTAGGTTGTCTTCCAGGTTTTTTATAATTTTTGGTTTTACATTTAAGTCTTTAATCCATGTTGAATTTTTTTTTTTTTATCTTGTGTAAGTAAAAAGACCAGTTTTAATTCTCTGCATATAGCTAGCCAATTATCTCAGCATCATTTGTTGAATAGGGAATCCTTTCTCCATTACTTGTTTTTGTCAACTTTGTCAAAGATCAGATACCTTTATGTGTGCTGTATTATTTCTGGGCTTACTATTCTGTTACATTGGTCTATGTGTCTGTTTCTGTACCAGTACCATGCTGTGTTGGTTACTGTAGCCCTGTATTATATTTTGAAGTAAGATAGTATGATGCCTCTAGCTCTATTCTTTCGTTTAGAATTACCTTTACTATTCAGGCTCTTTTCTAGTTTAATCTGAATTTTAAAATAGCATTTTTTTCAAGTTTTGTGAAGAGTGTAATTAGTAGTTTGATAGAAATGGCATTAAATTTATAAATTGCTTTGGGCATTATGGCCACTTTAACCATATTGATTCTTCCTATCCAAGATCATGGCACATTTTTCCATTTGTTTGTGTCATCTCTGATTTATTTGAGCAGTGTTTTGCAGTTATTCTTGTAGAGAATTTTTTACCTTCCTGGTTAGTTTTATTCCTAAGTGTTTTATTCTTTTGTGGCAATTGCAAATGGAATTGCATTCTTGATTTGGCACTCAACTTGACTCTTGTTGTTGTATAGGAATTCTATTGATTTTTGTACATAGATTTTGTATCTGGAGACTTTACTGAATTTCTTCACCAGCTTAAGGAACTTTTGGGCCAAGACTATGGGGTTTTCTAAATACAGGATCGTGTCATCTGCAAACAGAAATAGTTTGACTTCCTCTCTTCCTATTTGGATGCTCTTTCTTTATAGATATAATTTATGATTTTTATATATCTTTATATATGATTTTATACATATGCATATATATCATGAAACTGTATATGATTTGCACATGACTTATTTTATTTTTAGTTGACATGTAATAATTTTAAATATTCTGGGGATACATAGTGATATTTTGATATGTGTATACAAGGTGTAATAGTCAAATCAGGATAAGTAGCATACCCATCACCTCATTTATCATTTCTTTGTGTTGTGAACATTCAAAATCCTCTCTTCAAGCTTTTTAAAAAATATACAATAAATTATAGTTAACCACAATCATCCTAGAATGGTCATGCTTTAGGTATTTTAATAAAGTGTAATTTTGAACATGATTATCAGAATGTAATTCAGCAAGTATAAAATGTTAAGTTGGAGATTATAGGCAATATTTTATGTATTATAAAATAATTTAAATTAATCCAAAAATTTTAAAAATGAATAAAGTCATAATTGTAATGAAATGATTCTAAAGTAACTCTACTCATATTTAATGATTTTGATACCTTGACATTTCATGTCAGGCAGTCAGTTCCTACTGCTCTTGAAGGTTTAGTCTATCACTACCCTCACTTGCTTAATGCCTAATAAAATATTGGTAATGGCTTGATTTTTGTTCTATTTATACCATTTCATATCAAGGGTATTCTAGTCTCTTTACATGTTAGAGAGTGTTTTCTTCAGAGAAAATATTTTTTAGAAATGTAGTCTGTATAGATTTTCAGATTTATTGTCATATTCTTCATTGCATCTTCTTTTATATTTATGCAGAATAAGTTTTATTTTCTATTTCTTGTTTCTAAAAATACTTATTTTCTCTTTTATTCTGCATCCATCTTGGCAGAAATTTGTCAATCTATCTTTTAAAATGGAAGATATTTGGATTAAGTTATATTCTCTATTATATATTAGATTCCTATTTTATAAATTTATTTTCTAATATTTATTATTTTATTTATTTATTTATTTATTTATTTATTTATTTATTTATTTATTTATTTTTTGAGAGGGTGTCTCGCTCTGTCACCCAGGCGGGAGTGCAGCGGTGCGATTTTGGCTCACTGCAAGCTCCGCCTCCTGGGTTGCCACCGTTCTCCTTCCTCAGCCTCCTGAGAAGCTGGTACTACAAGCGCCCACCACCAGGCCCAGCTAATTTTTTTGTATTTTTAGTAGAGACAGGGTTTCACCGTGTTAACCAGGATGGTCTTGATCTCCTGACCTCGTGATCTGCCTGCCTCAGCCTCCCAAAGTGCTGGGATTACAGGCGTGAACCACCGCTCCCTGCCTTTCTTATTTCTTAATAAATAGTTTTGACCCTTTTGTGTTTTGAAACTCATTGATTTTCAGCCTGCCTTCTAAGGTAAACTTGCTTTGGACATATTTTTATAAGTAGTTTTCTGTTTTCAGCTGTAAATATTTTCTGATGTACAGTATAATTTTTTCTTTCATAGTAAGTTACTTAGAAGTGCATTTATTAGTTTCATATACATGTACATTTTTAAAGTTTTTATTTTTTAGATTTCTAACTTAATTGCATAATCATCCAAGAATGTGGAATGTATGATACTAGGCTTTTGATATTTATTAGAACTCAGTCTGTGGTTTTATATGTGGTTAGTTTCATAAATACACAGTATATGCTTTAAATATTATGTATTTTCAACTATTGTTGCAGTGTTTTGAATGTATCTATTATAGTGAGATTGTGTCATTAAAATCCTTTTTATACTTACTGATTTTCTATTTGTTTAAAACGTCAATTATAGGAAGAAGTGTTAGAATCCCCTACTATACTGATGTCTTTATTTTTTCCTTGTAGCTCTAGTCATGTCAATTTCCACTCTGTATATTTTTAGATGCATACAAATGAGTGGTGTACTGGTAAATGTTTGAAGTTCAGCTCTCTTCAAGGAAAAAGATGCCCTGATTTATAGTGTTTATCCATTTCTGTAGCACAAATAATCTCCCCAAGATATAAGCTAAGGTCAATAATGCTGAGCTGAGAAAAAGATAACGATCAGCTCTCATAAGCCAACAACAGGAGACTCCAGTACACCAGCTATACAGATACATGTGTGTGTGTTATATATCCTCTATATATTCTTAATTGAAAATGTGTGTGTGTTGTGGAGTCCCTCTTTATTTCTATCCATGTTTTATCCTTGAAGAGTTTATTTTTCACTGTGCTATTAACAGTTGTATCTAAGCTTTCTTTTTTACTTTTTCATGCTTTACTTTTATATACCCTATATTTAAATATGTTTCTGGAAGCCTAGTGAGATGGTTCATGCCTTTTATTCCAACACTGTGGAAGGCTGAAGCAGGCAGATCACTTGAGTCCAGGAGTTAGAGAACAGTCTGGGCAATATGGCAAAATTCTGTCTCCACAAAAAATATAAAAATTAGCCAGGTGTGGTGGCACATGCCTGTCATCCCAGCTATTTGGGAGGGTGAGGCGGGAGGATCTCTGGAGCCTATGAGGGGAAGGTTGCAGTGAGCCGAGATGGCACCACTGCCCTCCAGTCTGGGTGACAGAGAGACACCATCTCAAAAAAGAAAAAAAAAAAAAAAAGTTTCTTATAGAAAGCTTATGGTGAGATTTTATTTTGTAATGAGCCTTGAAGTCTTCATACTTAGGTAAATTACTGAAGTATTTTTATTTATTTCAACCATTTAATTCTGTATTTTAATTTCCTGCCATTTGTATCTCTTTTAACCTCCTTTTTCCCTACTTTTTTCTCATTTTATTTTTTGTCTCTCTGCTTGTTTGGAAGTTACAATCTTTCTTTCTTCTCTTTTGATGGTTGTCCTTGACAGTTTAACATGCATATAGAATCAAAATAGTGAACTTCAATGCAAAACCGATACAAGTTCCTAAGAACGTTGGAACAACAATAATTACCCTCTTCATTAATAAATTTTAGGTTTTATTTGCTGATTTTTTCTTCATCCTAGAAAAGCAAATTTATTAGTGTTTCAAGATGTAAATATTTGTTTACATATAACTACGTATTTACCACTTTCTTAGGTTAATTATTGCTCCTTGAATCTCAGAATGCAATTACTGATACTCGATAGGTGTATACAACTTTTTCTCATCCTACTTCAGCATGAGTGAACATTTTGACTTCTCATCAGGTTTATGCAGTGCATAATTTCAGTTAATTTTTTTCTCTGAAAGGGACAAATATGACCTCCGTTTTAGACTGCTGACTTGCCCTAATTGATGGTGAAATATTTTCCCTCAACCACCATTGAATATCTAAGAAAATACTGTAAAACAATATTCAAGTCATACTGATTTCTGTAGCCAATGTTTTCGGTTTTCACTTTTATTAGTAGGTCACTAAGAGTACTATCAAATCAGGGTCTACTAAATATACTCCTATGATATAAGCTTATTTAATATTAAAACAAATGGGCCGGGAGCAGTGGCTCACGCCTGTAATCCCAACACTTTGGGAGGCCAAGGCAGGCGGACCACCTGAGGTCTGGAGTTCAAAAGCAGCCTGAAGATGGAGAAACCCTGTCTATACTAAAAATACAAAATTAGCCAGGGTGGTGGCGCATGCCTGTAATCCCAGCTACTCCGGAGGCTGAGGCAGGAGAATCACTTGAACCCAGGAGGCAGAGGTTGTGGTGAGCCAAAATTGTGCCATTGCACTCCAGCCTGGGCAACGACAGTGAAACTCTGTCTCAAAAAAAAAAAAAAAAAGATATAAAAGTAAATTTAAATAATAACAAGTTAGCATGTGCATGTTTGCCGATTCTCCTTTTCATATTAGCACACTCTAAAAGCTACGTTTTCATAATATATTTTAAACAATCCCAACAATAAGTTTTTCATGTATTTTAGGTCAGATTTCCAAATTATATTGACATTTCATGGTTATTGTGATAGCTGTCTGTCCCAATGTAAAAGAACCTGCATTTTGAAAAAGTATATATCATAATCTTTAATATTTTCTCATACAAAACAAGCAAGAGTAAAATCTGACCTTAAAAACAATTTATAGTAAATAGAATGTCTAATATGGTTTGTAGCGAGTGTTTTAAGAATGAGGTTTAGAGAAGATTTGTTTCTAACTTGCTGTGTAAATAATTAACGTAGGAATCACTTCCTCAGGATCAATGTCAATGGGTTAGTTTAATAAAGTTACTTCTTACACAATCTTTTTAAAAGACAATCTTCTAAATTTATATGTAGTTGGGGGAACACGGCATCAATGATGTATACAATCTAGAATATTCTATTTTTAGATTGGTTGCTTTTTAAAGCCTATGGAAAAAAATATCCTTTTGATCTTTAGCATCAGCAAATTCTTAAATAATGGTGGAGAAAAAAAAAAGATCAATATTGCCTTATAAGCTTCAATTTGGAAGTTTTACAACATTGCCTGATAGTTTTAATCAGATACTCTTATCTGTCCTTGTTATATGTCAAACAATTCACTACTGTAAATATAAGGAACTGATAATGAATAGCACTAATTTGAAGTAGTCATTATGGCTTTAAGCTCTACATCCTTAAAGCGTGTGAGCCTGCATAATCTTTAACCAGAGGCAATTTTAAATGAAGATATTAAACCTAGGAGGTGAATTAGAACCAATATAAATGTTAATCTGTTTTGAATACCATTTCCATGCTTATAAATTCTTTTGGCACTTCGTGAAGATAAAGGAGCTACAATGGCCTGCATTTTAATCAAACATATATTATAGTAACAGATGAGTTGTATGCTTGGAATTGAATGAGTTATATTCTGCGCAGTGAAAAATTTGAGCATACCGCAACTAAATATTTGGGTGTGATTATAAAACAATGCACCGTTTTATACAGCATAAGATAGCTAACAGTTTTTTGGGTTGTTAACTAGATGTACCCGTTTTTTCTGATTAGCCTTGGGAAAAATAAGAGTAATGTTCCGTTTTCTTTTTTCTTTTTTTCTAAAGAGTTGCTGTAGAAAAGTGCATTAGGATGAGAAAGAAATTATAAATGAAGAGTTTATAGTCCATAGTATTTCAGTGAAATTTTCTTGTTTTGGTTCTTATATATTAGAACGTGAAAGTTAAACTTGTGGCTCAGTCCGTCTATATATTGTTTCTTAAATCTTACCTTCCTTCCTGAAAGAATCTCTTCATTCTTTTCCACCTATCTAAGATATACTCCTATTCAAGTGTCAATGGTAAATATCAATACAACTATATTAATATGAAATAATGTTACTAATACTAATGTTGAATATTTCTGGAAATAATCCTGTACATATCAATCTATGGACCAGTATACTATTTGCCTAGATATAATTTTGATTGTTTTCCTCAAGGTGAGGCACAACTATATTCATTATGCTTTTCTCCTAACAATTATTTAAGTTTCTAGAAGGCAAAACACGAGTCACCTTTGTTTTTATCTTACCTAGTCTCACAACACTTGACACAGTTGATCTGTCACCCTTTCTTGACATTTTTCTTCCATTGCCTTCCAGAATATCATCCTCTTTTTTACTTCCCTCTTCATTAGTTGTTCCACCTTAGCCTCCTTTGCAAAATTTAAACCATCTCTTCAACCAATAAACTCCCTTATTTTCTCTGTACATACTTTCACCATAGGTGTTCTCATCATTTGAATGATTTCAAATAGCGTGTTCATTTTGATAATTTCCAAAATATGTATCTTTGGCCCCTCTCTTTTGCCTGAGCTCTAGACTTCTTTACTTTAATGGAAACCTCAAACTTCTCAGGTCCAATATGTTAATATTGCTTTCTCCTTCAAAATTAGCACATATACCCTTATACTACTATTTCACTTCTAATGTAAATGCTACTGCTATACACCAAATTACTCAGGCCCAAATTTTTTTTTTTTTTTTTTTTTTTTTTTTGAGACGGAGTTTCGCTCAGTCGCCCAGGCTGGAGTGCAGTGGCGCGATCCCGGCTCACTGCAAGCTCCGCCTCCCGGGTTCAGGCCATTCTCCTGCCTCAGCCTCCCAAGCAGCTGGGACTACAAGCGCTTGCCGCCACGCCCGGCTAATTTTTTTTTTTTTTTTTTTTGCATTTTTAGTAGAGACGGGGTTTCACCATGTTAGCCAGAATGGTCTCGATCTCCTGACCTCGTGATCCACCCGTCTCGGCTTCCCAAAGTGCTGGGATTACAGGCTTGAGCCACCGCGCCCGGCCTCAGGCCCAAAATTTAAGTCATCCTCGCTTCCTCTCTGCATCACATCTTATATCCCATTTATTCACATGTCTTTTCATTTTGCTTCCAAAATATATCCCAACACCAATGACTCCACTTTTATTTTAATATTACTCTGGCTCAAGCCAGCATCACATGAACTTGCACTATTGGAATACTTCCTATCAGAACTCACTAGATCTTACGACTGACTCTTCCTGGCCTTGCTACCTGTACATACACTCATTTGATTTTCTAGAGGAGGCATGCTGATTTTTTTAAAAAAGTAAGTTCCTGTTCAGACACTTTTCGAAAGAAGACATTTATGCGGCCAACAAACATATTAAAAAAAAAAACCCTCATCATCACTGGTCATTAGAGAAATGCAAATCAAAACCTCAATGAGGTACCATCTCATGCCAGTTAGAATGGTGATCATTAAAAAGTCAGGAAACAACAGATGCTGGAGAGGATGTGGAGAAATAGAAACGCTTTTACACTGTTGGTAGGAGTATAAATTAGTTCAACCATTGTGGAAGACAGTGTGGCAATGCCTCAAGGATCCAGAACTAGAAATACTATTTGACCCAGCAATCCCATTACTGGGTATATAACCAAACGATTATAAATCGTTTTACTATAAAGACACACGCATATGTATGTTTATTGCAACATTATTCACAATAGCAAAGAGTTGGAACCAATCCAAATGCCCACCATTGTTAGACTGGATAAAGAAAATGTGGTACATATGCACCATGGAATACTATGCAGCCATAAAAAAGAATGAGTTCATGTCCTTTACAGGGACATGGATGAAGCTGGAAACCATCATTCTCAGCAAACTAACATAGGAACAGAAAACCAAATACCACATGTTCTCACTTATAAGTGAGAGTTGAACAATGAGAACATATGGGCACAAGAAGGGGAACATCACACACAGGGGCCTGTTGGAGGGCGGGGGACAAGGGGAGGGATGGCATTAGGGGAAACACCTAACGTAGATGATGAGTTGATGCGTGCAGCCAAACACTACGGCATATGTATACCTATGTAATAAACCTGAACATTCTGTGCATGTATCCCAGAACTTAAAGTATAGTTAAAAAAAAATTTTAATAAAGTAAGTTCCATCAAACTCAGAATAGAATACCCCAAACATGCTTTGGCTTATAAGGCTCTAGTACGACGTGCTCCAGAATACCTCCTAACTATACTCTCTACAATTCTTCCACTAACTCCCCAACTTCACTCACATTATATTTCTTGTTTTCTTTTTAACACACCAAGTACTCTCTCATCTCTGGATCTTTGCACATGAGGTTGCTTCTGCAAGGTGCCGTTTTCTAAAGTATTGCATGGCTCCTACCCTCATTTTATAATTAGATCTCTGTTCAAATGTTACTTATCCAGAGTGATCTCCCCTGATCACTTTGAATAAAACATCCCATCTCGCATATTATTGATAACCATACTCTGTGATTTTGCTTTCCTTGTACTTAATATTTGAAAGTGTATTATATATTGACTTGTTTATTCTTTCTCTTTTCCTCACTAGAACACAAACCCTGTGTGTGCAGGGACTATGCAGTAATCTGAGTCACTAATCTGAAATGTATGACCTGCTCTGATGATAAAAGTAGTTACTATTTAATAAATTTCACATAATGATAGGTTTAATAATAAAATTATCTCCAAACTGCTTCTACTCTGTATTTTGTGTTCTACTTGTGTTCTGATCTTCCATTACATCTTGATGTTCCTCAGTTTTCTGCAAAAGGCACTTCACTCTTCTCTCTTTAAATAATTGTTTTTCCTAGACCATCTTATCTATTCATATGGCTTCAAAAACTAAATGCTTGTAATAGTTAGAAGAGATTTGGAGTGTTTCCAATGGAAAGAAATGATAAATATTTGAGGTGGTGGATGTTTCAATGATTCATATTTGACTATTATATAGTGTATGCCTGTAACAAAATTATATACATATTCCATAAATGTGTACAACTATTATGTATCAATAAAATTTTTTTTAAAGTTTAAAGCAAAAAAATAAAATGCTTATAACTTCTAAATGTGTAACTTCATCTTGGACTTCACTATGGACTAAATTGTGCTCCTTCCCACTCCCTACGTTGAAGACCTAACCCCAAATGTTAGTCTATTTCGAAATAGGGCTCATAAGGTGGTAGTTACTCTAAAATGGGTTCACAAGGATGGGCTGCTGATTCAACAGGATTAGCGTCCTTATAAAACAAACACCAGAAAGTTCCACAGATCCAGAGAGAAGAGTTCATGCGAGTACACAGAGATAAGGAAGCTGTCTACAAGCCATGAGGAAAACCCTCATTAGAAACTAAATTACTTGGCATCTTGACCATGGACTTTTAGCCTTAGACATAATACTCAGTCCTTAGACCTTTTCTTTAGGAGGTCATTGTTGTATATGTGCTTTAGGGGAGTAGAGGAGCGTAACATGTAGAAAACATGATAAACAATGCCTTCTCCTGGCATTTTAGTAATGTGATATCCATGACTAGAAAAACCCACACTGCTTTGAAGAGTTTATCAATTCTACCTTCTTCCTAAATCCATTTTCTTTTTTAAATTTTAAGCAACAAAAATTCAATTGTTCTTCTCAATTCCTCTCTCCTACAATACCTGATATGTATAAGTGTAAATAAAATAGAATTGTGGTCACAAAACGAACCAGAAAAATTTAAAGAAGACATGATGTAGGGATTATGTAATTCCCCTCAACTCCAAAATTGTGTTTGCAGGCTTTACACTCTATTCTCAGGTTTTTTTTTAGTTTTCATTTTATAATTTTATTTTTTAAATTAATGCATGTATTTATATATTTGATTTTTTGTGGGTACATAGTAGGTATATATATTCATAAGGTACATGAAATAATTTGACACAGTCATGTGATGAGAAATAATCACATTATGAAAAAGGGTTATTTATCTGCTAAGTATCCTTTTTATTAGAAACAATCTAATTATATATATTTTTTATTTATTTTAAAATGTACAATTCAATTATTATTAACTGTAGCCACTCTGCTGTACATAAAATACTAAGTCTTCATCAATCTTTATAACTACATATTTTTTAACATATTAACCATCCCCAATTATAAAAGTTCTTTATATATTCTATATTAAGTTATTCATTATATAAGTTTGCAAAATATTTATTAGTCCTCATTTTGCCTATCTTCTTTCCTTCTGGTCTTTTTCTTTTCTTTCGAGATGGAGTCTTGCTCTGTTGCCCAGGCTGGAGTGCAATGGCACGATCTTGGCTCGCTGCAACCTCCGCCTCCTGGGTTCAAGAGATTCTCCTGCCTCAGCCTCCCCAGGAGCTGGGATTCCAGGTGCCAACCACCATGCCCAGCTAATTTTTGTATTTTTAGTAGAGACGGGATTTCACCATGTTGGCCAGGCTGGTTTCGAACTTCTGACCTCAGGTGATCCGCTCGCCTTGGCCTCCTAAAGCGTTGCCATTACAGGCATGAGCCACCGCACCTGGCCTTGGGTCTTTTAACATATGATGCTGTACCATTCAATGATTTAAACTAATAAAAAGTAAATAAATACAAGTGAAAAAATAACCAATGGACATGATTCTAAAGGTACCAAAATTATCAATTTCACAAAGCAATGACCAAACTTAACAATTAAGATATACAAATCAGTTTTAGCAAGAGGAAACTGGAATACATTTATATTTATTGTTGAAACAATTTTAGTACCACAATTTTGTGAACTTTAATTAATGAATTTACTTGGACATTGATCATAAATGGCTGCTAAGTTCACAAAAGAGCAACTAGACTTCACACATTTAATAATGAAAGAATGCAACACCACCTATGAAGTAATTAAGAGTCAAAAACTATCTCTGGGCCGGGCGCGGTGGCTCAAGCCTGTAATCCCAGCACTTTGGGAGGCCGAGACGGGCAGATCACGAGGTCAGGAGATCGAGACCATCCTGGCTAACACGGTGAAACCCCGTCTCTACTAAAAAAAACTATGAAAAACTAGCCGGGCGAGGTGGCGGCGCCTGTAGTCCCAGCTACTCGGGAGGCTGAGGCAGGAGAATGGCGTGAACCCGGGAGGCGGAGCTTGCAGTGAGCTGAGATCGGCCACTGCACTCCAGCCCGGGAGACACAGCGAGATCTCCGTCTCAAAAAAAAAAAAAAAAAAAAAAAAAAAAAAAAAAAAAAAAAACCATCTCAGAGTCTGAGTATTCATGTAGGACATAAATTTGCAAGAAACATTTACAGGATAAGATATTATATAATAGCACTAGAATATTGAGACCACAAAAATTCAGATTGTGGGATACTCTACAGAAAAAAAGAATAAAAAGAAAAAGAAAAAAAGAGTGAAGGCAGGAAGAAGTAACAAGAGTTATCCATAAATTAAGTGAGCTATAATATATCTCAACCAATTGCATTATATGGAACTAACATTGCTACCCCTGTTTTTTGCAAGGAATTTTCTTTTTCAGTTTTAACTTTTACATTGAAGTTAGGTTTTTGATTCATTTTGAGTTTTTTGGTATTTATTTATTTATTTTGTATATGGTGTGAAGTAAGGAGTCAACTTCATTCTTTCACATGCAGCTATCCAGTTGTCTCAGCACTACCGGTTCTGTTTCTCTGGAGAACCTTGACTTTCTGGGTATAGCTTCTAAGACTCAAAAAGCTTAATAGGATGCTAGGATTTGTTTTGGTAGAAGGGTACAGGAAGTGAAGAGAAAGCCTTTTTAAGGCATGTGATAGGGATTGAGTATTGTGAATTCACTCACGTTGTCCCAAGAAAATATATTAGGCAAGTAGGTGCTTGACGAGGTTTATCAGATTATCCTTTTGGCAGAGGTAAAATAATATCACAGTCAGTGCTATTAGGACTGTGTTTTCTTAATTGGCAGGATATTCTCTATATATTGAAAATGTTAGACATTAGAAGTAAGAGACACTTATGTTAAATATTGACAAACTGAACTGGCAGAAATAGAAGGGGAGTTTGTCTTCCTAACACTCCTCTATTTGTAGCTGTTACTCCCAAAAGTTAATCCTCTATGGCACGAAGTGCAATAATAAAGCATATTCATTTCTACTATATATTCAGATTTAGAAGAAACTGAAAGAAACACATTGAATTAGTCAAAAGGCTTCAGCCACAAGTTTATGTTCGTTCCCCCCCCCCACACACACACACCCACTATAAATACTGCACAAAGATCACTTGTTGAATTAGGAAGTTTCTATTCTCCATGGACACAGATAGGATGGTGACTGAGGCACCTGAATCTAACATAATCACAAAAGTTTTAGTCTACACATTCTCTCAAGTTTCCAGAATACTCGTTTGCTGTTGTTGTTCTTGTTTTCCTTAAACTGAGGTTGTGGTAGAGGAAGAACGAGAGATTAGAGGGCATGAACAAAGAGAACGACATTGCACCAGTAATTAACACAAATTTACTTTTTCCAGGAGCCTATTCACCTCTTAACATTGCAAGCAAATGAACTGTTTTATTGGTCAAACTAAAGCTCTATATCAGCATTAGAGACACATGGAAGCCTTCTCTCCCTGCCTGGAGAATAGTGAAAAACAAAATTTAGGCAGTCTGTCTTTATCCTACCTATCCAAACTCAGCCTCATTAAAAGGTAGAACACCAAGATACCTTTACCCTTAACTTACTCACCTCTTGTCAAGAACATTTGCTACCTGATCCCAGGAGGATTTCTCATGTCTGTGAATCTTTTCTCTTGCAGAAAGTCATGTCGCCATTTAGATACCATCTTCATTACCAAAACTATCAAGAATTGTGAAGACTTTTAGATTTTACTCTACCTAAAAGCACACATATTAATTTGTTTCATAGACATTGAGAGAGAAAATAGACGCTGAGAGAAGACAAGAGTCCCAGGTCAGAGACAAAAGAATAGATTACTAATGGCAGAGCAGGCAGCATGACCTTCATGTTTGCAAGGGTCCCCTCCTTGTTCTCCCTACCATACAGAGGAAATGTGGTGGCAGACCCAGTTGGATGCTGTGCAAGTAGTGAATTTATGTTCACAGCTGAAGAACTCAGAGTCTAGGGAACCCTAACCTTGTAGGTGACGGCTAGAAAAGATGCCCAGTCTTTGCCCTGGAGTGGTACATTTTTTGTTTGTTTGCTTTTTAATTCTGCTAGTCAGAAAATGAATCTTCCATCTACCATGAAGGTAATAACTATCTTTTTGCACAGGCTGTTTGCAAGTAGGCATCCTTGGTAAGATAGAGAATAATAAAAATGGTTAATTCCTTTGCTCACAATAAAGGAATAAAGGCAATTAACCCATGAATAACTGTCTCCCAATATTATACAGTTCTAATCAATCCTGTTTTTAACAGAAAACAATCTCTCCAATTTAAATCCTTATACATGAATTGAGATTTGTTTTGTGGAACAAACTAAGGTCCATCTTAATTAACATATAATGTATACTTCAAAAATGTGTATTATGCAATTTTAGAATGCCATGTTCTATAGATACCAATTGGGTTAAAATTGCTCATACTATTTTTTAAATATCTATGTTTCAGAATGTTCCATTAATTATGGACAAAGTCTTGTTAAGTTCTACAATCATAATTTTTTTTTAATTCCAAGGTTTTTTTTTAATATTCAGAGGGTATATGTGCAGCATGATGCTGATGTTCAATGCATGATTGTTCCTATCACCCAGAAAGAGAGGACAGTGTCCAATAAGTTAGTATTTCAAACCTTGCCCCGCTCTTGCCCTCTCCTGTCTAGTAGTCCTCAGTGTCTACTTTTGCCATCTTTATATCCATCAGTACTCAATGTTTAGCTCCCATTTACAAGTCAGAACATGTGGTATTAGGTTTTGTTCCTGTGTTAATTCATTTCAGATAATGGCCTCCAGATACATCCATGTTGTTGCAAAGGATACAATTTTCTTCTTTTTAATGAGTGCTTAATATTCCATGGTGTATATGTATCACAATATCTTTATCCAAACCACCATTGATGCGCCTCTAGGTGGATTCCATGTCTCTGCTATTGTGAATAGTGCCATGTCAACATGCAATTGCATGTGTCTTTTTGGTTGAACAATTTGTTTTCTTTTGGAAATATACTCAGTAATAAGATTGCTGGGCTGAATGGTAATTCCATTTTAAGCTCTTTGAGAAATCTCCATACTGCTTTTCACAGTGGCTAAACTAATTGGCATTCCCACCAACAGTGTATAAGTGTCTCATTATCTCTGCAGCCTCACCAGCATCTTTTGTTTTTTGACTTTTCAACAATAGTCATTCTGACTAGTATTGGATGGCATCCCATTTGGTTTTGATTTGCATTTCTCTGATGATTAGTGATGCTGAACATTTTTTCTTATGTTTGTTGGCCACTTGTGCATCTTCTTTTGAAAGTGTCTATTCATGTCTTTTGCCCACTTTCTAATGGGGTTATTTGTATTTTGCTTATTGAATTATTTAAGTTTCTTATAGATACTGGATATTATATGTTTGTTAGAGGCATAGGGTATTAGCCAGGATATGCCAGAAAGAAATCACCAATAGTAATTTATTAGGGAGATTTGGTTCACATGATTACCAGGCGAAATCATACAACAGGCAGTCTGCAAGCTGAGGAAAGAGAAAAGCTGTTAGTAGCTCAGTCCAAGTCTAAAAGCCTCAAAGCCAGGAAAGCTGACAGTACAGTTTGCAGTTTGTGGCAAAGTCCAAGAGCCTCAGGAAATCACTGGTACAAGTCCCAGAGTCCTAAGAACCTGAAGTCTGATGAACAAGGTCAGGCGGAGTGGAAGCAAGAATCTGGCACAGGAAGAAAGAGAGAGCCAGAAGATGTAGCAAGCCAGCTTATACCCTCTTCTGCCTGCTTTGTTCTAGCCACACTGGCAACCAACTGGATAGTGCCCACCCACATTCAGGTAGGTCATCCTCTCCCAGTCCTCTGACACAAATGTCTATCTCCTGTGGCAACACCCACACAGACACACCCAGAAACAATACTTTCCCAGCCATCTAGACATCACTCAATCCAGTAAACTTGACATCTAGTATTAACCATCACACATAGTTTGTGAACAATGTCTCCATTCTGTAGGTTGTCTGTTTACTCTCTTGATTGTTTCTTTAGCTGTGCAGAAGCTCTTTAGTTTAATTAGGTTCCACTTGTGAATATTTGTTTTTGTTGCAATTGCTTTTGAGGACTTATAAATTCTTTTTTAAGGCCAATGTCCAGAATAGTTTTTCTTTATTTTCTCACAGGAATCATAGTTGGATTAATTCATTAATCCAACTTGAGTTAACTTTCGTATGTGCTGAAAGATAGAAATCCAGTTTCATTGTGTATATGGCTAGCCAGTCATCCCAGCACCACTTATTGAATAAGGAGTCCCTTTTCAGTTGCTGATTGTTGTTGACTTTGTTGAAGATCACATGGCCATAGGTCTGTGGCTTTATTTCTGGGTTCTCTATTTTTTTTCCATTGGTCTAAGTGTCTGTTTTAGTAATAGTATCATTCATGTAAAGTACCATTTTATTGCTCTAGCCTTATAATATAGTTTGAAGTCAGGTAATGTGATGACTCCAGTTTTCTGTTTGTTTGTTTTTGCGTTGGATTTCCTTGGCCATACAGGCTACTGGTTCCATATAAATTTTGGAATTAGTTTTTGTAATTCATTGAAAAGTAATGACTTTAGTAGTTTGATCGGAATAGCGTTGAATCTGTAGATTGCTTTGGGTGGTACGGCCACTTTAATGATATTTATTCTTTCAGTCTATGAGCACGGAATGTTTTTCCATTTCTTTTTGTTATCTGTGAATTTTTTCAGCAGTATTTTCTAGTTCTCTTTATAGAATTCATTCATCTCCTTGGTTAGATGTATTCCCAGGCATTTTACTTTTTATGGAAAATGTAAATGAGATAGCTTTCTTAATTTTGATCTCAGCTTGAATATTACTGGTGTAATAGAAATGCCACTAATCTTTGTACATTGATTTTTTTAATTGTGGGACTTTACTGAGTCGTTTATCAGTTCCAGGAGTCTTTTGGTTGAGTCTTTTGGGTTTTCTAGGTATAGAATAGTATCATTAGTGATGAGAAATAATTTGACATTTTTAAAATTTGAAATTCCTTTTATTTATTTGTCAGATTTCTCTGACTAGAACTTCCAGATCTTTTTCAGAAGAACTTTCAGAATGTTGAAGAGTAGTAGTGAGAATGAGCATCTTTGTCTTGTTTCAGTTTTCAAGAGGAAAACTTCCAGCTTTTTCCTATTTTGTATAATGTTGACTGTGGGTTTGTCATAAATGGCTTTTTATATTTTGACGCTTGTTCCTTTTTTGCTTCATTTGTCGATGGTTTCTATCATGAAGGGATGTTGATTTTATTGAAAGTGTTTTCAAGGAAGAGGTGGAGGAAAATGACAGAATAGAAGGCTCCACTGGTCATCCCCCTCACATGGACCCCAATTTAACAACTATCTACACAGGAAAAAAAAAAAAAAAAAAAAAAAAAAAACTTTATAAGTACCAAAAATCAAGTGAACCTTCATAGTACCCGGCTGTGACATCATATCACTGAAAATGGCACTGAAGAGATAGAACAAAACAGTCTTGAATCATGGATGCCACCCCTCTGCCACCACCAGAAGCAGCAGTGTGGTACTGAGGGCATCTCTGGGTACTGGAGTAGGGAGAGCAGAGCAACTGTGCAACACTGAACTCAGTGCTTTCCTATTAGAGCAGAAGGAAAAACTGAACTCACCTAACCTGATGGCTGCCCATAGAGGTAGCATTTAAACAAGCTCTAGCTAGCGGGGAATAATGGATCCCAATGGTTGTAACTTGAGCTCCCATAAATCTTGCCACCAATGACGAAAATGTACTGGATCTCTTAAGTAAATCTGAAAGGCAGTCTGGATTAGAAGGATTGCAACTCTTAGGCAAGTCCTTGTGCTAAAATAGGCCCAAAGACAGTGAACTAGGGGGACACATGACCTTCTGAGATGCCAGATGGGGAGGCTTAGGAAGTGCTGGCATCAGCCCTCCCCCAACCCAAGGCTGCATGCCTCATACCTCCAAAAGAGACCCCTTCCATCCACTTTATGAAGGAGAGGGAAGAGTGGAGAGGACTTTTACTTACATCTTGGAAATGAACTCAGCAGTAGCAGGATAGAACATTGGTCAGAGTCATCTGGACCCCATCCCAAACAACAATTCTAGACACAGCCTGGGTCAGAAGGGAACCTGCTGCCTTGAAGGAAGGAACCCAATCTTTCCAGACTTCCTTACCTGCTAACTGAAGAGTCCTTAGACCTTGAATAACCAGCAGCAATACTCAGGTACTACGTCTAAGACCATGAGTGAAACACTGAAACTTGCTGACTTTGGGTACCAGCAAGGCCACAGAGGGGTAAAGCATCATACAGGCTCTTGAGTCTCCATTTCTAGGACTTGATTCTCGGATGTCATCTCTGGATCTTCCCTGAGACAGAGGGGAGCCCACTGCCCTGATGGGTGAGTCTTAGTCCAGGCAGCATTCACCACAAGCTGAGCATTCACCACAAGCTGAATTAAGAGCCTTTGGGCTTTCAGGAACACTGGTGGTAGTCTGACAGCAGTCCCCATGGTCTGTACTGGCAGTAGCTACTTGGTGAGGTTCCTCTGCCTTTGGCAAAAGGAAAGAGTTTGAAAGACTTCATCTTGCAGTTTCGATGCCAGCTTAGCACAGTACAACAGAATAACTGGTAGACTTCTAAGGTTTTCGACTGTAGTCTCTGTCTCCCAAACAGCACCTCTGGACCCACCAACGGCTTGGGTGAACTTGCTGCTCTGAAGGAAGGGACACAGGCCCAGCTGACTTTGCCACCTTCTGATTGTAGAGCTGCAGGATTTGAGCAATAATTGGCTGTAGCCAGAGAATGTCAGGGTTGCTTGTGTCACTGAACCCCCAGCTTTAGGTGGTTCAGAACATAGAGAGAGACTCCATTTGTTTGGAAGAAAGGAAGAGAAGAGAACAAGCGTCTCTGCTTGGTGTTTCAGAGGTTTCTCCTGTACCTTGTCCATGACCATCAAGACAATATCTCTAGGAGTCTGCAAGAACTACAGTGTTGGTCGGGCGCGGTGGCTCAAGCCTGTAATCCCAGCACTTTCGGAGGCCGAGACGGGCGGATCACGAGGTCAGGAGATCGAGACCATCCTGGCTAACACGGTGAAACCCCGTCTCTACTAAAAAATACAAAAAACTAGCCAGGCGATTTGGCGGGCGCCTGTAGTCCCAGCTACTGGGGAGGCTGAGGCAGGAGAATGGCATAAACCCGGGAGGCGGAGCTTGCAGTGAGCTGGGATCCGGCCACTGCACTCCAGCCTGGGCGGCAGAGCGAGACTCCATCTCAAAAAAAAAAAAAAAAAAGAACTACAGTGCTACTGGGCTTGGGGTGCCCCTTAAAGCAGACACAGCTTAGATCACAATATCCAAGTTTTTAAAAATATCTGGAAAGCCTTCCCAAGAAGGATAGGTACAAACAAGCCCAGACTGAGAAGACCACAATAAATACTAATTCTTCAATGCCCAGATGCTGAAAAACATCTACTAGCATCATCGCCATCAAGAAGAACATGACCTCACAAAATTAACTAAATAAGTCACCAGTGACCAATCGTGAACAAGCATACCTATGTGACCTTTCATACCAAGAATTTGAAATAGCTGTGTTGAGAATATTCAAAGAAATCCAAGATAACACAGAAGACATTCATAATTTTATCAGATATATTAAACACAGATCTTGAAATATTTAAAAAGAATCAAAAAGAAATGTAGGGGCTGAAAAATGCATTTGACATACTAAAGAATTAGAGTCTTTTAAGAGAAAATTTGATCAAGATGAATAAAGAATTAATAAGCTTAAAGATAGTCTTCTTAAAAACACACAGTCAGAGGAGACAAAAGAACAAAGAACAAAAAAAAAAAGCACGCCTACAGGACATAGAAAATAGCCTCAAAAGGGCAAATTTAAGAGTTACTGGCATTAAGGAGGAGGCAGCGATAGAGATAGGGGTGCAAATTCATTCAAGGTGATAATAACAGAACTTCCCAAACATAGACAAAGATATCAGCATCCAAGTGCAAGAAGAACAACAAGGAGATTTAACCGAAAGAACATTACCTCAAGGTGTGTTATAAATTCCCAAAAATCAAGTGTAAAGAAAAGACCCCAAAAGCAGCAAGAGAAGAGAAACTAATAAAGTATAATGAAGATCTGATACATCCGTCAGAAGAATTTTCATTGGAAACCTTACAGGTCAGGAGAGGTTGACATTACATATTTGAAATGCTGAAGGAAAAAATAATCATTTATCCTGAAACAGTATAGCTGGTGAAAATGTACTTCAAACATGAGGGAGAAATACAGACATTCCCAGACAAACAAAAGCTAAGGGATTTCATTAACACCGAGTCTGTCCTACAAGAAATGCTAAAGGGGGTACTTCAATCAGAAAGAAAAAGATGTTAATGGGCAGTAAATAATCACCTTAAGGTATAAAACTGACTGAAATAGTACACAGAAAAAACAAACAAACAAATAAAAAAAAAAACAAAAAAACACTGTGATTAGTTTGTTCTCACATTGCTATAATCAAATATCTGAGACTGGGCAATTTATTTAAATAAGAGGCTAAATTTGCTCACAATTTCACAGAATGTATAGGAAGCATGATGCTGGCATCTTTTCAGCTTCTGGATCAATCTCAGGAAACTTACAATCATGGCAGGAGGCAAAGAGGGAGAAGCAGTTCATATGGCCAGAGAAGGAGCAAGAGAGAGGGAAGGGAGAGGTTCTCTACACTTTTAAACAATCAAATCTCATACAAACTCACTCAATATTATGAGAACAGTACCAAGTAGAGATGGTGATAAAGCATTCATGAGGAATCCATCCCCACTATTCTATCACCTCCAATCCAACCCCACCTCCAACATTGGGGTTTACAATTTGACAAGAGATTTTGTGGGGGCAGTAATTCAAAACATATCGTTCTGGCCTTTTCCCCTCCCAAATCGCATTTCTTTCTCACATTGCAAATTATAATCATGCCTTCCTCAACAGTTTCCCAAAGTCTTAACTTATTTCAGCATTAACACAAATGTCTAATGTCCAAAGTCCCATCTGAGACAAGGTTAGTCTCTTCCACCTATGAGCATGTAAAGTCAAAAACAAGTTAGTTACTCATAAGACACAATAGGGGTACAGGCATTGTGTAAATACCCCTATTTCAAAAAGGAGACATGGGCCAAAAGAAAAGAGCTACAGACCCCATGGAGTTTTGAAACCCAGGATGGTAGTCATTAAATCTTAAAGCTCCAAAATAATATTCTTCAATTACATGTCCCAGATTCAGGGCAGAATAGTGTGAGTGGTAGGCTTCCAAGACCTTGGGCAGCTCCGCCACTGTGGTTTTGCAGGGTTCAGAACCCAAGGCTGCTCTCAAGGGCTGGCATTGTGTGCCCGGCTGAGGGTACAAGCTGCTGATGGATCTAAAATTCTGGGTTCTGGAGAATGATGGATCACTTATCAGAGCTCCACTAGGCAGTGCTCCAGTGAAGACTCTGTGTAAGGTCTCCAACCCCACATTTTCCCTCCACATTGCCCTAGTAGAGGTTCTCCATGAGAGCTCCACTCCTGCAGCAGGCTTCTTCTTGGGCATCCGAGCTTTTCTATACATTCTCTGACATCTAGGCAGAGGCTCCAAAACCTCAAATCTTACATTCTGTGCACCTGCAGGCCTAAACGACGTGGAAGTTGCCAAGCCTCACTGTTTGCACTTTCTGAAGCAGCAACCCTAGCTGTACCTAGGGCCCTTTGAGTCAAGGCTGCAGCCAGAGGATGCAAGAAGCCATGTACTGAAGTTGTTCAGGGCAATAGGGCCTTGGGCCTGGCCCAGGAAGCCATTCTTCTAAGCCTCTGGGCCTCTGATGGGAGGGGCTGCCGCAAAGGTCTCTGCAATGTCTTCAAGGCCTTTTAACCATTGTCGTGGCTATCAGCATTTGGCTCCTTTTTACTTATGCATGTGTCTGCAACCTGCTTCAATTCCTCCCCTAAAAATTAGCTTTTCTTTTCTACCACATGGCCAGGGTGCAAATTTTCCAAACTTTAACTCTATGCTTTCCTTTTAAATATAAGTTTGAGTTTTACATATTTTCTTTGCTTATACATATTAGCATAGGATGCTAAACAGCCAGGCCACATCTTGAATGCTTTTCCAATTAGAAATTTCCCCCCCCCCCCCAGATACCCTAAATTTTTGTTTTCAATTTGAAAGTTTCACAGATTCTTAGGGCAGGAGCACAGTGCAGCCAACCTTTTTGCTAAGTCATAACATGCATGACACTTGCTCTAGTTCCCAATGCATTCCTTATTTCTATCTGAGGTCTCATCAGTTGTCTTTCATTGTCCATATTACTATCAGCGTTTGGGTCAAAAGGTCTCTTGAAAGTTCCAATTTTTTCTCATCTTCCTGTCTACTTCTGAGCCATCTACAATCTTCCAACTTCTGCCTGTTACCGAATCCAACCCTCCAAAGCTGCTTGCAAATTCAGGTATTTTTATAGCAATGCCTCAATCCTTGTTATCAATTTTTCTGTTAGTTCATTCATACGTTGCTTTAAAGAAATATCTGAGACTGAGTAATTTATAAAGAAAAGAGATTTAATTGGCTAAAGTTTACACATATTATGCAAAAAGCATATGCTGGCATCTGCTTGACTTCTGGGGAGACCTCAGGAAACTTACAATCATGGTGGAAGGCAAAGGGGGAGAAGTAATTTTTATGGCCAGAGAATGAGCAAGAAACACTAAATTGGGGAGTACTACACCCATTTAAGGAACCAGATCTCATGAGAACTTACTCACTATGACAAGAACAATAACAAGAGGAGATGGTGCCAGAATATTCATGAGAAATCCATCCCCACAATCTAATCACCTCCCACTATGCCACTATGCTCCACCTGCAAGATTGGAGATTACAATTCAACATGAGATTTGGTGGGAACACAGATCCAAACCATATCCAGAGTATTATAACACTGTGACTGTGGTGTAGAAACTACTCTTATCTTAAGTAGAAAGACTAAATGATGAACCAATAAGCAATAATAACTACAACAAATTTTCAAGACACAGACAGTAGAAAAAGATATAAATAGAAACAACAAAATACTAAAAATCATGGGGACAAAATTAAAGTGTAGGATTTTTCTTAGTTTGCTTTCTGCTTGCATGTTTGTTGGTTTATGCAAACCGTGTTAACTTGTTATCAGGTTAAAATAATAAGTTATATGGTTTGCAAGTCTCAGGGTAACCTCAAACCAAAAAGCATACAATAGAGACACAGAGAAACTACATCATACCACCTGAGAAAGTTACTTTCAATAAAGTAACACAGGAAGAAAAGAAAGACAAAAAAAGCCCACAAAACAATCAGAAAATAAATAATAGAATGGCAGGAATAAGTTCTTACTTATCAATAATATGAAACTAGATTGACTAAACTCTAAAATCAATATACATAAACTAGTTGAATGAATGATAAAGCAAGATCTATTGATCTGTTGCCTACAAGAAACAGACTTCACCTATAAAAACACACAAAGACTAAATATAAAGGGATGGAAATATATATTCCATTTCAATGGAAACTAACAAAAGCAGTAGTATATATATATATATATATATCAAACAAAATAGATTTCAAGACAAAAACTATAAGAAACAAATGCGATTACTATATAACAATAAAGAGATCAATTTTGCAAGAGGATATATCAATTTTAAATATATATACACCCAACACCAGAGGATGCAGATATATACAGAAATATTATTAGCAATAAAGAGAGGAATAAGCTCTGATTATTATAGCTGGAGACTTCAACACCCCACTTTCAGCATTGGACATATATTCAAGACAGAAAGTCAACAAAGAAACATCAAACTTAATCTGTACTATAGACCAAATGGACTTAATAGATACATAAAGAACATTTTATCCAATGGCTGCAGAATACATGTACTTTTTCTCAACATATGGATAATTTTCAAGGAGAGACAATATGTTAAGTCAAAACACAAGTCTCAAAATACTCAAAACATTAAAATGATATCAAGTATCTTCTCTGACCACAGTGGAATAAAACTAGAAATTGGCAACAATAGGAATCTTGGAAACTATGCAAATACATGGAATTTAAACAATAGCTGCTGAATGACCAGTGGGTCAATGATGTAATTAAGAAGAAAATTGAAAAATGTCATAAAACAAATGATAATAGAAACACAATATACCAAAACCTATTAAATATAGCAAAAGCAGTCCTTTTATACTTTTTCTTTTTAGCAGTTTATAGCTATATGTGCCCACATCACAAAAGAGAAAAATTTTCAAATAAACAATCTAACAGTACATCTTAAATAATAAGAGAAGAAAGAGTAAGCCAAACCCCAAATTAGTATAAGAATAGAAATCAGAGCTTAAATGAATAAAATTAAAATGAAGAAAACAATACAAATACCAATGTAACAAAAAGTTGTTTCTTTCAAAAGTGAAACAAAACTGACAATTTTTTAGCCAGCATAACAAAAATGAAAGAAGATACAAATAAATAAAATCTTAAATGGAAAAGGAAACATTACAATTGATACTGCAGATATTCAAAGGATCATTAGTGGCTACTATGAGCAACCACATGCTAATAGTTTGAAAAACTTGGAATAAGTGGACAAATTCCAAACAAACACAACCCACCAAGACTGAACCATGTAGAAATCCCAAACCTGAACATAACAACAACAATAATGACATTGAAGCTATAATAAAATGCCTACAAGTAAAGAAAAGCCCAGGAACTGACTGCTTCATTGCTGAATTCTACCAACCATTTAAAGAATAATTAGTACCAATTCTACTTAAACTATTCTGAAAAATAGAGGAGAAAGGAATAATTTCAAATGTATTCTACAAGGCCAGTTTTATCCTGATACCAAAACCAGAAAAACACAGTTAAAAAAAAAAAGGAAGAAGAAGAAGAAGAAAACTACAGGCCATTAATTCCAATGAATATTGGTGCAAAAATCCTTAACGCAGTATTAGCAAAGCAAATTCAACAATACATTAAGAATGATCATGGTATAGGTGAGCAATCATCTTTAGAATCATCATTCATCACAACCAAGTGGGATGTATCACAATACCTGACTTCAAATTATACTACAGAGCTGCAGTAACTAAAAAGCATGGTACTGGTATAAAAACAGATAAAAAGACCAATGTAAAAAATAGAGAGCCCAGAAACAAATCCACCCACCTACACTAAACTCATTTTCAACAGAGGTGCCAAGAATATACACTGGGGAAAAGACAGCCTCTTCAATAAATGGTGGCAGGGAAAATGAATATCTATATACTGAAGAATGAAACTACACCCCATCTCTCAGCATATACAGAAATCAAATCAAAATGTACTAATGACTTAAATGGAAAACCTTAAATTATTAAACAGCTACAAGAAAATATTGGGGTAGCTCTTCAACACATTGGTCTGGGCAAAAATGTCTTGAGCCATACCCTATAAGCACAGACAACAGAAGCAAAAATGGACATGTTGGATTGCATCAAGATAAGAAGCTTCTGCACACCAACATAAACAATTAATAAAGTGAAGAGACAATCCACAGAATGAGACAAAATATTTGCAAAATACCCATCTGACAAGGGATTAATAACAAGACTATATAAAGAACTCAAACAACTTTATAAGAAAAATAATCTAATAATATGATCAAAAAATTGTCAATAGATTTGAATAGGTGTTTCTGATAAGACCTACAAATAGAAAATAGACATATGACAAAGATATCAACAAAACTGGCCATCAGAGAAATGCAAATCAAAACTATTACGTATTTCCCATTTCATTCCAGTTAAAATGGTTTATATCCAAAAAAGGCAATAACAAATACCGGCAAAGATGTGGAGAAAAGGGACTCCTCAGATGCTGTTGATGGGAATGTAAATTAGTATACCCACTATGGAGAAAAGTTTGAAGCATTCCCAAAAAACTAAAAATAGAGCTACCATATGATCCAGCAATCCCACTGCTGGGTTTAAATCCGTGTTCCCACCCCCCAAAAAAGAAAATCAATATATCAATGAGATATCTGCACCCCCATATTTGTTCCAGCGCTGTTTACAATAGCTAAGATTTGGAAACAACGTAAGTGACCAATAACAGAAGAAAGGAAAAGAATATACACAATGAAGTTCTACTCAGCCTTAAAAAAAAAAATGAAATCCTGTCATTTGCAACAGCATGGATGACACTGGAGATCATTATGTTAAGTGAAATAAGCTAGGCACAGAAAGTCAGTCATCATGTATTCTCACTTATTTAAGGGATCTAAAATCAAAACAACTGAACTCATGGACATATAGAGTAGAAGGGTTACCATAGGCTGGGCAAGGTAGTTGTGGAGTTGATGTAGGGGAGATAGGGAGGATTACTGGGTGTGAAAAACAGAAAGAAATAATAGAATCTATTTGATAACACAACAGGATGACTATAGTCAATATAACTTAGTTGTACATATCAAAATAACAAAGAGTGTAGGGGGCGGAGCAAGATGGCCCAATAGGAACAGCTCCAGTCTCCATCTCCCAGCGCGAGCGACACAGAAGACCGGTGATTTCTGCATTTTCAACTGAGTTACTGGGGTCATCTCACTCGGGAGTGCCGGACAATCCGTGCGGGTCAGCTGCTGCAGCCCGACCAGCGAGAGCTGAAGCAGGGCGAGGAATCGCCTCACCTGGGAAGCGCGAGGGGGAAGGGAGTCCCTTTTCCTAGCCAGGGGAACTGAGACACACAACACCTGGAAAATCGGGTAACTCCCACCCCAATACTGCGCTATAACACCGGCACACTGGAGAATATATCCCACACCGGGCCGGGAGGGACCCACGCCCACGGAGCCTCCCTCCTTGCTAACACAGCAGTCTGTGGCAATCTAACCTCAAGGCAGCAGCGAGGCTGGGGGAGGGGCGCCCGACATCGCTGAGGCTTAAGTAGGTAAATAAAGCCGCTGGGAAGCTCGAACTGGGTGGAGCTCACAGCAGCTCAAGGAAACCTGCCTGTCTCCGTAGACTGCGCCTCTGGGGACAGGGCTCCGCTAAAGGAGCAGAAGCCTGTGCAAACGCGAACGACTCTGTCTGACAGCTTTGAAGAGAGCAGTGGATCTCCCAACACGGAGGTTGAGATCTGAGAAGGGGCAGTCTGCCTGCTCAAGTGGGTCCCTGACCCCTGAGTAGCCTAACTGGGAGACATCCCCCACTAGGGGCAGTCTCACACCCCACACCTCACAGGGTGGAGTACACCCCTGAGAGGAAGCTTCCAAAGCAAGAATCAGACAGGTGCACTCGCTGTTCAGCAATATTCTGTCTTCTGCAACCTCTGCTGCTGATACCCAGGCAAACAGGGTCTGGAGTGGACCTCAAGCAATCTCCAACAGACCTATAGCTGAGGGTCCTGACTGTCAGAAGGAAAACTATCAAACAGGAAGGTCACCTATACCAAAACCCCATCAGTACGTCACCATCATCGAAGACCAGAGGCAGATAAAACCACAAAGATGGGGAAAAAGCAGGGCAGAAAAGCTGGAAATTCAAAAAATAAGAGCGCATCTCCTCCTGCAAAGGAGCACAGCCCATCGCCAGCAACGGATCAAAGCTGGTCAGAGAATGATTTTGATGAGATGAGAGAAGAAGGCTTCAGTCCATCAAACCTCTCAGAGCTAAAGGAGGAATTACGTACCCAGCGCAAAGAAACTAAAAATCTTGAAAAAAGAGTGGAAGAATTGACAGCTAGACTAATTAATGCAGAGAAGGTCATAAACGAAATGACAGAGATGAACACCATGACACGAGAAATACGTGACAAATGCACAAGCTTCAGTAACCGACTCGATCAACTGGAAGAAAGAGTATCAGCGATGGAGGATCAAATGAATGAATTGAAGCGAGAAGAGAAACCAAAAGTAAAAAGAAGAAAAAGAAATGAACAAAGCCTGCAAGAAGTATGGGATTATGTCAAAAGACCAAATCTACGTCTGATTGGGGTGCCTGAAAGTGAGGGGGAAAATGGAACCAAATTGGAAAACACTCTACAGGATATCATCCAGGAGAACTTCCCCAACCTAGCACGGCAGGCCAACATTCAAATTCAGGAAATACAGAGAACGCCACAAAGATACTCTTCCAGAAGAGCAACTCCAAGACACATAATTGCCAGATTCACCAAAGTTGAAATGAAGGAAAAAATCTTAAGGGCAGCCAGAGAGAAAGGTCGGGTTACCCACAAAGGGAAGCCCATCAGACTGACAGCAGATCTCTCGGCAGAAACTCTACAAGCCAGAAGAGAGTGGGGGCCAATATTCAAAGTTCTTAAAGAAAAGAATTTTAAACCCAGAATTTCATATCCAGCCAAACTAAGTTTCATAAGTGAAGGAGAAATAAAATCCTTTACAGATAAGCAAATGCTTAGAGATTTTGTCACCACCAGGCCTGCCTTACAAGAGACCCTGAAGGAAGCCCTAAACATGGAAAGGAACAAC
>NC_045445.1:64817918-64818311 GCF_002776525.5 Piliocolobus tephrosceles | reverse complement strand
TGATAGGCCCCAGTGTGTGATGTTCCCCTTCCCGAGTCCAAGTGAGCACATTGTTCAGTTCCCACCTATGAGTGAGAACATGCGGTGTTTGGTTTTCTCTTCTTGTGATAATTTGCTAAGAATGATGGTTTCCAGCTGCATCCATGTCTCTACAAAGGACGCAAACTCATCCTTTTTTATGGCTGCATAGTATTCCCTGGTGTATATGTGCCACATTTTCTTAATCCAGTCTGTCACTGATGGACATTTGGGTTGATTCCAAGTCTTTGCTATTGTGAATAGTGCCGCAATAAACATACGTGTGCATGTGTCTTTGTAGTAGCATAATTTATAATCCTTTGGGTATATACCCAGTAGTGGGATGGCTGGGTCATATGGTACATCTAGTTCTAG
>NC_045445.1:64796957-64817518 GCF_002776525.5 Piliocolobus tephrosceles | reverse complement strand
TGCCTGTTCACTCTGATGGTAGTTTCTTTTGCTGTGCAGAAGCTCTTGAGTTTAATTAGATCCCATTTGTCAATTTTGGCTTTTGCTGCCGTTGCTTTTGGTGTTTTAGACATGAAGTCCTTGCCCATGCCTATGTCCTGAATGGTATTAACTACGTTTTCTTCTAGGGCTTTTATGGTATTAGGTCTAACATTTAAGTCTCTCTCTTCTATTTTTTTCTAAATATATTTCTCTTTAGGATATTTTAAAATCATATTCTGATTTTTAGGATATTTTAAAATCATATTCTGATTTTTTTTAAGTTGCTTTGTGTTTGTTTTCAACATTATCTTAGACCACATTAAGCAAATTAACAATCAACATTTTGAATTATCTAGCTGGTATTTAAAATATTTTATTTTGGTTTGAATCCATCGCTGAATAGTTCATGTGATTTTTTTCTGAAGTGTTGCAAAGCTGTTTTCTTATATTGCTAGAATTATTTTTCTGGTTCCTTCTCATTTGGGAAACTATTTCTTCTTACTAGTTTTAAATTTATTTTTATTCAACTGAATTTTTTTTCTTTTTTTCTCTTGAATATGTGACTTTAATGTGTATAGTCTATAGTCACCTAGCTTAGTCTCTGCATGTTTTCAGCAGCAAAGACTCTATATGAATTTGTTTTATAAAGAATCTTTATGCAATAGTTTTTTCAGATACTGGTGGAAGTAGTAATATACCAGATGTTTGAATAAGTTCACCATCTCCTGTGGAGCCAGAATGACAGAAGTCTCATAAATATTAACTTGTTCACCAGTGATTTGCCTTTTATTCTCAGTATTTTGTTTTCCTGGGTAGTACAGTTCAGTCTTCAGTTCAGTAGCAGGTTCTTACAGGTAAAAATCAGCTGTGGCTACCAGGCCCCATCTCCAACATTGGGGATTACAATTCAACATGAAATTTGGGTGGGGACACAAATCCAAACCACATCATTTTGCTTCTGGTCCCTCTCAAATCTCATGTCCTTCTCACATTGCAAAATACAATCAAGGCTTCCCTACAATCTCTCAAGGTGTTAACTTATTTTAGCATTAACTTAAATGTCCAAAGTCTATAGTCTCATCTGAGACAAGACAAGTCCCTTCTGCCTATGAGCCTGTGAAAAACAAAAACTAGTTACATCTCCAAGATATAATGAGAGTATAGGCATTGAGTAAGTGCTCTCATTTCAAAAGAGAGAACTCAGTCAAAAGAAAGGGGCTATAGACCCTATCCAAGTCTGAAACCCAGCAGGGCAGTCATTACATCTTAAAGCTCCAAAACAATCTCCTTTGACTTCATGTCTCACATCCAGAGCATGTTGGTGCCAGGGGTGGGCTTCCAAAGCCTTGGATAGTCCACCCCTGCTACTTTTCAGGGTTCAGCCCCCACAGTGGCTCTCATGGACTGTCATTAAGTGCCTACAGCTTTTCCAGGTGCAGGGTGCAAGCTGCCAATGGATCTAGCATTTTGAGATCTGGAGGATGGTGACCCTCTTCTCAAAGCTCCACTAGGCAGTGCCCCAATGAGGACTTAGTGTGGGGCCTCCAACCCCACATTTTTCCTCCACAGTACCCTAGTAGAGGTTCTCTCTAAGTGCTTTGCTCCTGCAGCAGGCTTCTGCCTGGACATACCAGATTTTCCATACATCCTCTGAAATCTAGGCAGAAGTTCCCAAGCATCAACTCTTGCATTCTGTGCATCTTCAGGCTTAACACCACTTGGAAGGCACCAAGGCTTATGGCTTTCACCCTCCAGAACAGAGGTCCAAGCTCTGCCTGGGGCAATTTAAGACAAGACTGGAGCTGAAGAAGTAGGGATGCAGGGAGCAGTGTTCTGAGGCTGCATAGGGGAGCAGGTCCCTGGGCCTGGTCTACAAGATCATTCCACCCTCCTAGGTCTTTGGGCCTGCTATTAGAGGAGCTCCTGAGAAGGTCTCTGAAATGCCTTGGAGGCCTTTCCCCATTGTCTTGGATATCAGTACTTGCCTTCCTTTTAGTTATAAAAATTTATGCAACCTGCTTGAATTTCTCCTCAGAAAGTTGATACTTCTTTTCTATCAAATAACCAGGCTGAAAATTATCCAAACTTTTACACTCTACTTCCCTTTTAAACATAAGTGCAGGTCATTTATTTGCTCACTTATATGAGCATAGGTTGTTAGAAGCAGCCAGTCCACATCTTCAACACTGTTGCTTAAAAATTTCTTCTGCCAGATACCCTAAATAATGACTCTTGAGTTCAAAGTTCCACAGATTCCTAGCACAGGGGCACAATGCCTCCGAGTTTTATGCTAAAGCGTAACAAAAGTGGCATTTGCTCCAGTTACCAATATGTTTCTTTCTTTTTTTTTATTTTTTGTAAATTATACTTTAAGTTCTAGGGTACATGTGCACAACGTGTAGGGTTGTTACATATGTATACATGGTGCCATGTTGGTATGCTATGTATCTTATTTATATCTGAGACCTCCTCAGCCTGAACTTCATTGTCCGTATCACTATTAGCATTTTAAGGTCACAACAATTCAAAAAACATCTAGCAAATTCAAAACTTACCCTCATCTTCCTGTCTTCTTCTGAGCCCTCCAAACTGTTCCAATCTCTGCCCATTACTAAGTTCCAAAGCTTCTTTCACCTTCTTAGGTATCCTTATGCAATGCCCTGCTCCTCAGTGCCAATTTTCTATATTAGTCTTTTTTTTTTTTTTTGCACTACTATACAGAAATAGCTGCTCCTGGATAATTTATAAGAAAAAAAGTTTAATTGGCTTACAGTTCCACAGGCTGCACAGGAAGCATAATTCTGGCATTGGGTTACCTTCTGGGGAAGCTTAAGAAAACTTACAATTACGGTGGATGGCAAAGGGGGAGCCTGCAGTTCAGAAGAAGGAAGTGGTGAGGGAGATGCTTATATACTTTTAAATAACCAGATCTTGTGCAAACCCTATTACAAAACAAGAATGGCACCAAAGGATGAAATCCACCCCCATGATCCAATCACCTCCCACCAGGCCACACCTCCAGCATTGTGGATTACCATTAGACATGAGATTTTGGTGGGAATACAAATCTAAATCATTTCAAATGTGCTAATTTCTTTGCAGGGAGAAATGTTGGAGCCACCTCAGCTTTTCTATCAATTCAGCAGGAAAGTGATCCACCTGTCTATTATGCTCCTCTAAGTGCTTTAGATATTCATATCAGATAAGCATCTCTGTCCATCTGCAGGAACTCTGCTGTTTCATGTAGAGAGGGACTGGGATTTAACACCTTCTGAAACCCTTTATCCTTCCCTTATAGTTAACTTTTTAATTCATATTGAGTTTAACCTAACTTTTTGTAACTATAGGCAAATATATACACACTTCATATGTATATGCACATACACATACATGCATGTATGTGTCTCCTCATTCTTTGGAAAATGACATTATCTGTAAAAACTAGAAGTGCTATTCTAATGGCTTCTTTCTTGATGAATTAAAAATATTGAAAATAGTTAATTAATTAATTTATTTCCAATAAAGATGGGTGTCTCACTATGTTGCTCAGGCTGGACTCAAACTCCTGGGCTTAATATATTCCACCTCCTCAGCCATTCAAGTAACTGGGACAACCAGTGCACACCACTATGTCCTAATGAAAGTGACATTTTATTTCTCATATTGAATCAATGAATATGTGAGCAAGTATTGTGATTTTGGTACTTTGTATTGGAGTATAATAATGAACAAGAAAATTATAGCACTTGCCTTCCCGGAGAGATTATTCCAAAAGAAAGACAGGCTGGTGTGGGAAAGTTTGGAACTTCCCAGATACTTGTTGAATGCCTTTGACCAAAATGCTGATAGTGATATGGACAATGAAGTCCAGACTGAGGTGGTCTCAGATAGAGATGAGAAACTTGTTGAGAACTGGTATAAACATGATTCTTGCTATGCTTTTGCAAAGAGACTGGTGGCATTTTGCCCCTGCCTGAAATATTAGTGGGACTTTAAACTTGAGAGAGATGAATTAGGGTATGTAACAGAAGAAATTTCTAAGCAGCATAGCATTCAATGCTACTTGGGTTTTCTTAAAAGCATTCGGTTGAAATTTATGGTTAAAAGAGAGGCAGAGCATAAAAGTTTGGAAAATTTTCAGACTGATGATGCAATCAGAAAAGAATATCCCATTTTCTGAGAAGAAATTTAAGCTGGCTGCAGAAATTTGCATTAAGTAATGAGGAGCCAAATGTTAATTGCCAAGACAATGGGGAAAATGTCTCCAGGACATGTTAGAAGTCTTCTCAGCAGCCACTCACATCACAGTCCGGGAGTCCCAGGAAGAGAAAATTGTTTCATAGGCTGGGCCCAGGGACTTGTTGCTTTGTGTAGTCTCAAGACTTGGTGCCCTGCATTCCAGCCATGGATGAAAGGGGCCAAGATAAATTTGAGGCCATTGCTTCAGAGGGTGCAAGCCCCAAGGCTTGGCAGCTTACATGTGGTGTTTGGCCTGTAGATGCACAGGAGTCAAGAATTGAGGTTGGGAACCTCTGCCTTTCAGAAGATGTGTGGAAATGTCTAGATGTCCAGGCAGAAGTTTGCTCCAGGGGTGATTCTTCATGGAGAACCACTGCTAGTGCAGTGTAGAAGGGAAATGTGGCATCAGAGTCCCCACTGGGGCACTGCCTAGTGCAGCTGTTAGAATAGGGCCACCATCCTCCAAACCCCAGCATGGTAGATCCACCAACAGCTTGCATTGTGTGAATGGAAAAGCCACAGACATTCAATATCTGCCTATGAAAGCAGTTGAAAGGAGCAGGTGGGCTGTACCTTGCAAATGTATAATCCCCACATGTCAAGGGAGTGACCAAATAGAGGTAAATGGATCATAGGGTTGGTTTACACCATGCTGTGTTTATGCTAGTGAGTGTGTTATTGCAAGATCTGATCATTTATAAGTGTTTAGTAGTCCCTTCTGCATTCAGTCTTCTTTTCGCTGTCCTATGAAGAAGGTGAAATGATTCCTCTTCACCTTCCACCATGATTGCAACTTTTTGAGGCCTCCCCAGCCATGCTGAACTGTGAGTCAATCAAGTGTTTTCCTTTATAAATTACCCAGTGTCATACAGTTCTTTATAGAAGTATGATACCAGACTAATCTATCTATTTTATTAATTTTTTCAAATACCAATTCTTGGATTCATTTATCTTTTGAAAGGGTTGTGTGTCTCACTCTCCTTCAGTTGAGCTCTGATTTTATTTTTTCTCATCTTCTGCCAGCTTTGAGGTTGAATTGTTCTTGGTTCTCTAGTTCTTTTAGTTATGATTTTAGGTTTTAAAATTGAGATCTTTCTAACTTTGCAATATGGGAATTTAGTGCTACACATTTTCTTAAAACCATCTTAGCTGTGTCCCAAAGATTCTAGTATGTTTTATCTTTCTTCTCACTAGTTTCAAAGAAATTCTTGATTTCTCTCTTAAATTTATTATTTACCCAAAAGTCATTCAGAAGCAGGTTATTCAGTTTCCACATAATTATGTAGTTTTGAGTGATTTTCTTAGTCTTGATCTCTAAATTTATTGCATTTTGATACAAGAGAGTGGTTGCTATAATTTCATTTGTTTTGCATTTTCTGAGGAGTGTTTTGTGTCCAATTATGTGGTCAATTTTGCAGTACATGCTATGTGGTGATTAGAAGAATGTAGACTGTTGTTTTGAGTGGAGAATTCTGTAGATGTCTATCAGATCCATTTGATTCAGTGCTAAGTACAGGTCCTAAATATCTTTGTGAATTTTCTGCTTCGATAATCTGATAGTGTCAATGGGGTGTTGAAATCTCTCCCTATTATTGTGTGGGAGTCTTAGTCTCTTTAAATGTCCATCAGAACTTGCTTTATGGATCTGGGTGCTCCTGTGTTGGATGCATACATATTTAGAATAATTAGATCTTCTTGTTGAATTGAACATGTTACCATTATACAATGCTCCTCATTGTCTTTTTTGATTTTTGTTAAAGTCTGTTTGTTTTTCTGAAATTAGGATTAAAATCCCTGATTTTCTTCTGTTTTCCATTTGCTTTATAGATTTTTCTCCATGCCTTTAGTTTAAGCCTATGGGTATCATTGCGTACAATGTTTGTCTCTTGAAGACAGTATAACAATGAATCTTGGTTCTTCATCCAGCTTGCCACTCTATGTCTTTTAATTGTGGCATTTCACCCATTTACATTTAAAGTTAGTATAGATATATGTGGATTTGATCCTGTCATATTGAAGTTAGCTAGTTTTTATTGCATATATTTTGGGTAAAAGCCATTCTAATTAAGGTGAGATAATATCTTATTGTAGTTTGGATTTGCATTTTTCTGATGATCAGTAATGTTGAGAAACTTTTCATATGTCTGTTTACCATTTGATTATCTTATTTTGAGAAATATCTATTGAAATATTTTGCCTATTTTTTAATTGGATAACTAGATATTTTTCTATAGAGTTGTTTGAATTCTTTATATATTCCAGTTATAAATCCCTTGTCACATGTGTAGTTTGCAAATATTTTCTCCCATTTTCTGGGTTGTCTCTTCACTTCATTGATTGTTTCCTTTGCTGTACTAGATGTAATCTTATTCATTTATTTTTGCTTTGGTTGTCTTTGATTATGGGGTGTTACTCAAAATATCATTGCCTAGGCCAATGACTTGGAAAGTTTCCTTGAGGTCTGCTTGTAGTGGGTATATTAGTTGGGATCATGGATTTAAATATTTAATCCATTTTGAGGTAATTATTGTATATGGTTAGAGATGAGTGCCAGGTTTCATTCTTCTGCATATGAATATCCAGTTTTCACAGTACAATTTATTGAAGAGATTGTCTTTTCCCCAGTGTGTATTCTTGGAAAAATGAGTTCATCGTGAGTGTGTGGGTTTGTTTTGGGGTTCTCTATTCTGTTTCATTGGTCTACGTGTCTAAGCCATTACCATGGTGTTTTCGTGTTTTGGTTACTATAGCTCAGTAGTAAAATTTGAAGTCAGGTAATGTTATTCCTTCAGCTTTGTTTCTTTTGCTTAGAATAGCTTTGGCTAGGCCGGGTGCAGTGGCTCACTCCTGTAATCCCAGTACTTTGGGAGGCCGAGGTGTGTGGATCACTTGAGGTCACGAGTTCAATACCTGCCTGGTCAATACAGCAAAACCCCGTCTCTACTAAACATACAAAAAGTTAGCTGGGCATGGTGGCACGTGCCTGTAATCCCAGCTACTCCGGAGGCTGAGGGAGTAGAATCACAGGGGCAGAGGTTGCAGTGAGCCGAGATCACGCCAATGCACTCCAGCATGGGCAATGAGAGTGAAACTCCGTCTCTAAATAAATAAATAAATAAATAAGAATAGCATCGGCTATTCTGGGTCTTTTGTGGTTCCACATAAATTTACAGTTAAAAAAATCCTCAGAAGAATGCCATTGGTATTTTGATAGTGATTGCAGTAAATTCATAGATTGCTTTGAGTAGTATGGATACTTTAACTATATTAATTCCTTCCATCCATTAACATTTTTATTTTTTATTTTTTGGTGTTCTCATTAATTTCTTTCATTAGTGTTTTATAGTTTTCATTACAGAGATCTTTCACTTCATTGTTTAAGTTAATCCCTAGGTATTTAATATTATCTGTGGCTATTTTAAGCAGAAGCGATTCTTTAATGCTTTTGCAGTTTGTTCACTGTTGGTATATAAAAATGCTACTGATTTTTTTGTGTTGATTTTGTATTGTGCAACTTTAAGAAATTTGTATATCAGTTCTAACAATTTCTTTTGATGGAATCTTTAGATTTTTCAAATACAATATTATATCATTTGCAAGTAAGTGTAATTTGACTTCTTCTTTTCCTTTGTCTTGTCTTATAGCTCTAGCTTAGACTTCCAGTACTATATTGAAATACAATGATGAAAGTTAACATCCTTGTCTTGTTCTAGATCTTAGATGAAAGGCTCTCAGTTTTCACCATTCAGTATGATACTAGCTGTGAGTTTGTCATATATGGCTTTTATTACATTGATGTGTCTCCCTTCCACCCCCAGTTTTTTGAGGTTTTTTATATGAAAGGATATTGAATTTTATCCAGTGCTTTTTCAGTATGAACTGAAATGATTTTTTTTGTCCTTTCTGTTTATATAATGTATCACATTGATTGACTTGCATATGTTGAAGCATCTTTGCATCCCAGAGATAAATATGGCTTGGTCATGATTAATAATATTTTTAGCATATTGTTGATTTTAGTTTGCAAATATTTTATATTTTTGAGGATTTATGCACGTACGTTCATTAGGAATATTGGCCTGTAATTATTATTATTATGTTTTGGATGTGTCTTTGGTTTTGGTATTAGGGTAATACTGCACTTGCAGAATGAGCCTGGAAGTATTTTCTTCTGTAATTTTCAAAATGTTTTAAGTAGGATGGGTATTAGTTCTTCTTCAAATGTTTTGTAGAATTCAGCATTTAGCCATTGGGTCCTAGAGTTTTCTTCAATGGGAGACTGTTTTAGAACAGCTTCCATCTCATTACTTGCTATTGGTCTGTTGGTATTTTGGATTTATTCATGTTTCAATCATCATTGGTAGTATGTGTCTAGGAATTTGTCCATTTCTTCTAGATTTTTCAATTTATTTGCACATATTTGCTAATGGCAGCCACTAATAATCGTTTTAATTTATGTACCATCATTTGCAATGTCTTCTGTTTCATCCATCTCTATTTTGATTTACTTGAATGTTCTCTCTCTCTCTCTTTTTTTTTTTTTTTTTTGGCCTGGCTAAAGGTTAGTCAATTTTGCTTAACTTTTCAAAACACCAACTTTTTATTTCATGAATTTTTTGTATTGCTTTCTTCACTTCAAATTCAATTATCACTGCTCTTATCTTTATTTTTCTTCTACTAATTTTGGGTTTGATTTGCTCTTGCATTTTTAATCTTTAAGGTGCAACATTTATTTAATTTAATTAATTATTTATTTAATTTTTATGTAGCCATTTACAGCTATAAAATTCCTTCTCAGTACTAGTTTGCCGTATCTTATAGGTTTCGGTATGCTGTGTTTTCATTATCATGTGTTTGAAATCAATTTTTAGTTTCCTTCTTAATTTCCTCATTGACTCACTGATTATTCAGGAGCATATTGTTTAATTTTATTGCATTTCTATAATTTCCAAAATTCTTCTTATTATTGATTTCTAGTTTTATTCTATTGTGGTCAGATAATATGCTTCACATTATTATTATAATAATTATTATTATTACTGTTTTAAGACTTGTTTGGCTAGACATGGTGGCTCACACCTGTGATCCTAACATGTTGGGAAACCAAGGCAGGTGCATCTCTTGAGCTCAGGGGTTTGAGAAAAGCCTAGGTAACATGGCAAAACTCTGCCTCTACAAAAGGAAAAGAAAAATACAAAAAATTAACCAAGTGTGGTGGCACATGTCTTTCATCCCAACTACTTGATGGTGCTGAGGCAGGATGATGGTTTGAACCTAGGAATTTGAAGCTGCAGTAAGCTGAGATCGTGCCACTGCACTCTGGCCTGGGTGACAAAGTGAAATCCTGTTACAAAAAAAAAAAAAATCTTGTTTTTTAACCCAACATATGGTTTATTCTTGAGAATGATTTATGTGTTGATGAACAGAATGTGTATTTTTCAGCTCTTTGATACAATGTTCTATAAATATCTACCAGGTCTATGGATAACATTTGGTGGTTCTTTGTTAATTTTCTGTCTGGAAGATCTGTCCAATGCTAAAAGTAGGATGTTGATGTCTTTAGCTATTACTCTATTGGAGTCTACCTCTCTCTTTACATCTAGCAATATTTGCTTTATATATCTAGTTGCTCCAGCGTTGGATGTGTATATATTTAAAACTGTTATGTTTTCTTGCTGAATTAACCTTTTTATTATTATATAGTGACTTTCTTTGTCTCTTCTTGTGGTTTTTGTCTTAAAACCTATTTTTTCTTTTGTAAGCATAACTACTCTTGCTATCTTGTCATTTCCATTAGCATAGGATATCATTTGCCATCCTTTATTTTTAGACTTTTTTTTCTTTACCAAATACTGAGTCAGTTTTCTCTGAGTCCTCTGCCCTTTCTGAGCCCAATCCTGAGCTTGTCACTTTGTTCTTATAGAACCAGTTTTAGCAGTAATTCTGCTAAATTAGTTTAGCAAAATTCACCCACTTTTGCTACCTGAGCACCCTTCAAATCTTACCACCCTGGCTTGCCTTCAGCAATAATTCTATCACGTTGGTTTAACCAGAAACCCTTTGCCTTTAATATTTTCTCCTAGTAATTCTCCATCCACTAACTCCCAACTTGCTTTTTGGTTATAAATCCCCATTTGTCTTTGCTGAAATAGGAGTTGAGACCAATCTTACTCCCACACTGCAAGACCTACTGTGGTGATCTGTAGATATATCGTTATGTCCTCTCTTGAATAACGTCTGCCTTACCATTTTTAGCAAGTGTTATGGATATTTTTGACAGTAACAATAGGTAAGAGTTCCTAGTGTAGTTCTTTACATTAAGTCTCTGAAGCTATCATTCTTTGATTCCTTCAGAAGACCCAATCTCTAATCTATAGCTTAAAACATAAGCTTACAGAGAAAGCATGAGGAAACTCTTTTTGTGACAGAAAGACTGAATGGTTTGGGCAAGTTTATTATATATAATGACTAAAAGTATAAACTTGGGAAGAATAGAATTCTCATTTGGGGTGAAGGACATAATCAAATACGACTACTTTTAATTATTTAATAGGAATTTGGTAATATTTTGAGGAGATTATATGAACGTTTGTATCTAAAATATAATTCAATCTGTTATGTTTATTAATTTTTTGATGTTTCTATTGTTTTATTTATAAATTTCCTTTTAATTTGGGGATATTTTAAAGTTCCCTATTTTGTTTTCTAATATTTTGGTAAAATTGTGAGAATTCTAAAATTTTTATGTTAATTTTTGTAGGTAGATAGTAATTGCATACATTTATGGGGTACGTGAAATATTTTGATACAGGCATATGATGTGTAAAAATTACATTAGGGTAAGTGGGGTATCCATCACCTCAAGTATTTATCCTTTCTTGGTGTTACAGTCAACTTTTACCATTTTAGTTATTTAAAAGTGTACAATAAATTTTGTTGACTGTAATCACCCTGTTGTGCTATCAAATATTAGATCTTATTCATTTTCTCTAACTCTATTTTTTTACCCATTAACCATCCCCACTCCCCATCACTCGCTACATCTCCCAGCCTCTGGCAACCATCATTCTACACTCTATTTCCTTGAATTCCATTGTTTTAATTTTTTTAGCTCCCACAAATTAGTGAGAGCATGCAAAGTTTGTCTTTTAGTGCCTCACTTATTTCACTTAACATAGTGACTTCCAGTTTTATTCGTGTTGCTGCAAATGACAGGATCACATCATTTTTATTGCTGCATAGTACTCCATCATGTGTAAGTAAAACTTTTTTTTTTAATTTTACTTTAAGTTCTGGGATACATGTGCTGAATGTGCAGGTTTGTTACATAGGAACACATGTGCTATGGTGGTTTACTGCACCTATCAACCCATCATCTAGGTTTTAAGCCCAGCATGCATTAGGTATTTGGCCTAAGGCTCTCCCTCCCCTTTCCCCCCCATCCTCTGAAAGGGCCCAGTGTGTGATGCTCTCCTCCCTGTGTCCATGTGTTCTCATTGTTGAGCTCCCACTTATGAGTGAGAGGATGCATTGTTTGATTTTCTGTTCCTGTGTTAGTTTGCTGAGGATGATGGTTTCCAGTTTCACCCATATACCTGCAAAGGACATGAACTCATTCTTTTTTATGGCTGCATAGTATTCCATGGTGTATATGTGGCACATTTTCTTCATTCAGTCTATCATTGATGGGCATTTGGGTTGGTTCCAAGTCTTTGCTGTTGTGAATAGTGCTGCAATAACATACATGTCCATGTATCTTTATAGTAGAATGATTTATAATCCTCTGGGTATATACCCAGTAATGGGATTGCTGGGTCAAATGGTATTTCTAGTTCTGTATCCTTGAAAAATCACCACACTGTCTTCCACAATGGTTGAACAAATTTACACTCCCACCAACAGTGTAAAAGCGTTCCTATTTCTCTGCATCCTTACCAGCACCTGTTGTTTCCAGAATTTTTAATGATCACCATTCTGACAGGTATGAGATGGTATCTCATTGTGGTTTCGATTTGCATTTCTCTAATGACCAGTGATGATGAGCATTTTTTCATATATTTTTTGGTCAATAAATATTTTCTTTTGACAAGTATCTGTTGATATCCCTCACACACATTTTATAGTGTTGTTTTTTTCTTGTAAATTTGTTAAAGTTCCCTGTAGATATTAGTTATTAGACCTTTGTCAGATGGATATATTGCAAAAATGTTCTCCCATTCTGTAGGTTGCCTGTTCACTCTGATGGTAGTTTCTTTTGCTGAGCAGAAGCTCTTTAGTTTAATTAAATCCCATTTGTCAATTTTGGCTTCTGTTGCAATTGCTTTTAGTGTTTTAGTCATGTGGTCTTTGCCAATGCCTATGTCCTGAAGAGTTTTGCCTAGGTTTTCTTCTAGGGATTTTAATAGTTTTAGGTTTTACATTTAATTTTTTAATCCATTTTGAGTTAATTTTTGTATAAGGTGTAAGGAAGGGGTCCAATTTCAGTTTTCTGCATATGGCTAGCCAATTTTCCCAGTATCATTTATTAAATAGGGAATCCTTTCTCCATTGCTTGTTTTTGTCAGGTTTGTTGAAGATCAAACGGTATTACTTCTGAGGTCTCTGTTCTGTTCCATTGGTCTATATATCTGTTTTATATCTGTTTTGGTACCATTATCATGCAGTTTTGGTTACTGTAGCATTTTAGTGTAGTTTGAAGTCAGGTAGTATGATGCCTCCAGCTTTTTTTTTTTTTTTTTTTTGCTTAGGATTGTCTTGGTTATACGGGCTCATTTTTTTGTTCCATATGAAATTTAAAGTAGTTTTTTCTAGTTCTGGGAAGAAAGTCAATTGTAGCTTGATGGGAATTATGGAATCTATAAATTACTGTGGGCACTATGAACATTTTCACGATAATGGTTCTTCCTATCCATGAACATAGAATGTTTTTCCATTAGTTTGTGTCCTCTCTTATTTTCTTGAGCAGTGGTTTGTAGTTCTTCTTAAAGAGGTCCTTCACATCCCTTGTAAGTTGTATTCCTGGGTATTTTATTTTCTTTGTAACAATTATGAATGTGAGTTCATTCATGATTTGGCTCTCTGCTTGTCTATTATTGGTGTATAGGACTTCTTGCGGTTTTTGCACATTGGTTTCGTGTCTGAGACTTTGCTGAAGTTGTTTACCAGCTTAAGGAGTTTGGGGCTGAAACTATGGGGTTTTCTAAATATACAATCATGTTGTCTGCAAACAGAGACAATATGACCTCCTCTCTTCTTATTTGAAAACTGTTTATTTCTTTCTCTTGCCTGATTGCTGTAGCCAGAACTTCCAATACTATGTTGAATAGGAGTGGCGAGAGAGGGCATCCTTGTCTTGTGCCAGTTTTCAAAGACAATGCTTCCTGCTTTGGTGCACTCATTATGATATTGGCTATGGATTTGCCATAAATAGCTCTTATTATTTTGAGATATGCTCCATCAATACCTAGTTTATTGAGAGTTTTTAGCATAAAGTGGTGTTGAATTTTCTCGAAGGTCTTTTCTGCATCTATTGAGATAATCATGTGATTTTTGTCATTGGTTCTGTTTATGTGATGGATTACATTTATTGATTTGCGTATGTTGAACCAGGCTTGCATCCCAGGGATGAAGCCAACTTGTTCATGGTGGACAAACTTGATAAGCTTTTTGATGTGCTGCTGGATTTGATTTGCCAGTATTTTATTGAGGATTTGCACATCAATGTTCATCAGTGATCTTGGTCTGAAATTTTCTTTTTTAGTTGTGTCTCTGCCAGGTTTTGGAATCATGATGACACTGTCCTCATAAGATGAATTAAGGAAGAGACCCTCTTTTTCTATTGTTTGGAATAGTTTAAGAAGGAATGTTACCAGCTCCTCTTTGTATCTCTGGTAGAATTCGGCTGTAAATCCATCTGATCCTGGACTTTTTTTGGTTGGTAAGTTATTAATTACTGCCTCAATTTCAGAACTTGTAATTGGTCTATTCAGGGATTCAAATTCTTCCTGGGTTAGTCTTGGGAGGGTATAGGTGTCCAGAAATTTATCCATTTCTTCTAGTTTATTTGTGCAGAGGTGTTTATAGTATTCTCTGATGGTAGTTTGTATTTCTGTGGGATCAGTGGTGATATCCCCTTCATCACTGTTTATTGTAACTATTTGATTCTTCTCTCTTTTCTTCTTTATTAGTCTGGTTAGCAGCCTATCTATTTTGTTAGTCTCTTCAAAAACCACCTCCTGGATTCGTTGATTTTTTTGAAGGGTTTTTCAGGTCTCTATCTCTTTCAGTTCTGCTCTGATCTTAGTTATTTCTTGTCTTCTGCGACCTATTGAATTTGTTTGCTCTTGCTTCTCTGGTTCTTTTAATTGTTATGTTAGGGTGTTGATTTTAGATCTTTAACACTTTCTGATGTGGGCATTTATTGCTACAAATTTCCCTCTAAACACTTCTTTAGCTGTGTCCCAGAGATTCTGGTACATTGTCTCTGTTCTCATTGGTTTCAAATAACATTATTATTTCTGCCTTAATTTTATTATTTATCCAGTAGTCATTTAGGAGCCGGTTGTTCAGTTACCATGTAGTTTGCGGTTTTGAGTGAATTTCTTAATCCTGAGTTCTGATTTGATTGCACTGTGGTCTGAGAGGCTGTTTGTTATGATTTCTATTCCTTTGCATTTGCTGAGGAGTGTTTTACTTCCAAGTATGTGGTCGATTTTAGAATAAGTGCTATGTGGTGCTGAGAAGAATGTATATTCTGTGGATTTGGGGTGGAGAGTTCTATAGATGTCTATTAGGTCCCCTTGGTCCAGAGCTGAGTTTATCCATTCATCTGTTGATGGACCCTTGGGTTGCTTCCAAATCTTGGCTTTTTTGAATAATGCTGCACTAAACGCGATTGCAGATATCTTTTCAATATACTAGTTTCCTTTCTTTTGCGTATATATCTAGTAGTGGGGTGGATCATTTTGTGGTTTTAGTTTTAGTTTTTTAAGGACTCTGCAGACTCTTCTCCATACTGATTGTACTAATTTACATTCTCACCAAAAGTGTATGAGGATTCAGTTTTGCCCACATCCTTGCCAACATTCTTATTAATTTCTAGTTTTATTCCATGGTGGTTAGAGAAGGTACTTTGTTATTCTCTGTTTATCAGTCTTACATTTCTTTCATAAAATTTATTTCAATATATTTTATTATTATTATTTTTGAGACAGGCTCTCATTCTGTCACTCAGGCTAAGTGCAGTGGTGCAATCACAGCTCACTGCAGCCTTGACTTCCTGGGCTTAAGCGATTTTCCCACCTCAGCCTCCTATGTAACTGGGACCACATGTTTGTGCCACTATGCCCAGCTAATCTTAATTTTTCCTTTTGTAAAACTATGGTCTCAGTCTGTTGCCCAGGCTGGTTTTGAACTCCTGAGCTCAAGCGATTCTCCCACCTTGGCCTCCCAAAATGCTGGGATTGCACACTTGTACCACCAAGTCTGGCTGTTTTATTATTTTTGAGACTATTGTAAATAAAATCTTGTGCTTAGTTTTTTTTATATTATTATTTTTGGAGTATTCTTTTTTTTTTTTTTTTTTTTTTTGAGACGGAGTCTCGCTCTGTCACCCAGGCTGGAGTGCAGTGGCCGGATCTCAGCTCACTGCAAACTCCGCCTCCTGGGTTCCCGCCATTCTCCTGCCTCAGCCTCCCGAGTAGCTGGGACTACAAGCGCCGGCCACCTCACCCGGCTAGTTTTTGTATTTTTTTAGTAGAGGTTTCACCGTGTTAGCCAGGATGGTCTCGATCTTCTGACCTTGTGATCCGCCCATCTCGGCCTCCCAAAGTGCTGGGATTACAGTCTTGAGCCACCGCGCCCAGCCTGGAGTATTCTTTACTAGTATATAAAATATATAACTTGTTGGCCTGGTATGATGGCTCATGCATGTAATCTTAGCACTTTGGGAAGCTGAGGTGGCAGGACTGCTTGAGCTCAGAAGTTCAAGACCAGCCTGGGAAACATAGTGAAACCCTGTCTTTACAAAAAATGAAAAAATTATCTAGGCATAATAGCATGCACGTGTTGTCCTAGCTACTCAAGTGGCTGAAGTGACAGGATTGCTTGAGCCTGGGAGGTTGTAGCTGCAGTGAGCTATTATTACTCCACTACACTCTAGCCTTGGTAACAGAGTGTCTCTCTCTCTCTCTCTCTCTTCTTTCTCTCTCTGTCTCCTCTCTCTCTCTTTTTCCCTGTGTGTGTGTGTGTGTGTATACATATATATATGTAGAGAGAAAGAGTTTGCTTTGTATCTTTTATATCTTTAGCCTGTATTCTGCAAACTTCCTGAATTCATTTACTATTCTAATAATACTTGTGTGGATTCTTGAGGATTTTCTATATTCTAGATTATACTCTATGTAAATAACCAGAGTTATAGTTCTTTCATTTCAGTCTAGAAGCTTTTGTCATTAATTTTTCTCTCCAACTACCCTAGCTAGAACCTCCAAAATGTTGTCAAATAGAGGTGGCAAAAGTAGACATCTGTTTCCTATTCCTTGTATTAGTAAAAAGAGTTTACTATCTCAACATTAAATAGTATATTAGCCGTATGTTTTTCATAGATTGCCCTCTATTAGAACATGAAACTTACCTTCTATTCCTAGTTTTGTAAAAGTTTTATCATAAAACTTGGTTAGGTTTTGTCAAATGTTTCTCTGCATCTATGAATATGATCATGTAAATTTGGGCCTTTATTCTATTAGTATGGTAAATTATAGTGTTTAAATTTCAGATGCTGAAGCAGAAACACATACCTGAGATAAATATCACTTGGTCATTGAGTATATATACTCTCTCTCTCTCTCTCTCTATATATATATATATATACACACACACACGTATATATACACACACGTACATATACACTTACACGTATTTATATATATTCGTGTGTGTGTATATATATACACACATGTGCATATATATACATATTTGTTTTTTCGGATATAATTTACATACCATAAAATGAATGCTTTTAAAGTATGTGCTTCAGCGTTTCTTTAGTAGTTTCTGTATGTTGTGCAACCATTACCATTATATATTTGTAGAAAATTTTCATCACCTCAAAAGGAAACCTCATACCTATAAGCGGTTACTACAAATTCTCTCCTCTGTCTATGGCCTTGCAATCATTAATTTACATTCTGTTTTTGTGGATTTGTCTATTCTTGACATTTTATGTAAATGAGAACATACAACATGTACCCATTTATGTCTAAGTTATGTCACTTTGCATAATGTTTTTATGTTGTAGCAAGTATCAGTACTTCAGTTTTCATGACTGAAAAATATCCCATTATATTGATACACCACATTTTTTACTATCAGGAATAATACTGAAATATAATTACTGTACAAGCCTTTGTTTGAAGATGTTTTCAATTTTCTTGGGTATATACCAAGTAGAATTGCTGGGTTCTATCGTAAATTAATTTTTAACTTTTTGAGCTATTGCCAATCTATTTTTCACAGTGTCTGCATCATTTTACATTTTCACCAGCAATGTATGAAGGTTCAAACTTCTCCATATCTTCACCCTTGTTCTTTGTCTTCAATACTTGTTTTTTTCTTTTTTCTTTTTAAAATAGTATTATACCCAGATTAGTGATTGTAAAGCAATATGTCACTGATTTTGCTTTCTATGTCCTTGAAAACAAGTGATCTCAAATATCTGTTCCTATGCTGACTCACTATTTGTATATTTTTTTTACCTAGCTTTCAATTGGGTCATTTTCCTTGTTTATTGACTTGTAAAAATTCTTTATATATTCTGAGCACTAGACCCTTAAGAGGTATACAATTTGCAAATATTTTCTACTATTCTATAGACCTTCTTTTTACTTTTTTGATAATGTTATTTGAGAAAAAAAAGCTTTTAATTTTTATGACATCCAATTTATATACTTGTTTATGTTACTTGTGACTTTGGTGTAACGTCTAAGGAACTTTTGCCCAATAAAAGATCACACAGATTTCAACCTATGCCTCCCTTAAAGAGTTTTATAATTTCAGTTTTTAAATTTACACCTTCGATCCATTTTGTGAAGTGTCCAACTCTGAGCTTTTGCATTGTATATCCGGCAGTCCCAGCACCATGAGACAAGACCATTTTCAATTGAGGGACTTGGTATCCTTATCAAAAATGAACTGACTCTTTCCTGTAGGTGATAGCTAAGCAAAAATGAATGGAACATAAACGTATGGGGTTATTCCTGGGGTCTCGATTATATTTATTTGCTAAATGTATATATGCTTTCAACAGTACCACACAGTCTAATATGTTTCAAAATCAAGAGATGTGAGACCTACTACTTTGTTTTTGTTTTTCCTGCTTTTAGTTATCCTGTGATTCTTGAAAAATCTATGTGGATTTTGGGATCAGCTGTCCCCTTGTGAGAGAAGAAAAAAGCAGTTAGCATAGGGATTGCATTTAGTCTGTATATTAATTTGTGTAATATTGCCATTGTAATAATATTAAATTTTCCAATCCATGAAAATGATACATATTTAATTTATTTACATCTTTAATTTGGTTCAAGAATGTTTATAGTTTTCAATGGACAAGTCTTACACTTCCTTGGTAAATGCATTGCTAGGTATCTTATTCCTTGACTTCTGCTGTAAATGGAATTATTTACTTAGCTTTACTGTCAGATATTTAATTACTAATTTATAGACATACAAATGATTTTTATATGTTAATCTTGCATTCTAAAACTTTGCTAAATTAACTTATTCATTAGTCTTAATTTTTAATTTGTTTTTTGGGGGTAGATTCTGTAAGATTTTTTGTATACAAGATTAGGTCATGTACAAAGAGAGGCACAGCTGCCTCTTTCTCTTCAATCTAGATGCTTGTTATTTCTTTATCTTTAATAATTACCCTAACTAAGATCTCCAGAACAATATTGAATACAGGCATGGAGACAGGGCATTCTTGTCTTATTCCCAACGTTAAAATTATAGCTTTTAGGTTTTCACAATTTACTATATTAGCTGTGGCTTCTTTGGATGTTATTTATCAGATTAAGATATGTCTTTTTTTTTTTGACGGAATTTTGCTCTTGTTGCCCAGGGTGGAGTGCAATGGTTCAATCTCAGATCACTGTAACCTCCACCTCCCGGGTTCAAGCGATTCTCCTGTCTCAGCCACCCGAGTAGCTGGGATTACAGGCATGCACCACTATGCCAGGATAAGTTTGTTTGTTTGTTTGTTTTGTATTTTTAGTAGAGACAAGGTTCCTCCATGTTGGTCAGGCTGATCTCAAACTCCTGACCTCAGGAGATCCCCCCCCGCCTCGGCCTACCAAAGTGCTGGGATTACAGGTGTGAGCCACTGCCCCCGGTCAGATATGTGTCTGTTATTTCTAGTTTATTGACAGTTTTTATCAGGAAAGGGTGTTGGATTTCATCAAAATTTTTTTTCTGCATCTATTGAGATAATAATTTGTTTACATAATTTTGTTGATAGAATATATTGCATTGATTCCATTTTTATATATTGAACCAGGTTTATATTCCTGAAATAAATCTCAGTTGGTCATGATGTACGATCCTTTTCATAAACTGTCTAATTTTGATAGCCATATTTTCTTGAAGATTTTTGTATCTCCATTGATAAGTTAAATTGATTTGTAGTTTTATTTTGATGTCTTTGTCTATCATTGCTATCAGGGTAATGCTGACTTCATAGAATTAGTTTCTATGTGTTTCCTTCTCTTCTGGTATTTGGAAGAGTTTGAGAAGCAATAATAATTCTTTGCTTTTGGCAGAATTCTCCTGGCCTTCTATCAAGGCCAGAAACTATCTGGCCTTGGAGTTTTCTCTGTGGGTAGTTTTAAAATTACTAGTGCAATGTCTTTACTTGTTACAGGTCAATTCATATTTTCTTCTCATTGAGTTTGTTTTGATTGTGTGTTTTTAATAATTTGTTCATTTCATCTCAGTTATCTAATTTGTTCGTATGCAGCTAGTTACTGTATGCCCTAATAATCCTTTTTATTTTTGTAAGGTCAGCACTAATATCCCCTCTTTCATTACTAATGTAATTTGATTCTTGTTCTTCTTCTAGCCCTTCTTCTTCATCCTCCTTCTCTTTCTCCTCCTCCTCCTCCTTCTTCTTCTTCCTCCTCCTTCTTCCTCTTCCTCTTCTTTCTTCCTTCTTCCTCCTCTCTTCTCCCTGCTCTCTCCTCCCTCCTTCTCCTCCTCCTCCTTCTTCTTCTTCTTCTTCTTCTTCTTCTTCTTCTTCTTCTTCTTCT
>NC_045445.1:64478976-64480334 GCF_002776525.5 Piliocolobus tephrosceles | reverse complement strand
GTTAGAGTGTCAATTTTAGATCTTTCCTGCTTTCTCTTGTGGGCACTTAGTGCTATAAATTTCCCTCTACACACTGCTTTAAATGTGTCCCAGAGATTCTGGTATGTTGTATCTTTGTTCTCATTGGTTTCAAAGAACATCTTTATTTCTGCTTTCATTTCGTTATGTACCCAGTAGTCATTCAGGAGCAGGTTGTTCAGTTTCCATGTAGTTGAGCGGTTTTGATTGAGTTTCTTAGTCCTGAGTTCTAGTTTGATTGCACTGTGGTCAGAGAGACAGTTTGTTATAATTTCTGTTCTTTTACATTTGCTGAGGAGTGCTTTACTTCCAATTATGTGGTCAATTTTGGAATAAGTGTGATGTGGTGCTGAGAAGAATGTATATTCTGTTGACTTGGGGTGGAGAGTTCTATAGATGTCTATTAGGTCCACTTGGTGCAGAGATGAGTTCAATTCCTGGATATCCTTGTTAACTTTCTGTCTCGTTGATCTGTCTAATGTTGACAGTGGAGTGTTGAAGTCTCCCATTATTATTGTATGGGAGTCTAAGTCTCTTTGTAAGTCTCTAAGGACTTGCTTTATGAATCTGGGTGCTCCTGTATTGGGTGCATATATATTTAGGATAGTTAGCTCTTCCTGTTGGATTGATCCCTTTACCATTATGTAATGGCCTTCTTTGTCTCTTTTGATCTTTGATGGTTTAAAGTCTGTTTTATCAGAGACTAGGATTGCAACCCCTGCTTTTTTTTGTTCTCCATTTGCTTGGTAGATCTTCCTCCATCCTTTTATTTTGAGCCTATGTATGTCTCTGCATGTGAGATGGGTCTCCTGAAGACAGCAGACTGATGGGTCTTGACTCTTTATCCAGTTTGCCAGTCTGTGTCTTTTAATTGGAGCATTTAGTCCATTTACATTTAAGGTTAATATTGTTATGTGTGATCTTGATCCTGCCATTATGATATTAACTGGTTATTTTGCTCATTAGTTGATGCAGTGGCTGGTACCGGTTGTTCCTTTCCATGTTTAGGGCTTCCTTCAGGGTCTCTTGTAAGGCAGGCCTGGTGGTGACAAAATCTCTAAGCATTTGCTTATCTGTAAAGAATTTTATTTCTCCTTCACTTATGAAACTTAGTTTGGCTGGATATGAAATTCTGGGTTTAAAATTCTTTTCTTTAAGAACGTTGAATATTGGCCCCCACTCTCTTCTGGCTTGTAGAGTTTCTGCCGAGAGATCTGCTGTCAGTCTGATGGGCTTCCCTTTGTGGGTAACCCGACCTTTCTCTCTGGCTGCCCTTAAGATTTTTTCCTTCATTTCCACTTTGGTGAATCTGGCAATTATGTGTCTTGGAGTTGCTCTTC
>NC_045445.1:64478437-64478876 GCF_002776525.5 Piliocolobus tephrosceles | reverse complement strand
TCTCTGTATTTCCTGAATTTGAATGTTGGCCTGCCCTGCTAAGTTGGAGAAGTTCTCCTGGATGATATCCTGTAGAGTGTTTTCCAATTTGGTTCCATTTTCCCCCTCACTTTCAGGCACCCCAATCAGACGTAGATTTGGTCTTTTTACATAATCCCATACTTCTTGAAGGCTTTGTTCATTTCTTTTTCTTCTTTTTTCTTTTGGTTTCTCTTCTCGCTTCATTTCATTCATTTGATCCTCCATCGCTGATACTCTTTCTTCCAGTTGATCGAGTCGGTTACTGAAGCTTGTGCATTTGTCACGTATTTCTCGTGTCATGGTTTTCATCGCTGTCATTTCGTTTATGACCTTCTCTGCATTAATTAGTCTAGCTGTCAATTCTTCCACTCTTTTTTCAAGATTTTTAGTTTCTTTGCGCTGGGTACGTAATTCCTCC
>NC_045445.1:64417552-64473437 GCF_002776525.5 Piliocolobus tephrosceles | reverse complement strand
GTCAGGACCCTCAGCTATAGGTCTGTTGGAGATTGCTTGAGGTCCACTCCAGACCCTGTTTGCCTGGGTATCAGCAGCAGAGGTTGCAGAAGATAGAATATTGCTGAACAGCGAGTGCACCTGTCTGATTCTTGCTTTGGAAGCTTCCTCTCAGGGGTGTACTCCACCCTGTGAGGTGTGGGGTGTCAGACTGCCCCTAGTGGGGGATGTCTCCCAGTTAGGCTACTCAGGGGTCAGTGACCCACTTGAGCAGGCAGACTGCCCCTTCTCAGATCTCAACCTCCGTGTTGGGAGATCCACTGCTCTCTTCAAAGCTGTCAGACAGAGTCGTTCGCGTCTGGACAGGCCTCTGCTGCTTTAGCTGAGCCCTGTCCCCAGAGGCGGAGTCTACAGAGACAGGCAGGTTTCCTTGAGCTGCTGTGAGCTCCACCCAGTTCCAGCTTCCTAGCGGCTTTATTTACCTACTTAAGCCTCAGCGATGGCGAGCGCCCCTCCCCCAGCTTCGCTGCTGCCTTGCCGTTAGATTGCCGCAGACTGCTGTGTTAGCAAGGAGGGAGGCTCCGTGGGCGTGGGACCCTCCCGGCCAGGTGTGGGATATAATCTCCGGTGTGCCGGTGTTACAGCGCAGTATTGGGGTGGGAGTTACCCGATTTTCCAGGTGTTGTGTGTCTCAGTTCCCCTGGCTAGGAAAAGGGACTCCCTTCCCCCTCGCGCTTCCCAGGTGAGGCGATGCCTCGCCCTGCTTCAGCTCTCGCTGGTTGGTCTGCAGCAGCTGACCAGCACCGATTGTCCGGCACTCCCGAGTGAGATGACCCCAGTACCTCAGTTGAAAATGCAGAAATCACCGGTCTTCTGTGTCGCTCGCGCTGGGAGATGGAGACTGAAGCTGTTCCTATTCGGCCATCTTGCTCCGCCTCCCTTTCTTTATTATTTTCATTACTTTGTTAAGGATTTTTTTTTTCCTTTTGAGAATATTTTCTATTTCTTGCTTGTTTGTTGGATAATGTTGGATTGTATGATGGACACTAAAACATGTAGGCATTTGAGATTTTATTTTCTTTAAATGAATGTCAGTTATTTTGTTTGGATAGGAAAGGGGGCAGCTCAAATCTGAGTTCAGATTCTTTCTCTTTAGCTGACCTCTTTTGTCTGCATCACGCATACATAGGTCATAGATTAGTCATAGATATGGTAGAAAGAATTGTGGACCCCATTTTTGGCTCTTTCCCTTCTAGAATTTCACCACTTTGTGTGTGTGTGTGTGTGTGTGTGTGTGTGTGTGTGTATGTGGTGGAGTTTCACTCTTGCTGCCCAGGCTGGAGTGCAGTGGTGTGATCTAGGATCACTACTACATCCACCTCCCTGGTTCAAGTGATTCTCCTGCCTCAGACTCCAGAGTAGCTGGTATTACAGGCACCTGCCACCACGCCCGGGTGATTTTTATATTTTTAGTAGAGACGTGGTTTCACCATGTTGACCAGGCTGGTCTGGAACTCCTGTCCTCAGGTGATCCGCCTGCCTTGGCATCCCAAAGTCCTGGGATTACAGGCGAGAGCCACCGCACCCGGCCTCCCCATTGTCTTGTCACTCTAGTTTCTTCACCTCCAGTTTTCTTGTTCCAGAGACCAGAAAGACATATTTATTCTCTGGTGTCCTACACAGACCTACACCCCATGACAGCTCTGTCTGTCCTTAGGCTAGAAGACAAAAAATGAGAACTCACTGCATAAAATTTTTCTTTTCAAAGCATAGACTCCCAACCAGGTTGACCTGCTCCTGCTCACTTTTCAAGGTATTTTTGGTAACTCTTCTGTGTGCTGTGTCCAAAGTTTGTAAGTACTATCAATAAGAGGACCAATCTCATAAGAACTTAATGTGTTGTTACCTGGAGATAATGACGTATTTTTTTTTAAATTTCTCTTTCAATGTAATGCTAAAAATGATGTGAATCACTCTCTTAATTGTTAATGACCCATTCCTCCACATCTCACCATGATATGGCTCTTCTTGTCACATGACATTCATTGATTTCCTCATTAGTCCAATAAGTGAGAACTGCAAGAAGATAGACTTCAACTAAATATATTTTATACCTACAAAAGATTCCATACTCTCAAAATATAAAATGAACTGCCTAGGAAGGTATTATGTTTATTCATACCTATATTATTCAGAAACATTTATTGAGTGTGTATTATGAAGATGACACAGTGTTTAAGCAGAAATTAACCCTCAAATGTGAAAATATATACAGAATAAATTTAATTATCAGCAATATAATCAAACAATGTACTCTATTATCTGTAACCAATCCTGAAAATTTGCAAATGAAAGAAAAAATCAAGTTAAAACTCCACAGTTCTCAAAAATTTTTCATTCATTATAATTAATCTTGACCAAACATTGAGGTGCTAGCCCTTTACAACACTTATAAAAATCTGTCTCATTCATGGATTTTGTAAAGTTTGTCAAAATACTGTAATAGTGAGAGATTAGTTTACATCTAGCATGGTATTTGCTGGGTGTGGAAAGTTAAAGTGAGAATGATCTGATTGATTAATTTCTATAACATGGATCTGAACTAAAATAAGATGCATACTTAATGATAGAAACTCATAATATGATGCCCTTTGCTAAACATTATGTGCCAAGTGCCTTTAAAATTCTAAGTGATATTTTAATTTTGTATAATTTATATGAAAAATATGTTGGACATAAGAATGTTTTATATATATATATACACACATACATATATGTATATGTCTGCTTATGTTATTTATTAATGAGTACTTTTATGTGCACATAATAGAGAATGAACTACCTCAGTATTTTCTATGTTTTATAAATCATATTCAATCATAAGAAGAATGATTTTAGTAAAAAAATCAACATAACATTTAAGTTCTATGATTAAAATGTGATCAAGTTATCAATTAGTCCTTAAATAGAAGCTAATATACACAAAAACAAAATAAATAATACACTTTCGAATGTTTGTGTTATGATGTTCTTAACATGTTTACTATAAACATTTTAAAAAGTAAAGAATATGGTATAAAATGTAAATATATATTTCCCTTATTCTAAATTCTACTTCCTAGATAAAACCACTACTAATAATATTGTTGTATATTATTATGGAATGTTTTGATACATAAAGTCATATTTGTTTTAAAGACAAGTAATTCAGGTTATAGTTTTTAATTAGTTATTAATTCAGTAATATTTATCTATTCGGTTTCAATATCAATTTATTCATTTTAATTGTGGCATTTTTTTCATTTTATTTCTAATTTTCTCCCTTTTAGAGCAATGTTTAGTAAATATAACTGCATATTTACCTTTCCATATTTATGCATTTCTGTAGAAATATTACAGCAAAGTATGAATGTTTTAAACATTTTGATACATAGTGCCAAGTTTTACTTCCAAATATTCTATTAAATTACTTCCCCACAAAGTGTGCATGCTAAATACACTAACTTACAGAATTTTAGAAACATAAGCTATTATCAGTTCATTTAAAATCTCCTAACTTGTAGGTGAAAGATATTTCAGATGAAATTGGGTGCATTTGATTTGGGGTGGTATGACGGTAGATCAAACTTGTCATTTCATTGTTATTGTGTGTGTGTGTGTGTGAGTGTGTGTGTATTTGTGTGTGTGTTCATTTTTTTTTATTTCAATCATTTTTGGGGCACAGATGTTGTTTGCTTACATAGATAAGTTTTTTACTGGTGATTTCAGAGACTCTGATACACCCATCATCTAAGCAGTGCACACTGTACTTAATGTGTAGTCTCTTATCCCTCACTCCCTCCTACGCTTGTCCCCAAGTCCCAAATTTCATAATATCATTCTAATGCCCTTGTATCCTCATAGCTTAGTTCCCACTTATGACTGAAAACATAGGATGTTTATTTTTCCATTCCTGAGTTACTGCACTTAGAATTGTGGTCTCCAACTCCACCCAGGTTGCTGTGAATGCCATTATTTCATTTATTTTTACGGCAGGGTAGTATTCCATGGTATATATGTATACCACATTTTCTTTATCCACTTGTTGGTTGATGGGCATTTAGGCTAGTTCCATATTTTTGCAATTGCAAATTGTGCTGCTATCAACATATGGATACAAGTGTCTTTTTCATATAATCACTTTTTTTCTAGGTAGATACCCAGTAGTGGGGTTGCTGGATCAAATGGCAGTTCTACTTTCAGTTCTTTAAGGAATCTCCAAACTGTTTTCCATAGTGGCTGTACTAGTTTACCTTCCCACCAGTATTGTAAAAGTATTCCCTTTTAATCACATCCATGCCAATAACAATTATTATTTGATTTTTAAATTATGGCCATTATTGCAGGTGTAAGGTGATATCTTATGATGCTTTTCATTTGCATTTACTGATAATTAGTGATGTTCAGCAATTTTTATATGTTTGTTGGCCATTTGTATGTCTTCTTTTGAGAAATCTCTATTCATGTTCTTTGCCCAATTTTGATGGGTTTATTTGTTTTTTTCTTGCTGATCTGTTTGAGTTCCTTGTAGATTCTGGGTATTAGTACTTTTACTGTTGCATAATTTGTGAATATATTCTCCCACTCTGCGGGATGTTTATATACTCTGCTGATCATTTCTTTTGCTGTACATAAGCTTTTTAGTTTAATCAATTACAATCTATTTCTCTTTGCTTTTGTTGCATTTGCTTTTGGGTTCTTGGTCATAAACTCTTTTCATAAGCCAATGTCTAGAAGAGTTTTTCTGATGTTGTCCTCTAGAATTTTTATGGCTTCAGGTCTTAGATTTAAACCTTTGATTCATCTCGAGTTGATTTTTGCATAAGGTGAAGAGAAGAGGATCCAGTTTTGTTCTTCTACATGTGGCTTGCCAATTACCCCAGCACCATTTGTTGAATAGGGTGTCCTTTCCTCACTTTATGTTTTTGTTTGCTTTGTCAAAGATCAATTGGCTATTAGTATTTGACTTTATTTCTGAGTCCTCTATTCTGTTTTAATTGTCTATGTGCCTGTTTTTATACCAGTACCTTGCTGTTTCGGTAACTATAACCTTATAGTATAGTTTGGAGTCATGTAATGTCATGCCTCCAGATTTGTTCTTTTTACTTAGTCTTGTTGTGGTCATGCAGGCTTTTTTTTTGTTCCATATTAATTTTAGGATTTTTTTTTTAGTTCTGTGAAGAATGCTGGTGGTATTTTGATGGGAATTGCATTGAATTTGGGGATTACTTTTGGCAGTATGTTCATTTTCACACTGTTTATCTTACGCATCCACGAGTGTGGGATGTGTTTCTATTATATTGTATCCTTGGCCCAGAATACATACCTTCCTGCGGATAAAGCAAGAAAGTCTTCTAGGCATTACCCCTCCCAGCCTGCCCACATTTTCAGCCACAGCTCCTGCATTCCTTTCGGCAGCAGTTCTTGTTTGCCCCCTGGATTCTGCTCAAGAGAGTTTGTACCTTGTTGAATTTATTACAAAATTTAGTTGGAAACTTCTCTCACCCTGTAACCATTTCCAAATTCCACTGGCTGCCTTCCGCGAGGATGCTTGTGAGATATAGTAAGAGATGGCTTTCCTGGGCTCAAGCTGGACGTGGGAGTGCCTACAGGACTCTTCTTGCTGTTGCTTCTACTTTTATATTTCACACTAAATCCATTTCAGCTTTAGGTAAAGTTAAATCCTCCTGTAATCCAGATGTTCAGGTTCCCAGTAGGGATGTGTTTTGGAGGTAGGTTTTCCCCCTCTTACAGTTTGGGAACTCAAAGTTTTTTGCCTGTCTCGTGGAATTTTCAGCAGCGTGCCACTTCTTTCAAAGGATCTGTGAATGCCTTGTGTATTTTTGTGCATTAAATATATTATGAATATTTTTAAGTTAATTGAGTAGTTGTATTTCTTCTGCGAATTGCATGTTTATATCTTTTTCTCATTTCCAGATTTTTGGTTTTTATTATTTTCTCTTTTTTTGAGACAGGATCTTGCTCTGTCACCCAGGCTGGAGTGCAGTGTTGAGGTCGTAGCTCATAGCTCACTGCAGCCTCAACCTCCTTAGCTGAAGCAATCCTCCCACCTCAGCTTCCCAAGCAGCTTGGACGAAAGGCAAGTGCCACTTCTCCTGGATAATTTTATTTATTTATTTATTGTTGAGACAGGGTCTCACTAGGTTGCCCAGGCTAGTCTTGAACTTCTGGCCTCAAGCAATCCTCCCACCTTCGGCCTCCCAACGTGTGAGAATTACAGTCATGAGCCACGACACCTGGCCTATTATTAATTTTTATAGATTTATGTAAGCAAGAATGTTACCCATTTGTCTATTATTTACATGATATTAGCTATTTTTGAATTTATGTTTTTATTTTTTGTTTACTGTCCATATATTTTAAGCTTTAATAATCATCCAATCTATCAATCTGTTTAAAAAATTTCTGAGCGCTGTATCATGGTGAGAAAGGTATTCTCCAATCTATCATTATTAGAAAAAAATTGACCATATTTTCTGCAACTGTTTTTATGACATCAGTTTTAGATGTATATGTTTAATCTATATCAATTAAATTTTGTTTAATTGTGATGAGTAAGTGTAGTGGCCAGTATGGCTCCTCCTAAGATGTCCATGCCACAATCCCTGGAAACTATTATTATGTTAGGTTATATGGCAGAAAGGATTTTGCAGATGTAATTAATGTTACAAACCTTAGGATATGAAAAGTGTCTGGATCATTAAATAGGGCCAATCTACCATCCAGGAGATAGGGATGTCCCCCATCAGGCAGCCAGCAAGAAAATTCTACCTCCATCCTAAAGGGGCAAGAAACTGTATTCTGCTACTTATCTGAATGTGTTTGGAAGCAAATAATTCCCAGGGACTCCACCTTGATTTCTCTGTTGTAAGACCCAAAGTTGTTAACCTAGCTAAGCCTGCCAGATTTCTGACCTAAAGAAATATAGAAATGTGAGATAAAACATAGATGTTGTTTTGAGCTACTAAATTTGTAGTAATTTCTTAAGGTAACAATGAAAATTAAGATGATATGTTTAATTTTTTTCTTATCCATTTAGAGAAAAAAATCAATAATTTGGGTTTCCCTGTTTTATTTTAAATGTGATGTATTACATTTTTGATGGAAAAGAAAACTTCAGCCAAAGCAATCTTGAAGTAAGATGTTGTGATGTTAACTTCTGAGTCTACATACTGCATATAATTATGAAATGATAGTAAAGGAATTGTGACTGGAAAGTAATGTCTATATAATATTCATACGTCTTTTTGTTCTTTTGTCATCAGTGCATATAAAATCCTTCACACCTGATCCCACATATGCTTAATAGGCAAGCAATTCTCCCCAACTGAAGCAATGCTGTACAAAACAGAAGGGCTAACACAAATCAGGGTTTGAAGTGTATTGAAGTAAAATACGTTCTCCTATTAACAAGCAATGTTGCACTTAAATACATAAATGAATTAGAAATTTTATAAAATTGGGGAAAATTATTTTGACAAACATTCTGAGGAGGATGTATTTGTAGACATTTGGGAAATCATCCTGCCATTTTTAGGCTGAAGAAAATGGCTGATTTATGTGGATTGTATAACCATTATTTTTTGTATAAAACAAAATAATCTAGAAATAATTTTTGCTCAAATAGAAACAATAATGATGTCACTAATAAAATGTTTGTAAGTTGTATGTTAGAAACCAAATATTTCAATCTGTGATATATATTAAGCAAAAGATTTCTTTAAACCATAGAGTCATTGAAAATTTAATGAGTGTTGTGAAATTCCAACCTTACATATGTCAAATAATTTTGTGGAATAAGAAGTAGAAATGAGTAATTAAACATATGTGTATAAACCAGGTCACCCTCTCATAAGACCTAAGCTTTATAGGCTGACAATTGTATATAAGAATATGAATATACTGGTAGAATTCTGATTCAAGTTTTAATTAATTTCTGTGTATCTCATACAGTCTTTCCAATTTAAAGCATTCATGTCCTATTAATTCCGGTACATTGCCTCTTCAGAGTGCTCAAATAGACTTTGCTGAATAAATACTTATTATAAAGAAAAGCTTTTCAACCCACCCACTTATTGTCATAAAGGCAGAAATAGTTATTTGCTTGGATCTGCCTTTTTTAACCAATTATGTTTTATAAAAGTTATGAACATATACCATATTTTTACTTTTATTATTTGTTTGCCAATGCCATTGTAGTTGAACATCTTGTTTGTCTCCTTCACAAGTGAGATGTGAAATTTCTCTCAACTTGAGATTAAAGGCATCAAACTAACCTGATATTTAAAGATTTCTTTCATTTGGATTTGAACAAAGTCTGTTCTATTCCTTAAAAAAGAATTCTCAATGATGCCAAACCTTTTTCTGTATTCAAGCTTGTGCTGAGGATGACATTGGTTCTCTGAAATAAATTCCCAGCTTTCATATATGACAGCTAGTTTAACGCAGAGCAAAACAACTACCATCATTCACATTTTGTTCCTAAGTATAATGGTAAAAATGTTCAGTGACAAAAACATATTAGAGAAATACACAGTTTTATTGATGGATATTACAGAGGATATTAAAGAAATATGTGCATCTGTTTCTCACCTAAAATAAGATCTTTTTTAAAAAAACTTACTTCGCTTCATTTTACCTAATTCTCATATATTCTTATTAATAACTCAGATAATTTCATGCATAAAAAATCCATTTAATTGCTAAATGAAGGGAAGAACAGTTAAAAGAGTAGTCAAACATGGCAGGATATTGTTAAAAAGCTATCATATTTTCAGATACATCTGCCACTGTTGAGGGAGCAATGTGTGGCAAGATAAGTAAATTACTAAAGGCATGTAATAACCAGCAAGAAGAGATATTTAAAAAGAAATTCCTAATTAGTTTTATAGATAGAACTAAGTGACTCTCTCTCATATGAAGTAGATTTTAAAACATAATTATCCATGAAGATGTGATTATTTAAAAATATTTTATGCACTTTCTTAATCATCTGGAAATGTTTTATTATTTTTTCATGAATATTCTATGAAGCACTAAAAATATTGCAATGTAGAGATCTTTCAAAAGTCTGAGGTTCACAAAAATATTGTAATGCACAAGATTTAACTGAGATATCAGAAAACAGAAGCAAAATTATAATAGTTGTATAGTTAACACAATATTTCAAAATATATTGTAAGTTATATAAATGCAAAAATTAAGATTTTTGTATTTGAACATCTTAAGAGCTGCTTAAAATTATTCCCTCAAAAGCATAGGTTTAAACATTTTATTCTGCCTCTGATTAATCTTTAATGATATCTCAGTTATGGCCAACAGTAACAGAAGAGCTATTTTAACAGATCCTACAGTAAACCAGGCAATGCTTGTAGGCTGGAAGTATGCAGCTCAGCCTTCATGGCTTATAGACTATTGCACTGTGGTTGCAGCAAAATTAGTATCTGCTTCCTAATGTGCATATCTCCATTGTTTAGACAACACTGATGAATTTGCTTCATCTGCAGAGCCTAAAAAGATGATTAAGTCTTTTCTGTCCCTAGTGTCTCAATGAAGTAATTCTGGCTGTCAGTATACGATTATACTTCTTTTTACTGTTACAGAGTTGCATGTTTACACTTAATCTTAAATGACAGGTTGAGCAGTAAGTTAGAAAACAGAGGAAGCTTGGTGAGATTGTGTAGAATTGCTGGAATTCATTAGACATCGAGGCTTCATAATTTATATTTCAGAGTAAATTACGAATATGTACATTTGTCTCATCATGTTATAAGTCAAGATTGGACTCAAAACAGAATTACAGAAAAGAAAAAATGTCTAAGTATCAAAAATATAACCTATCAGTGTTAGGACATTGTTACGGATTGCAGTGAAACATATGGTTTTTATAAGATAACTGTGTTAAACGTGCTATGCGCAACTTAAGTCTTTAACAAGGTCTCCTTATCTTTTACTCCGCCTATCCCACATTCTCTCTTGGAGCTCTGATGACTGCAAAAGAGATTTATCAATATATACATTAACATTAATGCACAGCTAACTCAGTCATTAGTGTCATAGCTCAGGTTTTTGAAGAATTCAAGTGTAGCATCTTATCATGTCACCCAAATGAACAGTAAAACGAGCTGTGCCAGCAGCAATTCTGATTATTCGGCTGTAAGTTTTGTCACACATCTTTTGAAAGGTACTTAAAATGGTAAACCAACATTTTCATCAATATCAAGCTTTCATGGATAGCATATTGTTTTGTAAGTTACCTTTTCCTGGTTTGATAATTAGAAAATGCTATTGAAGGTATACTTTTCCTTAGAATAATCACATTTGGCATAGATTATCTTCCTGTCATTTCTTGAAACAATTGACATTCCCTAATTTTACAAATAAAATTGATTCATGTGTAATTCCAAAAGCATTTACAATGTAGCATAATAAAATAATAATTAGGTTATTGGTAATATGGTTCTGATAAAAATATTTACATCAATATAAGGTGTATAGACCTTGCAATAGAACCAAGACTTAGAGAATGCGTTTTAAATTGATGCTTATTTTTGTGCTTATTGAAACACTTATAAACTGATACGCAGTTAGCACCTGATAGTCTTCTACAGCAAATTTAAATTTTACATTTTCACAGATATAAACTGATTAGAAGGAATGTTAAGCTAGATCTGAATTTCTGTAAAGCAAGATAAGTATATATGGATATGTGTGTATAAATATTATATATCTACAGGATTTATTATATTTGAAAATTTATCTCTTTTGTCAATAAGTTGAGGATATTAAGAACTGATATATGGATATCAGTGATTGAGGATATATGCAAAGCACTGTTCTGATACAGATGATATATTAGGATCAAAGACATATTCTCCAGCCTCATGTAGCTTACATTTTAGTGGCAAAGTCAGAAAATAGCCAAACAAATGTATAGTATCATATCAGGTAGTGATAAGTCATATAAAACAATTAAATAAAAGAAATAAGTAAAGAATAAAAATAGCCCTATTGTAGATAGGAAGTCCGTGGAAAGCTTCTATGGGGAGGTAATATTTGTATAGAGACTTCAGTAAAGTGAGGAAATGATACATAAGATAAAACAAATAAGAAACCACCCTTCCACAGGGTTAGCCTGCACAATTCATGTTAATCTGCTTTGTCCATGATGGTTTACATGCATATAAATGATGTAAAATATTTTATTCCCTTAGGAGGTTTAACTATTGTCTCTGCAATCTTGTTTGTATATTCAAATTGTTGTAGGTTCTTTGTAATGACTAACAGAAGTCAAGAAAGAAGAAAAAGAAAACAAAACAGAACTTAAAATGTAATTGAATGCTGTTTTCATTTAAATGCTTTTTATTTCTCCTATATCAGATTATGGAAGCTTAAAGGAACCTTCGGGAATTTAGAGATTATTCTCCAGTCCACTCTCCCTCCTTTCATAGATGGTAGCTCAGGTAAATATGCGTGGGGTGTGTGTGTGTGTGTGTGTGTGTGTGTGTGTGTGTGTGTGTGTGCTTGCCCATGTTTGAAAAAGAGTGCTGCTTATTCTGGTCGATCTTTCCTTTTCATACTGCACATAATGAAGTTTATCTTAGTTTGCAGAATTGCTCTGAAATATAATTCAGTTTCTGTTTGTGGTTTGACAACGTTCCCACACAAATTAAAGAATAATCTCTTTTAGCAAAAGCCCAAACCTCCTTACTGTGATGAGTGCTTATTGGAAGCGGGATGTTATCTTTCACTCGGATAAATTGAATCCTGTGTCTAAATAGTAGACATCCATGTTATAAGATCAGAAGTTGGCTTTCAAAGGGATTTTTAATTTATTTTTAATTGTTGTGGGTACACATCGGGTGTATATATTTATGGGTACAGGAGATGTTTTGATAGAAGCATGCAATGTGAAATAAACATATCACAGAGAATTTTGTTTCTTCAAATTTTCTTAGGAATATATTCTTCCTTGAGATGTAAGTCTCAGTTTTCCTAGTTATAAAGAGTTAATTTGTAAAAGGTTCCTATAGCATTTCCATGTGACCTCATATGTTAAAGCAAAATTTCTAAAATGGTCACCCAGGGATGTTTCACCTTAATCCTCAGAACATGAGACAATGATGAGATGTCACTCTTGTGAAAATGTTATATTACATGGCATAGTGGATCCTAAAAATAGAGCGGTTATCCTAAATAATTTGGTTTGCCCCATGCAATCACATGAACCCTTAAAAGAAGACAACTTTGTCAGGCTGGTGGCAGAAAAAAAGACAACCAGAAAGATTTAAGACTTAGAGAATGCGTTTTAAATTGATGCTTATTTTTGTGCTTATTGAAACACTTATACAGTGATATGCAGTTAGCACCTGATAGTCTTCTACACCTGATGGTGTAGTGAGATTTAGCACACCCTTTCCTGTTTCAAGAAGGAGGCGGCCACAGGAGAAGAAACGTGAGCAATCTTAAGAAGCTAAGAGAGTTCCCTGGCTGGCCGCCAGCAAGTAAAAAGGACATCCATCATATGACTCCAAGACACTGAATTTTGCCAACAACTAGAATGAGTTTGGAAGTGGTTTTCCCCCTAGAGCCTTCATATAAGAGCCCTTATATAATTTGACCTTGATTTCAACCCCTTGAAATGTACACCTTGATTTCAACCATGTAATACTTTCAGCACAGAAGTAAGCTGTGCTTTACTAGAATTAGGACCCAGAGAACTGGGAGCTAATAAATACGTATTGTTTTCAGCTACTAAATTTGTACTAATTTGTTACACAAGAAATGAAAACTAATATATTTTTCAAAGTGTAGTTGCCTAGCACTAAAATCAATATATATTCTAGAAGAAAATCAAAACAAATATTTGTTGAGCAAACACTGTGTATTAGATGCTCTCGAGTAGAGATTTCAAATTTCCATACATAACCATATTATTTTGGTTTGGTTATGTTCAGATGGGAAGAAGCATTAATAGTGGCTGTAGCTGGTAGAACTATTGGGGTTGCAGTCAGAGTCATTTTTTAGAAGTTATTCATTTGAAATATACAATAATCTCTTTGGTGATTCTTCTGTTTTTTAAATGTTAGCAGTTAATTTGGTTTGCTTTGCTTCTGCTAACCACTTACAATTGCTATTAGGTTAACTACTTAACTTACTGTGAAACAGAATGGCTTCTAAAATAGAGGAGATTTAAAGTATTTATAAAGTTGCATGTACCTAGAAACATAACTTTACCTTTGGACAATATACAGCTATTTCTAAAAATATTGGGTGAGAGGTATTTTCTAGGGTTATAGACTTTTTGCATCAACTATTTAGAGGGACTGAGTTAGATGACTTATGTTTATGAGGGTTCTTTTATAATGTTATTTAAATAGATTTTGGGAAACAGGTAGTGTTTGGTTACATGGATAAGTTTTTAGTGGTGTTTTCTGAGGTTTTGGTGTACCAATCACCCAAGCAGTGTACACTGAACCCAATGTGTACCCTTTTATCTCTCACTCCCTCCCACTTTCCTCCCTGAGTCCAGAGTCCATTATATCATTCTTATTCATTTTCATCCTCATAGCATAGCTCCCACTTACAAGTGAGAACATCCTATGTTTGGTTTTTAATTACTGTGTTGCTTCAGTTAGAATAATGGTCCCCAACTCCATCCCAGTTACTGTGAATGTCATTATTTCATTCCTTTTTATGGCTGAGTAGTATTCCGTGGTATAAATGTATAGCACATTTTCTTTATCCACTCATCGGCTAACAGCCATTTAGGCTGGTTCCATATTTTTACAATTGTAAATTGGGCTGCTATAAACATGCAGGTGAAAGTGTCTTTTTCATATAATGACTTATTTTCCTCGGGGTAGATACCCAGTAGTGGGGTTGCTGGATCAAATGGCAGTTCTACTTTTAGTTTTTTAAGGAATCTCCATACTGTTTTCCATAGTGGTTGTACTAGTTTACATTCCCACCAGCAGTGTAAAAATGTTTCCGTTTCACTACATGCACGCCAACATCTGTTATTTTATTATTTTTTTTAATTATAGCCATTCTTGCAGGAGTAAGGTGGTATCTCACTGTGGTTTTGATTTGCATTTCCTTGATCATTGCTGATGTTGAGTATTTTTCATTTGTTTGGCTGCCATTTGTGTATCTTCTTTTGAGAAATTTCCATGTTCTTTGCCCACCTTTTGATGGGATCATTTGTGGTTTTATTTTTGTTTTTTGGTTTTTTTTTCTTGCTGATTTGTTTGAGTTCCTCATAGATCCTGGATATTAGTCCTTTGTCAGATGCATAGTTTGAAAATATATTCCCCCACTCTGTGGGTTGTCTGTCTAGTCTGTTGATTTTTTTTTTTTTTTTTTTTTTTTTTTTTTTTTTTTTTTTTTTTTTGCTATGCAGAAGCTTTTTAGTTTAGTTAAGTCCCATCTGTCTTTGCTTTTATTGCATTTGTTTCCGGGTTCTTGATCATAAACTCTTTTCCTAAGCCAATGTCTAGAAAAGATTCCTGACATTGTCTTCTAGAAATTTTATGCTTTCAGGTACTTGATTTAAGTCTTTGGTCCATCTGGAGTTGATTTTTGTAAAAGGTGAGAGATGAGGATCTAATTTTCTTCTTGTACATCTGGTTTGACAATTATCCCAGCATCATTTGTTGAATAGGATGTCCTTTCCCCACTTTATGTTTTTGTTTGCTTAGTCAAAGATCAGTTGGCTATAAGTATTTGGCTTTATTTCTGTGATCTTTATTCTGTTCCAATTATCTATGTGCCTGATTTTATGCCAGTACCATATTGTTTTGGTAACCATAGACTTGCAGCATTGTTTGAAGTTGGGTAATGTGATGCCTCCAGTTTTGTTATTATTGCTTTGTCTTGCTGTGGCTATTCAGGCTTTTTTTTTTTTTTGGTCCACATGAATTGTAGGATTGTTTTTTCTAGTTCTGTGAAGAATGCTGGTGGTATTTTGATGGGAATTGCATTGAATTTGTGGATTACTTTTTGCAGTATGCTCATTTTCACAATATTGATTCTATCCATTCATGAGTGTGGGATGTGTTTCCATTTGTCTCTGTTGTCTATGACTTATTTCAGCAGTAATTTGTAGTTTTCCTTGTAGAGGTCTTTCACCTCCTTGGTTAGAAATATTCCTACTTATTTAATTAAATTAATTAATTAATTAATTAATTTGAGATGGAGTCTCGCTCTTTCGCCTAGGCTGGAGTGCAGTTGCGCAATTTCTGCTCACTGCAAGCTCTGCCTCCTGGGTTCATGCCATTCTCCTGCCTCAGCCTCCCAAGTAGCTGGGACTACAGGCGCCCGCTACCACGCCTGGCTAATTTTTTGTACTTTTAGTAGAGACGGGGTTTCACCGTGTTAGCCAGGATGGTCTCAATCTCCTGACCTCATGATACACCTGCCTCGGCATCCCAAAGTGCTGGGATTACAGGCGTGAGCCACCGCACCCAGCCCATATTTTATTTTTGTTTATTTGCAGCTATATTAAAAGGGGTTGAGTTTTTCATTTGATTCTCAGCTTGGTGGCTGTTGGTATATAGCAGTGCTACTGATTTGTGTACGTTGATTTTGTAACATGAAAATTTACTGAATTCATTTATCAGTTATAGGAGCTTTTTGGATGAGTATCGTTTTCTAGGTATACAATTATATTATCAGTGAACAGTGACAGTTTGACTTTCTCTTTATCTATTTGTATTCCCTTTCTTTCTCTTGTCTGATCGCTCTGGCTAGGACTTCCAGTACTATGTTGAATAGCAATGGTGAAAGTGGGCATCCTTTTCTTGTTCTAGTAGAATGGAACATTCAGTAAAATGTTGGCTGTGTGTTTGTTATAGATGACTTTTATTACCTTAAGGTGTGTCTCTTCTATGCTGATTTTGTTGAGGGTCTTAATCATAAAGGAATGCTGGATTTTGCCAAATGCTTTATCTGTGCATATTGAAATGATCATATGATATTTGCTTTTACTTTTGTTTATGTTGTGTATCACATTTATTGACTTACATATGTGAAACCAACCCTGCATCACTGGTTTAAAACCACTTGATCATGGTGGATTATCTTTTTGATATATTGTTGAGTTCAGTTAGCTAGTATTTTGTGGAGGATATTCACATCTATGATTCATCAGGAATGTTGGTCTGTAGTTTTCTTTCTTATGTTCTTTCTTGGTTTTGGTATTAGGGTGATACTGGCATCATAGAATAATTTAGGGAGGAATCCCTTATTCTTTATCTTTTGGGATATTTTCAGTATGATTGCTACCAATTCTGCTTTCAATATCTGATAGAATTCAGCTGTGAAATTTTCTGGTCCTGGGCTTTATTTTGTTTGCAATTGTTTATTACTGTTTCAACCTCACTACTTGTTTTTGGTCTGTTCAGAGTTTGTAGTTCTTCCTGGTTTAATCTAGGAGGGTTGTGTATTTCCAGGAATTTATTCATATTCTATAAGTTTTCTAGTTTGTGCACATAAAGCTGTTCATAGTAACTTTGAATGTTCTTTTGTATTTCTGTGGTATTGGTTGTAATATTTCCCATTTTATTTCTAATTGAGTTTATTTGTATCTTCTCTATTTTTATCTTGGCCAGTGTAGCTAATGGCCTATTGACATTGTTTATCTTTTCAAAGAACTAGCATTTTGTTTTATCTTTTGTATTTTTAAATTAATTTCAACTTTATTTAGTTCTGCTCTTAGCTTTGTTATTGTCTTCTGCTGGGTTTGAGTTTATTTTGTTCTTATTTCTCTAGTTCCTTGAAGTGTGATCTTAAATTGTCTATTTGTGCTCTTTCAGACTTTTTGTTGGAGACTTTTAATGCTATGAACTTTCTTCTTAGTACTGCTTTTGCTCTATCCTAGAAGTTTTGATAAGTTGGATTACTATTATCATTCAATTCAAAGACTTTGAAAATTTCCATCTTAATTTTATTATTTACCCAATGATCATTCAGGAGCAGGTTACATCATTTCCATGTATTTGCATGGATATGGTTCCTTTTGGAGTTAATTTCCAATTTTATTCCACTATGATCTGAAAGAGGACTTGATATAATTTTGATTTTTTTCAATTTCTTGAGCTTTGTTTTATGTCCTATCATATGGCCTATCTTGGAGAATGTTCCATTTTCTGATGAAAAGAATGGATATTCTGCAGTTGCTGGGGAGAATGTTCTGTAGATATCTGTTATGTCCATTTATTCTATGATATCATTTAAGTCCTTTTATTATTTGTTGAGTTTCTCTCTTGATGACCTGTCTAGTGCTGTCAGTGCAGTATTAAAGTCCTCTACTCTTATTGTGTTGCCTTCTGTCCCATTCCTTAGGTCTAGTAGTAATGCTTGTATAAATTTGGGGATTCCAGTGTTTGGTGCATATATATTTAGGATTGTGATATTTTCCTGTTGGACTAGTTATTTTATTATTATGCAATGTCCCTGTTTGTCTTTTTTAACTGTTGTTGTGTTAAAGTTTATTTTGTCTGATATAAAAATAAATACCCCTCACTTTTGGTGTCATTTGCATTGAATATCTTTTTCTACCTCTTTAATTTTATGTGAGTCCTTATGTGTTAAGTTAGTCTCTTGAAGAAAGCAAATACTTGGTTGGTGTATTTTTATCCATTCTTCCATTCTGTATCTTTTAAGTGGCACATTTAGGCCATTTACATTCAACATTAGTATTGAGATGGGAGGTACCATTCTATTCATCATGCCAGTTGTTGCCTGAATACCTTTTTTTAAAAAATTGTGTTATTGTTTTAGAGGCCCTATGAGATTTATTCTTTAAGGAGGTTCTATTTTGGTATATTTAGAAGATTTGTTTCAAGATTTGAACTCATTTTAGCATTTTTTGTAGTGCTGGCTTGGTAGTGGCAAATTCTCTCAGCATTTATTTGTCTTAAAAAGGCTTTCTCTCTCCTTCATTTATAAAGCTCAGTTTCATTGAATATAAACTTTGGCTGATAAATATTTTGTTTGTAGGGCTAAGAACTCATAGTTTTTTGGCTGTCACATGGGGTTTGCAGTGGCAAACCACTTCTTTCAAAGGATCTGTGAATTCTTTCCTGATGGTTAATATTTTTTATTAACACAGGCTGGTTAGGCTTAGTAACATTTTTAATATAGGTCCATCAAAGGAGTGGTCAAGTTTTGTTATGAAAATAGTACCATAGCTTTGTGGAATGCAGAATGGAGGGAAACAAAGAAATTATTAGCAGAAAAACTATTTATAAAGTTGTTTTAATAGTTTATAACAAGAAGACATTAAGGCCTAAACAAGGAAAATGACAATGTGAGTTGAAAGGAGAGGTGAGTATCATTAAACATATTTCAGATTTTATCCAGATCACTTGATAATCAATTAGATAAGAAATTGAGGAGCTTGAAAACTAACTTGGAATATTATTTTTAAAATAAACAGAAATAAAGTGTGTAAGGAAGCTTGCCTGACATATAGTAGCACTTCAGTTAGTCCCAGTAATTATAATAATAACTATATTAATAAAGTAAATAAAACTATTATATTTGTTGGTGGTAGAACGACATGAAATAAAGAGAAGAAGACATAAAATCCATCCTGAAACATTTTGGAGGCTGTTACCTTTGCCATATAAATAATTGAGTCTTTGCTTAGAAACACTGCAGATTCAAGGAAAGAAAAAACAAACAAACAAAAACAAAACAACAACAAAAAAAAACTAGTAAAAATCAGGGCATGAACAATAGTTACATCTCCTTTAATCATTTTGAACTTTCTTCCTTCTTTCTTCTTGACATTGCATCCATTATCTCTTGTTGCCCCTTTCCCTATTTTCTGCTTCTGTTCACATTTTCTTTACAAAGGTTTCTAATAAAAGTTGCTTATTGCTACTTAGCACCATTATTTTTCTTTGCACAATAAAAATATTCTGAAGGTAAATTTTGAAACTTGACATTTGTCAATAATCCTCCTGCTAGAAAAAGACCAAAATTGCTTTTTCATTTTATTTTATAAAAAAGAAAAGTCCCTTCTCTATTTAAATTATCTTGTGTAGCAGGATTCAGGTCATTTTTCTCCAAAGGAAAACTACAAAACAACTTATGTTATCTATCTATAATCCACAGCACAAAGTCCAGATTTTGTTCTTTGCTATGTAAGCCCTCTGAAATAATGTCAAAATCTGACTTTTTTTGTTTTTTTTTTTTTTTTTTTTTTGCCTTTTCTCTAAATGTTACCTCCCTTGTACCTCATCCAATGGCTACCAATATTTTTTTTTCCTTTCTTCTGAAAAAATCATTCTTGTTAGTGCCATGCTCTTTGCACATGCTATTTCGTTGCCTGGGAAGCCTTTCATCAACTTTTAATACAGTGCAATATAATTCTTTTTTTGTTTTTTTTTTTTTTTTTTGAGATGGAGTCTGGCTCTGTCACCCAGGCTGGAGTGCAGTGGCCGGATCTCAGCTCACTGCAAGCTCCGCCTCCCGGGTTTACGCCATTCTCCTGCCTCAGCTTCCCAAGTAGCTGGGACTACAGGGGCCCGCCACCTCGTCCAGCTAGTTTTTTGTATTTTTTAGTAGAGTCGGGGTTTCACTGTATTAGCTAGGATGGTCTCCATCTCCTGACCTCGTGATCCACCCGTCTCGGCCTCCCAAAGTGCTGGGATTACAGGCTTCAGCCACCGCACCCGGCCCCGCAATCTAATTCTTATCCTTCAGCCCAACTAAATTCCATTTCCTTTGAGATGCCTTCTTCATTTCTTCAAAGAGTGAACATATACGTTGCCACAGATCTTTTGCAAACCTGTATTTTAGAGCTTAACATATTGTAGTTATTTGTAGACGTATTTGTCTCTTTCAGATTGAGCTACCAGAGAGAACGGGTGACATTCTAGTCATTTATATATTTCTTGAATCAAGCACTCATCAGCATGATTAAGAGGTAGTAGTTTCTTAGTTAATATCTGACAGCAGAAGAAGTGAATAAATAAGTAATTTAATGAAGTCTTATGACTGACACTATGGTAGACGCTAGGTTCCCTGTGCTTCTCTTGTAGTGCATATTCTTCTTTTCTTGTCAGGCAGCATTCTTATTAAACTGAGAAGATAATCTAAAATGGCCTATAAATCCTTTCCAGAAGATCAAATAAATATTCCTCTGTAAGGGCTAGGTGAAATTTATGAGGCTACAAGAATGGTGAAATGAGATCAGTCAGTCAAGTGTGGAGGAAAGTAATTAGGGCTGGAAAAGAGTGAAACCATTAGAATAGAGAAGACTGGATTAGGGAATATTAATATTCTAGAAAATAACAAGCTTGTGACAGGAATACTATATCAGAGTCAAGAGAAAACAAAAGTATAGATAAAGACTGAATTTATCATAGCCCAAGGAGCAGGAACTGACTTTTAATCAACAGTATTTATTGAGTCCCTACTATGTGTGCCAAAATAAAAATTTAACTAAGTACTGGGTAACAGATAAAGAAATGATTATGAAAGCTGGCAAATAGGAAGTGAGAGATGAAACTTAAGATTTAATTTTACTTGCACACTGACTTTGTAGTTTCCCTAATGTCATTTTGTCTGATCTGAGTTGTGGGAAGATATCCTGTTATTTGTAGTCATAGGTATTCCGGTGTTCCTGCTGAGAGTCATTTCCTGTGCTGGATTTACCATCACAGGGACCAGATTTATAGAAAAATGAACATTTATTGTTGCTAAATGGAGTTGGTCATGGAGTGGAAACTAACAATATGTTCACCTGTAAGTTTTAAGTGCTGTGCCAAGAAAGGCTCTTTGGAGGACATTGCCATAATCTACCGTTTACATTTGTGCATTTAGTTTCTGGGAAATATTTTTTAAACCTACCCATGGAGCTATACAGAACCATAGAGACTATTTCAGTTCCCCTATCAACTGTGAAATGGAGATCTACATTCAAAATTTAGCCTGAGCTGCTTAGAATCCTAGTGCATGCAATTGTGAGCTCTAAAACGACGTGGTTGTATCCTGCTTTGGGAAATCTAGTATTCAAGTAGCTAAATTTAGAGATTTTGCCATTATAGAAGAAGTGTTAACTGTGCAAAATCATTTGCTAATAAGTATCAAGCTTTCTGGGAACGTTTATATGATCTGTAACATTAAATACACTACACACAATTTTCGGCGTGCTACGTATATTTGCGCAAAATGGATTATCTGTAATATCTACACTAACTTAACTACCATTTATTTTCTGATATCAGAAAACTTCAGATTTAACTTTTATTTAGGCATTTTTTTTTTTGTATGAGGAAGGTTGAGCTGAAGAATAAATGAAGCATAATTGTTATATTATGTGATACGTATCAGGCAATGTACCTTTGAGTTACTAGCACTCGCATGGGAGCAATGAAGCTGAAAACATTTTAGGGAAAATTCAAATAGGTAGCATAGCTGGTATGTTTGGAGCTGATAAAGAGGTTGATGAAGAAGAGCTAGGAAGTACATAATGTAAGTCAAACCTGAGTTGAAGAAACCGAGATTTATGCTCTCAGAACTTATTGGAGGACTAGCAACCTTGCTCACAGGGGTACGCCTTCAGTGCTATTGAAGGCACATACTTGGGACTTAACATCTGATAGTTAAGAAAGATAATTTGATAATAAGAAGTTTTAAAAAGTCGGCATTTTAAGCTCCTATTTTTAATGGTTCCTGGACAGAAAACCATTGCTGTTTTTTTTCCCTCTGGATATGTAGAAGTTAACGGGAAAGTTGTTTGAACAACAGTATGCTGCACCTTGAATCTATTTTAGGAACATTCTTTCGTGGCATATATTCACTTGATCACAAAAGGCGGTTCTCATTCATGCAGATAAACAAAAAGCACAAAAAAGAAAATTAGATGGCTGCCAGCGTACATCAGACATAAATTACTGTCATTAAGAATTACTGTAAAAAGAGATCACACATTGTGTAGTTAAATACTTAACTCTTCTTGTAGCCTGAGATACCAGTTCATATTCTTTCCTTTTAGCATAGAACTTAATTTGGTAGTTTCTTCTGGGTCCTAGGAATAAAGAATGCAATGATGTTCATTGGTGCTCGCCACTAGATTTTAAAGCAGACTATTACTTAAAAGCATTTGACTAATTGTCAAATGCAAGTAAAATTACTTTGGTTCTTTTTGTAATGGAAAGTGAAATGTTATATTAGAGTATTTGATTAAAGAAAAGAAAAAAATGTGGTGAGAAAACACTTCTACAGCAATGAGGTAGAGTTTTCAATAAGATTATTAATATTGTGACTCAGGGACATTACTAAAAAGTTAAAAACAAGATTATGAATAAAATAAGCATGCTAGAATCAAATCTAAAATAATTGTTAAATGTCATGATTCACGTTATGCAAAGTCCTGCAGTCCAGGATAGTTAAATCTTTTGCTCTTGTCTGTGAACATTACTTAACATCAGATTTAGAACAACAGGTTTTGTTTTTTATTTTATCCTTTGTTTTCCACTTCTACCGTGGAAAATGTTTAAATCTTTGTATGCTTTCTCACGTTTTTCTAATACCAAATTTTTAGAAAATAGTGAATTATGACTTTTACTCCACAGTGTAGAAGGAATACTTGCCTTAGGAAAAAATAGTTTTGCTTTATCAGGAATGCCTTCTGAGGAGTTTTTACATGTCCCCTAAGAAATTGCACCTACATCCCTCTGCCTAATTTCTGAACAAATTGAAAAATAAAGACATTGCTATTCAAGAACCAAGATATCACCTCATAGATGGTAAAATCAAAAGCGATGGGTGCAGCTTAGTATGAAATCCAAAATTGCTACTTACTGAATGCCAGAAGTAGAGGGTCTTAGCCTGGAGAAGGCGGTATTGAACCAGTACCCACCTGATATGTGTTGATGAAGGGAACACTCTGGAAGAGTAATGTAATTCCACACAGGGAAAAAAATGAAGCTAAGTTATTCTTCTCAGTTTTACCAATTAGTTAAATCATCCTCCTTTATCTGGGGGTAGAATGAGTAAAGAAGCAAGCCAATGCCAGAAATGTCTTTGGAAAAAACGTGGGGAGAGATTAGCAAAGTAATAAAAATATTTGATAGATAGTATCAAATCTATCAAATATTGAAGTATACTCTTCAAATATTTGAAGAGTAGTATCATGCAATATTTGGCAGAAATGAAGTTTACTAAAAGATTTATAATACATGTGATACACACTCAGAAGCTGAGAATTATTTAGGCTCACTGGTAGAAAATTAAGAAAAAAATTACATCAAGGTCACTAGATTATAAATAAGAAGAGAAAACAGTAATAAAATATAAATGAGAAGAAAAAACAATTAAATGGAAAGTTTCCAAGCTTAAAGTAAATTTAGTTGAAGTTAATAAACTGATATTACTCAGCCGGGCGCGGTGGCTCATGCCTGTAATCCTAGCACTTTGGGAGGCCGAGGCGGGTGGATCACGAGGTCAGGAGGTTGAGACCATCCTGGCTAACAGTGAAACCTTGTCTCTAGTAAAAATACAAAAAATTAGCCGGGTGTGGTGGTGTGCACCTGTGAGCCGAGCTCACTGTACTCCAGCCTGGGAGACAGCAAGACTCCATCTCAAAAAAAAAAGAATAATAAATAAATAAATAAATAGATATTACTCAAAGGAAGTCTACAATAGTGAATGGTAAGTCTCATCCATACTGCTCCTATTTCACATAGGAAAAAATTATATAACAAGAATTAGAAAAGAACAAAAATAGTTGATCAAAATAGTATCAATACAATGACATAAGAATAAAAGTAAAGCCTTACAGAATCAACAAAAAATGTTAATATAAAAATAAAAATAGTAGAAATTGAGAAACATAACCAATTCAAAGAGATCCTGATGACAAATACAATGGGAACTTCTGAAATTAGTGGAAAGTTCAACCACTCACATGCAACTGCAACATACTCCAATGAATTTTAAAACATTGCCAAGTTTTTCATGGCAGCCAGACTTCTTATTAAATATAGAAATTGAACTGTAAATAAAGTAGTTTTTGTTGAACTCCTTTGCTTGGGATATGACATTGTACTAACCATTCATTAAATAAGTAAGAGGTACCTAGTCATATAAAAAAACAAAATCTATTAAATTGTGCATCACTTTCTTATAAATATGGGAGAAAAACCTGGATTTTTGGACCAAATTCTGAGTAACTTAATTAACTCTCATAGTGCACCTCAACATTTTGAGGAGCATTGTATAGAATACATAAATTATCGAATACATCGTCAGCATACCTAACAAAAATCAATAATTGCTAAACAAGAAAAATCTCAATTCACACAATTAGGAGAAGATGAAAATGTCTAATATTAACAAAATAAAATATTATACACATTTTACAGACCCCAAATGTATATGGGGTTTTTCGTCTATACTTATTAATAACTAATTAGTTACTTCCAATACAGGTGGATTTTTGTTGCTTTTTATAAAGAAATGTATAGCATACATGAGTATATCATTTCCCAATTGTAGAGAAGCAAGTCTGTACCTTACCGATTGTGAGAAATCATTGACATTATAGATTTCGATTTAAAAATATTAATAAACTCTATTTTTGAGAAGTTTTTAGGTTTACAGAAAAATTGAGAGAAAAGTAGAGAGTTGCAATACACTCCATGTTACCCTCTACTCTGACCCGCAGCCATTAGCAATTTATCTTGTTATTAACACATTTAGTTTTTGTGATACATCGGTTATAATGGATGCGCTAATATCGATACATTATAATTAAACTCCATAGTGACATCAGAGTTCACTCTTTGTATATAGTATGTGTTTTGACAAATGTTTAATAACATGTATCTACTCTTATAGTATCATACACAATAGTTTTACTGCCCTAAAACTTTCCTGTGTTCCATCTATTCATCCTTTTCTAACTCCACTGAAAGCCCTTGAAAACTGCAGATCCTTCACTATCTCCATAGTTTGGCCGTTCCCACCCAGAAAGTCATATGGTTAAAATCAAGTACTACACGGTATTTTCAGTTTATTTCACTTAACAATATGTATTTGAGATTATTTTTGTGTTTTCATGGCTTGATAGTCCACTTCTTTTTATCATTAAATAATATTTTACTATATGGATATACAATACTGTGTTTATCCATACACTTAGTGAAGGACGTATTGGTTACTTCCAGGTTTTGGAAATTATGAAAAAGATTATTACAAACATTTTTGCACAGGTTTTTGTGGGGATGTCAGTTTTCAACATATTTGGGTAAATAGTTTTGAAAGAAACTATGACATTGTCTTCCAAAGTACCTGTATCATTTTGCATTAGTATCAGCAATGCAAAGTACTTCCTATTACTCCACCTGTTTGCCAGCATTTGGTGTGATTAGAGTTTTTTTTTTTTTTTTCATTCTAATAGATACGTATTAGTATCTTGTTGTTTTAATTTGCAGTTCACTAATAGCATATGTTGCTGAACACCTTTTCATAGGTTTATTTGCCATTTATGTGTCTTCTTTGGGCAGGTGCCTGTCACATGTTTTGTTAATTTGTTAATTAGGTCATTTGTGTTCTTATTGTTAAGTTCAAATAGTTTATTATGTATATTTGAATACCAGTCCTTTATCACGTATTCCCTTTGAAAAGATTTTCTCCCACTCTGTGGCTTATATTTTCATTCTCTTGTGTTTTTCAGAGCAGAAGTTTTTCATTTAAATAGAGCTCAACTATATATGTTTTTTATTTTATGGATTTTGCTTTTGGTGTTGTAGCTAAGAAGTCATTGCCAAATCCAAGATCACTTAGATTTTCTCCTATGTTATCTTCTAAAAGTGTAATAGTTTTGTTCTATATGGAGGTTTATGGTCCACTAAAGTTAATGTTTATGAAAGATGTAAGATCTGTGTCTAGATTTGTTTTGTTTTGTTTTGCATGTGAATGTTTGTTTCAACACTACTTTTTTAAAGTCTATACTTTCTCTACTGAAGCACATTCACATGTTTTTGTTACAGGTCAGTTGACTATATATGTGTGAATCTATTTCAGAGCTCTCTATTCTATCCTATTTATCTGTATGTCTCTTATTTTTACCAATGCTACACAGTCTTGATTATTCTAACGTTGCAATCAGTCCCGAAGTCAGGCAATGTAAGTTCTCCGATTTTTTCTTCTCCTTCAGTGTACTGTTGGCTCCTCTGGGTCTTTTGCCTTTCCACATATAATTTAGAATCAGTTTGTCAATATCCACAAAATAACTGGCTGGGGATTTTTATAAATGTCATGCTTAAGTTTTCCCATTTTTTAAATTATTATTTTGTGCTCTTCAACCCCCACATTCCCATTAGCAGAAATGTGACTAACAGATCAAGAGAAAAATATAAAGAAAATTATCATTTTCAGAACATTTGAATGGTGATGTCTAAATTTCTACTTTGCTATACAGGTCTTGATGAATTATAGCAGAGTTGATCAAATATCATAATACTTCTTAGGAAAGAGGATGTACTTTGGCATTTATATGTGTGTTTAAAAATGTCACAATGAAAATATAAATGCAGTACATATCTTTGGTGGACAAAAATCAATAAACCATTTTGAGAGTCTTGATTGGCAGAAAATATCATATCAAAAATCACATCAAGGTAGAATTTATTTTCTATTAGAAAGGCTCTTATTCAGTCAGTGCTATCTGATTCTGCTTTATTTTTCCATTATGGTGGATTAATCCTGAAATTCTTCCTTAACTCTAATGAAATCTCATGTTACATTTTATGTAAATATTCAGGCACATATATATATATATATATATATATATATATATATATATATATGAAATTATCATTTCATTGTAATACCTGTTTTTGTCATTTTGGCTGTGTTTATCTAAATATAATTATATTTTATTTTTACTAATCTTTTGAGTGTGTGTGTATGTGTGTGTGTGTCCTTCAGTTAGGTTCTTGGCAATCCCTGGATGTATTATTTTGTTTCTGTTTCCTATTTTTCAATAACTGTATGTTAATTATAACATTAACAATTACACTTAAAATGGATGGCATTTCAATCAAACACAGCTGGTTGCTTCTGTGCATCGACGGAATTTTGAACTTCAACATTGTTTCTGACAAAAAAAAAAACTAGCTCTTTTCACGTAATGTAAATTCAGTTGAGAAAATAACATGCAGGTTTGATTCTTGCTTGCACAGAGGAAAGATTTGTTAAGATTGGCAAAAAGAAAACTTGACCATTGTTATCTGGCATTTTAAAACTAATAACCAATCTTGTCTTACTTTTATTCAGTGTAACCTTTATTTCATATTAATTAAAATGAAGCAAAACAAAACATAATTATAAATGCAGAGATATTGCTGAATGAAATTGTCTCTGAAAACAGATCACTGAAATTGGGAGAAGAAACAAAGATCACAGATAGTAAGAAGAAAGAAACAATTGATAATTTATAGGTGGACGACACCATTAATATTATCTTAAATATAAAAATTATTGCCGGGAGTGGTGGCTCACACCTGTAATCCCAGCACTTTGGGAGGATGAGGCGGGTGGATCACATGAGGTCGGGAGTTCAAGACCAGCCCGACCAACATGGAGAAACCCCGTCTCCACTAAAAATACAAACTTAGCCAGGTGTTTTGTCACATGCCTGTAGTCCCATCTACTCGGGAGGCTGAGGCAGGAGAATTGCTTGAACCCGGGAAGTGGAGGTTGCAGTGAGTCGAGATTACATCATTGCACTCCAGCTTGGGCAACAAGAGTGAAACTCTGTCTCAAAATAAATAAATAAATAAAAATAAAAATAAATAAAAATTATTTGCACTTCTGCATCTGATTCTAGGAAAGTATATATGTGTTCAATCAATGTTGGTATATATACATTTATATAATATTTTGAAAGAACATAATTATTTCCCAAAATATTTTTGTTGTTCTTTTTCCCTTAAGCACATGTATGATTCTTTTTTAGAAGGTGAAAGCTCAACATTTTGTAGAATTTAATGTATTATATCTCCATAAGTATTTATAATTTTCAAAACAATGAATTAGTAAACAATAAAGCAACAACTTCTAACTCATATTTTTCTACATTTGAACGGATGGATAATTGTAAGCACTGTCTTCTCAAGCACTTGGAAAACAGCTCTGCATTGGAGTCTCATTTTCTCATCATGTACTTTAAAAATAGAGAACATATAGTACATGTTACCTAAGAGATGTTGAAACAATTTGAAATAGTCAAAAATCCCTTCATTGTGTAGAGACAAATCAAGTGTTTCATGACATTTCATTTAAGAAACGTCTCTGATTTTGACTCTACTAATTACGTACCTCAGATAAACTTCATGCATTTTCTGTAATTTAAGGGTAACATTTCTAATAAGACTTCCACTGAGTTGATATAATTAAATAAGAAACAAAATATTAAGTTATTGTTAAAGGTGTGTGTGTTTTGTTTTGTTTTGTTTTGTTTTGTTTTGTTCTGAGACCAGAGTCTTGCTCTCTCACCCAGGCTGGGGTTCTGTGGCATGATATCGGCTCACTGCAACCACGTCCAGCTAATTTTTGTATTTTTAGTAGAGATGGGGTTTCTCCATGTTGGCCAGGCTGGTCTTGAACTCCTGGCGTCAAGGGTCCACCTGACTCGGTCTCCCAAAATGCTGGAATTACAGACGTGAACCACCATGTCTGACCAAAGGTGTGGTTTTTCCTAAACGTGTTTTTAATGGATCAGAGGAGAAGCCAGGTAAGGACACTATTCTGTACTTGCTCTGACTTTCTTTAGTCTCAGCAAACTATTTCCATACTCTAGTTGAATCAGTATACATCAAGTGAATGGTCAGAAATATCATCAATTCATGTTAATGATACAATTGTGTCCTATGAGGTTTGTTGTTTTTAGTTTTATGTTTGCTTCTTTTTCTGGGCTTCAAGTTTATGCTTTCTATGCATTTTAGTAAAAATCATTGTGTGATCAAGAGAAGCATAAATATTGCTGTCCAAACTGGTCACGCTTCTCCTTAATTTGCAAATATTCACAGACGTATAACTTGGTACCGAAAAACTCTCTCAAAGCTCACATATCTAAAGTTTCTAGTCTATTAGTGTTCTTAAATAATTAAAAAGTTATCATTTATTAGAATATTAGAAATTTTATTAGAGATACATTTATGCCATTATATAATGCATCCTGCCTAAGTTATTTGAGTAGCCAATAACAATAGAAGGAATATAAACAAGTAACCCAGAATGTCCCTTGAATTTAGCATTACATGTACAAAATGTTTAGTTTACAATTTTGCCAATATATTTCAGCTCATAGACATATTATAACATGTTTTATATATATATAATGTAAATTCAGAAAACATATATTTACTTTATTACAGCTCATTCTTAGAAAGTAAAAGTAAATAAGTCTCTTGGGACCCAAACTGAAAGTTGAAGGTTTCAAAAATGGTGTTATTTTGCTGAGAAATGAAATATAATTAAACAATCTTTTTTTTTTTTTTTTTTTTTTAAACGGAGTCCGACTCTGTAGCCCAGGCTGGAGTGCAGTGGCGCCATCTCAGCTCACTGCGAGCTCCACCTCCCGGGTTCACGCCATTCTCCTGCCTCAACCTCCCACATAACTGGGACCACAGGTGCCTGTCACCACGCCCGGCTAATTTTTTTTTGTATTTTTAGTAGAGAAAATGTTTCACTGTGTTAGCCTGGATGGTCTCGATCTCCTGAACTCATGATCCGCCTCCCAAAGTGCTGGGATTACAGGCATGAGTCACCGCGTCTGGCCTAAACAATCATTTTTAAAGATGTGTAAGGCCTGTATTTGATTGGGAGAACCAAGTCTCCTCCTACATCATGAGCCTAACTCTGAGTGACCAGACACAGAAGTCTACTGCTGAAAGTTGTATGATCACAGAGAGAGACTCCTACAGAATTAACACAGCTATTCATGATCCTTTGAAAGTTGAGAGTGAAGCAAGAATATTGACAAAACTCTCCAGCACTCTAGGATTCACACTAAGCAAGAGGTAGCAGCAGACTCACTGCTGGAGGAATTTGAAGTTTGTGGTACAATGAAAGTAACCATAACAACAACAAAATCCAGTCTGAGCTCAATTCCAGATGTGGTTGAACCAACTTCCTTCTCTTCCCCTAACCACCTCACAGCCTGTATGTAATAAACACTAAAGCCTTGACAGATGAATACACTTAATTTTCCATTTGGTTGTTTTCAAGGTGTACTTGTCCCTGCAGGAAGATATAACACTCATTTAAAAGTATAACATTTCGTTGTTCAGTTCCCACCTATGAGTGAGAACATGCGGTGTGTGGTTTTCTGTTTTTGTGATAGTTTGCTAAGAATGATGGTTTCCAGTTGCGTCCATGTCCCTACAAAGGACGCAAACTCATCGTTTTTTATGTCTGCATAGTATTCCATGGTGTATATGTGCCACATTTTCTTAATCCAGTCTGTCACAGATGGACATTTGGGTTGATTCCAAGTCTTTGCTATTGTGAATAGTGCTGCAATAAACATACGTGTGCATGTGTCTTTATAGCAGCATGATTTATAATCCTTTGGGTATATACCCAGTAGTGGGATGGCTGGGTCATATGGTACATCTAGTTCTAGATCCTTGAGGAATTGCCATACTGTTTTCCATAATGGTTGAACTAGTTTAAAATCCCACCAACGGTGTAAAAGTGTTCCTATTTCTCCACATCCTCTCCAGCACCTGTTGTTTCCTGACTTTTGAATGATTGTCATTCTAACTGGTGTGAGATGGTATCTCATTGTGGTTTTGATTTGCATTTCTCTGATGGCCAGTGATGATGAGCATTTTTTCATGTGTCTGTTGGCTGTATGAATGTCTTCTTTTGAGAAATGTCTGTTCATATCCTTTGCCCACTTTTTTATGGGGTTGTTTGTTTTTTTCTTGTAAATTTGTTTGGGTTCTTTGTAGATTCTGGATATTAGCCCTTTGTCAGATGAGTAGATTGCAAAAATTTTCTCCCATTCTGTAGGTTGCCTGTTCACTCTGATGGTAGTTTCTTTTGCTGTGCAGAAGCTCTTGAGTTTAATTAGATCCCATTTGTCAATTTTGGCTTTTGCTGCCATTGCTTTTGGTGTTTTAGACATGAAGTTCTTGCCCATGCCTATGTCCTGAATGGTACTACCTAGATTTTCTTCTAGGGTTTTTATGGTATTAGGTCTAACATTTAAGTCTCTAATCCATCTTGAATTAATCTTCGTATAAGGAGTAAGGAAAGGATCCAGTTTCAGCTTTCTACTTACGGCTAGCCAATTTTCCTGGCACCATTTATTAAATAGGGAATCCTTTCCCCATTTCTTGTTTCTCTCAGGTTTGTCAAAGATCAGACGGCTGTAGATGTGTGGTATTATTTCTGAGGACTCTGTTCTGTTCCATTGGTCTATATCTCTGTTTTGGTACCAGTACCATGCTGTTTTGGTTACTGTAGCCTTGTAGTATAGTTTGAAGTCAGGTAGCGTGACGCCTCCAGCTTTGTTCTTTTGACTTCGGATTGTCTTGGCAATGCGGGCTCTTTTTTGGTTCCATATGAACTTTAAAGCAGTTTTTTCCAATTCGGTGAAGAAACTCATTGGTAGCTTGATGGGGATGGCATTGAATCTATAAATAACCTTGGGCAGTATGGCCATTTTCACGATATTGATTCTTCCTATCCATGAGCATGGTATGTTCTTCCATTTGTTTGTGTCCTCTTTGATTTCACTGAGCAGTGGTTTGTAGTTCTCCTTGAAGAGGTCCTTTACATCCCCTGTAAGTTGGATTCCTAGGTATTTTATTCTCTTTGAAGCAATTGTGAATGGAAGTTCATTCCTGATTTGGCTCTCTGTTTGTCTGTTACTGGTGTATAAGAATGCTTGTGATTTTTGCACATTAATTTTGTATCCTGAGACTTTACTGAAGTTGCTTATCAGCTTAAGGAGATTTTGGGCTGAGACAATGGGGTTTTCTAAATATACAATCATGTCATCTGCAAACAGGGACAGTTTGACTTCTTCTTTTCCTAACTGAATACCCTTGATTTCTTTCTCTTGCCTGATTGCCCTAGCCAGAACTTCCAACACTATGTTGAATAGGAGTGGTGAGAGAGGGCATCCCTGTCTTGTGCCAGTTTTCAAAGGGAATTTTTTTCCAGTTTTTGCCCATTCAGTATGATTTTGGCTGTGGGTTTGTCATAAATAGCTCTTATTATTTTGAGGTACGTTCCATCAATACCGAATTTATTGAGCGTTTTTAGCATGAGATCACTTGGACTCGGGAAAGGGAACATCACACACCGGGGCCTATCATGGGGAGGGGGTAGGGGGGAGGGATTGCACTGGGAGTTATACCTGATATAAATGACGAATTGATGGGTGCTGACGAGTTGATGGGTGCAGCACACCAACATGGCACAAGTATACATATGTAACAAACCTGCACGTTATGCACATGTACCCTAGAACTTAAAGTATAATAATAAAAAATAAATAAATAAATAAAAGTATAACATTTAATGTTCAGATTTATGTTAAGCAGGCCTCCAATTTTACTTTTGCTCTGTGTGTATTCTTGCACATATTATATGCAACTCTAGAACTCAGAAAACTATGTGACACCTGGCACCAATAGCTAGCATGAAATTGAAACGCTATAGATGGACATCTATGTTGTCTCTATCTCTGTTACCACAGATTACTTCTCTGTTAATTTTTTTTTTTCTAATTGAACGAGCTAATTCATAGCTCTTTGTGCTCCTGGAAGAAGTTTCTTTTTAAATATTTCCTCCAGGCATAGAGTTACTCAATCATAAGAATCCTCAGTTGTATTAAATACTGTGATAATGACTTCCAAAATGGCCACAGCAGTTTTAATTCCCAATGCCTATATATTAAGGGTTGCTGTTCCCCCAACCTCCACCAACATTTAAGATTAGTTGACTTTCCGTTTACCTCCGAGGAATTCTAATGCAGCACATGTGTTGCTTTACATTTCACCATTTCAAATACTGGTGAAGTTTACCATCTTTTCACATAATTGTTGGTCATTTGTGTGACCCCTCCATTCACTCAATACTAAGTGACCATTTTCTGCCAAGCTTTTCACTAGGCACTTAGTGTTCAAACAGTAAAGGATTTGTTCATATTGCTTGCCTGTTTTTTGTGTTATTGTGTTTTCTTTTGCACCTTCTGTCTTTTTGTGATGGATTTGGGAGAATTATCTGCATGTATTAGATATTAATGTCTTGTTGGTCATCAACACTGCAAAGCTTATCTCAATCTCTGTCTGTTACCTGTTTATTTGATTTTCTTCTTTGAATAGAAATGGAATCCTCATTTCTAAATAGCACTCAAGATAATTCCAATGCAGATGGTTCTTTACAATAGCTGGAGAACTCTTGGTTCTGGATTTGTTCTCATTTATCCATGCTTTAGAAAGCATACATATGAAAGTAATATATTTAGATGGTAGTGACAAAAGTTTGCTTTCTACTTGAAGAGAGCAGCATCTTTCTAGAACAGCTAATGCAGAGGATTCTGCACCAGGAAATACTGTTCTATTCAATTAAATTTCCTTATATTAATATATTGAAACAAGAGCATGTCATAACCAGTGTAATGAATGTTGTGTCTTTTTTAAAACCTCTAATGTAATTATATTGCCTTTAGCATCTGAAAATGTGTTACTATTCTATATCAAATGATTCCACCGTCATTTTCATTTTCATTAGTTTTAATTCTTTTTATAATCAGTGGATCTTCTGAAAGATGTTATAACCTAATATCAGAAACCAGATAGAGTATGACTCTCTCAAAGTGTTATCAGAGCACCTTGTATCTTCAAATAATTTTGGGTTTTATTTGAGCACTATTACTCTTTTTGGCTAAAGTTTTATGTGAATACTAAAGCATAAATACCTTTTTTGATACTTATTTCAGTTTTGAAGATCAACTTGTGTTTTCCTATGGGAAATATTTTCCATCTATTATGTTATGCTTTCCAAGCCTAATTTATTTGAAGAAAATATAATAATTAGGCGGAAAGGAAATATTGTCAAGTGTTCTTCAACTTAATTTTTGTTATAATTATAATTTGACATTAAAGTGTAAAATCTCTCTTGCTTCTCTTGAAGGTAAGTCCCCATAATTTCTTTTCTATGATATGTATGTAAGCAATGCCTTAAAACAATACTTTAACTGTGTTCAAAAATCAATTTGAACTCCAAAAAGGCAGTTGAATTTTGTCAAACAACTTCTCTTTGTAGCTATTTAGTGCTAAGTGATACGTTTAACAGATGTGTTTACTCTTCCATTTGTTTTGGTAAGGTTTACACACAAACGATATTTACTTTTACAGTTGTTTGTTTATGCCCTAGCTAAAGCTTCTTCAAGGTACAATAAGGAGACACTTTCACTACAAGATATCTTAGATTAATCTCTATTACTACCAGTTTGCCTTAAGCCTGAATGTTTCTTAGGACAAACATTAACAACAGCACCATTTAGAGATCCCCCTAACAACAGGGATTCCCTCTAGACAAAAAGACTTGGCTTATAAGCATATGGAACAAGTTTTTGTACAACCGAGGTCATTGTACTGTAAATCTGTTGAGATGCATGAGCAGGGATAACTAAACATAGGAATAATTTTTTTTTTGTGATGTGTCAGCTAGGTTTTTTCTGTGTAACAATGTACTCCCATGCTATATGGCTTAAAATAACAACAATTTTAATTAATTATTGTGCTAGTTGAAAAAGTAAACTATTCTCAGTTGGTTGGTTCTATGTGGGTTCATCCTTGGCATCATGGCCAGCTGTTGGGTTGACTGGAGGCTGGATGGTTTAGGAAACTCTGAACTGGAACAGTATATCTTTGCTCTATGTTGTCTCTCATCCTCCAGCAGCCTTATTCACAGACTTGTTCACAAGACAACTGGGAAAGTTTTCAGGGAACAAATAGAAACCTAGGAAACTTAAAGTTCTGGCTCAGAAGTGGTACATAATTACTTATCTTGCATTTGATTGGTCAAAGCAAGTCACAATGCATGTTTAGAGTCAAAAGAAGGGAAGATAGATTCTACCTCTTGATGGGAGAAACTGTAAAACAAAAAGGACAAAGAACAACATAACTAGGAATATAGCTTACCAAGGAGGTGAAACATATCTACAATAAGAATTACAAAACACTGCTGAAGGAAATCTGATATGACACAAACAAATGGAAAAATATTACATGCTCATGAATAGAAAGCATCAATATTGCTTAAATGGCCATACCACCCGAAGCAATTTACAGATCCAGTGTTATTCCTGGCCAAGAACCAACATCATCCTTCACAGTATTGGAAAAATCTGTGTATTGGTAAACTTCATATGGAGCCCCCGCCCCCCCCAAATAAAAGTGCAAATAGCCAAAGCAGTGCTAAGGACAAAGAACAAAGACAGAAGAATCACACTACTAAACTTCAAACTATGCTATAAGGCTACAATAACCAAAACATCATGGTACTGATACAACATATAGACACATAGACCAATGGAACAGATTATAGAACCCAGAAATTAAGCTGTTCATCTACCAACCACCTGATCTTCAGTAAATTTGGCAGTAACACGTGATGGGCAAAAAGCTCCACATTCAATAAATGGTGCTGGGATAACTGGCTAGTCATATGCAGAAGATTGACTCTAAACCCTTTCCATTCACCATATGCAAAGATTAATTCCAGATGGATTAAAAAACTTAAATGTAAGACCTAAACCAAAACCCAAGAGAAAATCTAGGAAATATCATTCTGAATATCAATTTTGGCAAAGAATTTCTGATTTAGTCCTGAAAAATAATTACAACAAAAACAAAATTTGACAAGTAGGACCTAATTAAACTAAAGAGGTTTTGCCCAACAAAGTAGACTATCAACAGATTAAAGAGACAACCTAAATAATGGGAGAAAATATTCACAAACTATGCATCTAAGAAAGGTCTAATATCCAGAATCTATAAGAACCATATAATTCAGGAACAAAAAGAAATATCTTTATGAAAAATGGGCGAAAGACAGACACTTCTCCAAATAAGACAGAATATGTGGTCAACAAACTTATGAAATAATGTTCATCATCACTAATCAGTAGAGAAATGCACACTGAAACCACAGTGAGATCCTCACACCAGACAGAATGTCTATTACTATTTTTTTTCTTGTTAAGAGTACATAAAAACATTTTACATTATGACACAGTAACACAAAGCACACAGATTCATCCACACCCAGACACAAGTTTCACAAAACCTTTACTGCATTCATAACAGCATGCTTATTACTTTGATATTTTCTATATTGCTATTTCCAGTTGTATTTTAATTTTTACCTGTTATTTTAGGTTTGGGGCTACACATGAATGTTTATTACATAGGTAAACACATGTTATGTGAGTTTGTTGTACACATTATTTCATCACCCAGACATTAAGCCCAGTACCCACTCATTGTCTTTGCAGCACCTCTTCCTCCTTCCTCCCTACTTCCTCAAGTAGACCCCAGTGTCTGTTGTTTCCTTCTTTGTGCTGATAAGTTCTCAGAATGTCTATTATTAAAAAATAAAGGCCAGGCACAGTGGCTCATGCCTGTAATCCCGGCACTTTGGGAGGCCGAGGTGGGTGGATCACCTGAGGTTGGAAGTTCGAGACCAGCCTGATCAACATGGAGAAACCCCATCTCTACTAAAAATACAAAATCAGCTGGGCATGGTGGCGCATGCCTGTAATCCCAGCTGCTTGGGAGGCTGAAGCAGAAGAATTTCTTGAACCCGGGAGGCAGAGGTTGTGGTGAGCAGAGAATACACCATTGCACTCCAGCCTGGGCAACAAGAGAGAAATTCCATCGAGAAGGAGAAGGAGAAGGAGAAGGAGAAGAAGAAGAATCAATGCTGGTAAGGTTTTATAGAAAATAAACACTTATAAACTGATGGTAGAAATGTAAACTAGTTCATCCACTGTGGAAAGCAGTGAGGGGATTTCTCAAACAACTTAAAACAGAACTAACATTTGACCCACCAATCCCATTACTTGGTATATATCCAAAGGAAAATAGACCATTCTACCAAAGAGACACGTGCATTCATATATGTTAATCACAGCACTATTCACAATAGCAAAGACATGAAATCAACTTATATACCCATACTGATGAACTGATTAAAAAAATGTGGTACGTATACAACAAGGAATACTACACAGCCATCAAAAAGAATAAAGTCGTGCCCTTTGCAGCAACAGCATCTGCCTGTAGACCATAATCCTAAATGAAGTAATGCAGAAACGTAAAACAAAATGCCCCTGTCTCAGTCTCCTGAGCAGTTGGGACTACAGGTATGCACCACAACACCTGGCTAATTTTTTGTATATTAGTAGATATGGGGTTTCACCATCTTGGCCAGGATGGTCTCAATCTGCTGACCTCATGATCCACCCACCTTGGCCTCTCAAAGTGCTAGGATTATAGGTGTGAGCCACTGTGCCCGGCCTATATTTCTTTTAAATAAGCTTTTTGTGCTTCTCTCTGTCTCTTCTCCTTCTACAAATCCTGCAATGCAAATTTCAGCTCTCTTAATCCTGTCCCAAAGATCCTGTAGGCTTTCTTCATTCATTTTTACTTCTTTTTCTCTTTTTCCTTCTCTGTCAGGATGATTTCAAATGATCTGTCTCAAATTTGCTTATCATTTCTTCTGTTTTGTTTAATCTGTTGCTGAAGCTCTCTATTGCATTTTAGTTGTTTCATTGTGTTCTTCAGCACCAATATTTCTTTTTTGTTTTTATGTTTTATTTCTCTTTGTTCAGCATCTTGTTTTGTCCTTGTATTTTTTCCCTGATATTTTTTAAATTGTTTTTTTTTCTTTTAGATTTCTGAGCTTTAAACAATTTTTAGACTTCTTTATCAGTCAATTTCTGGATCTCTAACACTTTGAGATTTTTTTTTTTTTTTTTTTTGCTTGTTTGTTTATATCCTGAGACCTTGCTGAACTCACTTACTAATTCTACGAGTGTCTTTGAAGATTCTTTAATATTTTTTATGTGGATAATTATGTCATCAATGAACAAGGACAGTTTTATTTTTTCTTTTCCAATCTATATGCCTTTCATCTTTCTTTTTTGCTTTATTGTACTGACTAGAACTTGCAATACTATGTTGAATAAGAATGGTGAGTGCAGACATACTTGAATTGCTTCAAGTCTTAGGGAAAAAGCATTCAATATTTCATTGTTAAAATAATGTTAACTGTATGTTTCTAATAGATGTTCCTTATCAGGTGGAGAAAGCTCTCCTATTCTTCTGAGAATTATTATCTGATTGGGCATTGAATTTTCTCAAATGCTTTTCTCCATCAATTGATATGCTCACCTAATTTTTCCTTAGCCTGTTAACATGGTGGGTTACATTGATTATTTTTCTATTTTAAACCAGCCTGACATCCTTGGATAAACTCCACTTGGTCATGGCATAAAATTATTTTTTTATATATTGATGTATTCTATTTACTAATATTTTGTTATGGACTTTTTGTGCATATCCATGAGAGCTTTCTTTCTATGTACTATCTTTGTCTGGTTCTGGTATTAGGATAATGCTTGCTTCATAAAATGAATTAGAAAATATTCCATAATGTTTCATTTTATGAAATAGATTATGGACAATTGGTGTTAATTCTTCTTCAGAAATTTGATAGAATTCTCTAATGAAACCATCTTGGTCTAGAGGTTCTTTTGTGGGAGTATTTAAAATTACAAATTCAGTGTACTTAATATGATGTGGCTAGTCAAATTATTTATTTTATATTGAGTGAGTTGTGACAGTTTGTTTTTTGGGGGGATTAGTCAATATTATTTAGTTTGTCAAATTTACATATATAGAGACCTTCGTAGTATTATTTTACTATACTTTTGCTGACTTCAGGGCATGTAGTGATATATATCTCCTCTTTGGATATTTAATTTGCATCCTCTCTTTTTTCTAAGTTAAAGGTGTCGAATTTTAAGTAATAAACCAAATCTGAACATAGTTGTGCTGCTGATGATGATAATGATGATGATATACTTCATCGATTACTGCCTTACTTACTGAATTTTAATATATAGCCAATTCATATGCAATGTTGTATTTAATTATAAGTAATAGACTTGAGAGTTTGACTATATTATCTATTTTCATGTGCTGATAATCCCACAACTAGTAAGTAGCAGAGCCTATATTTGAGCATAGATTACGCTGACTCCAGTCTACCATTACTATATACTGCAGAAGTTTTATTTGAATAGCCTGGGATACTTTGTAACTTTGTTTACAGAGAAAAATATCTCTCTATATATTCATTCCAAATCTGTATTTAAAAATATGTATGGTCAGGCATGGTGGTTCATGCCTGTAATCCCAGCACTTTTGGAGGCCGAGGTGGGTGGATCACTTGAGACCAGGAGCTCATGTTGACCGGCCTGGCCAACATGGCAAAACCGCATCTCTATGAAAAATACAAAAATTAGCCAGGTGTGGTGGTGCATGCCTATATGCCCAGCTATTAGGAAGGTTGAGGCACGAGAACTGCTTGAGCCCGGGAGGCCGAGGTTGCTGTGAGCCGACGTCGTGACACTGCACTCTAGCCTGGGCCACAGAGTGAGACCCCGTCTCAAAAAAAAAAAAAATTTTATATATATATATATAGAGAGAGAGAGAGACACACACACACATATAAAAATGTGTGTTTTATTAATATTCATTTATAAGTTAGAGAATTATGCAATCACATATGTGTTTCAAGGTTACTTGATGATATATGTCAGATTATTAATGATAATCTGATAAGAGCAATTTATAAAATTGATCCACCATTATGATGTTTTACATAATAGAGGTAACCTTAATAAACTATTAAAAAGTTATGGTATTAGAGAAAAGTAAGTAATATCACTTACTAGAAGCTATAAGATTCAATATGAAGATAAGCTTTGGCATATTTGGATCAGAGTCATTCACAACCTAAAGAGTTTTTTTTTTTTTTTTGGTTACATTGACTATTTTAACACATATGTATTTTAAACTAGGAATGAAAAAAATATTAATGAAAAGTCTTGTGTTCATTCACATTAAAACATAGTATTTTAAAATCTTGAGTTTTTTGAAATATAAATAATATTTAGTGTATTTTATTATAGTGTTATATATATTTTAACTCAGATTATACTCACTATACATGAAATATACTCTTTAGTTTTAATTGCTTAATATTATTTCTGATCATTTTTCATGATGTTACAAATTCTTTGTATATGTGGTTGTAAGTGACTGCATAACATCTCATCTAATTGATGACTTGTATGTATATATTTTGCCTATTTTGGGGTACAGTTTATTTTTTTCCACTTTTGATTATCATAAACAATTTTGTGATAAAAATGTATGTGTGTGTTTAGGATGTTTTCTGACAATTTTCACATAATAGGTTCTTAGAAGTAAAATTACTAACCCAGGAATTATTTTGTTTTAAATCTCTTACTTGTTTAGGAAGGATATGGCTACTTTGAAGTGGAAACAAATAAGAAACAATGAATAACATTATCCACAGGAAATGAAAGATTGAATCGTCAACATTAACATGTCATTTATCTTTTATTTTTTATTTACTTTATTTTTTTTATACAGGATCTTGTTCTCTTGTCCAAGCTGGAGTGCAGTGTTGTGATGATAGTTCACTACAGCCTGGACCTCCCAGGCTCAATCGATCCTCCCACCTTAGCCTGAGTAGCTGGAGCCATGGTCTCTTGCCACTACACCTAGTTAATTTTTGATTATTTGTAGAGACGGAATCTCCGTATATGCCCACGCTGGTCTTGAAATCCTGGCCTCAAGCAGTTCTCCTGCCTCAGACTCCCAAAGTGCTGGGATTACAGGTGTGGGCCACCGTGCCTGGCCAGTATCTTTGTTGAAGTCTTTGTAAAATCTTAACCAATTTTAATCTAACCTTAATCAGGTAAATATAAATTTCTTAAAATTTTTTAATTAAATTTTACCACCATCATTAACTCCCTTTATATACTTTATAGCTATGTTGAAATGTCCGTAAATGACCTGTTATAGGAAAAGAATATTGGCAATATATTTTTAAAAATCAGATACACACACATGTATTATACTACCATTATAGTGTTTTCATCAATTTTTTTAAGAATTGATGGTATTCAAGTGTAAATAGTCTAACTATTTTTCTTGTACCAGATTAGGATTTTATGTCTAGTTTATATAACTATACTTTTATAGGTCTCTGAGACACTATGTATTTGACAGTAATCATAAATAACATGAGAATAAAGGAAATAGTCCATAATGTAACTACCAGTGATTTAATTTTTCTAATTATTCTGTGTATTAGGGTTCTCCAGAGGGACAGAACTAATAGGATATATGTGTATATGAAAGGGAGTTTATTAAGGAGAATTGGCTCACAGTATCACAAAGCGAATTCCTACAATAGACTGCAACCTGAGGAAGAAAGAAGCCAGCAGTGGCTCAGTCCGAGACCAAAAGCCTCAAAAGCGGGGAAGCCTACAGTGCAGTCTTCAGTCTGTGGTCGAAGGTCTGAGAGCCCCCCACAAAACACTGATATAAGTCCAAGAGTCCAAAGACCAAAGAACGTGGAGTCTGACGTTCAAGAGCAGGAGGAACGGACGAAAGCATCCAGCACAGGAGACAGACAAAAGACTCAGCAAGTCAGTTTATCCCACCTTCTTCCTCCAGCTTTGTTCTAGCTGCACTGGCAGCTGATTGGATGGTGCCCATCCACATTTTGCGTGGGGCTTCCTTTCCCAGTCCACTGACTGCAATGTTAATCTCCTCTGGCAACACCTTTACAGACACAAGCAGAAACAATACTTTACCAGCTATCTAGGCATTCTTCAATCCAATCAAGTTGACACCTAATATTAACCATCACAATCTGCCTTATTGTTTGTAGTTTATGACTACTGCACTCCGTGAAGCTTTAATAGCTCTATTGCATATACTATCATCCATATGCAGGCTTGTACATCAATGACAGCTATTTCTCAATGAACAAATAATAAGGGGTATATTTCAAGAAAGGTGAAGAAATATAATCAGTCACTCGTTACAGTTTATGTTAAAAGCTATCAGAGTTGCCTGTCAGAACAATGTGCTGTACAGTTTGGTTGTATCGACATACTCAGCAGATATCAGATATCAATTGGACCCGATGTTTGAAAGTGCCAGAAATCTTGAAGAAAATTCGAGTCTTGTCTGCATTAGTGCTTTCAAGTGCGTAACTAAGGTCGTCATTTCAAAGAAGGTTGTTAGAGAGTACTAGCAAAAAACACAAGTTTTAAAATAATTTGTTAGATGGGTAAACTTAGACTAGGGCAAAAATCCATATAACGTGTATTTTCCTCATTTAAAATGGGAAAATACTTTTTAATTTATGAGTTTGTGGTGGGAATTATGTAATTTAACATCAAGCACCTAGTAAACAGTAACTGTTGTCAGTATTACTAATTATTGGTGTCTTTAGTCATTAACATCTGAAAGTCTGTTTTCTATAGTTCTTCTAAAATCTTTTGTTATTCGCTTTTATATTTTCTGCAATACCTTTTTTCATTAGTCATCCTAGTTGTTAAAAAGCTAAAATTACATCTCTAATGTCACAATAAATTTAGTTTATAATATTACAACGCATAAATGCATAAGTGATGTGTTTTGCCATAGTTTTATTGGCCTTTTAACTTTCACCTTATTACATTACCTCCTGAAGTTAAACATTAGAAACTCAATAAACATCTAGTGGAAAAGCTATAGGTTGAGGTGGTTTTAGGACAGTCTTTACTTAGAAATGAGTATCTTTGGCCAAGAATATATTTTTAAAAATGTGATGCACTCTGGCATACGTCAACTAGATGTACTAAGTGAATATTCTGACATTAAAAGTAGATGTTGAATTCTACATTTATAAAGTTAGAATGTCCTACTGCTCGTTGTGCAAGTAAATAACGATGAACAGAGATAACTTAGCCTCCTTTAAAAACTTGCAGCTATTTGACAAAAAGCCAGAGGAAGATGAGAATAGTGGGACAAAGAGTATAATAGCTATTCTCGTGGTGTATAAAACTGGCCTTTTTGGGGGAATATTATTCTTACAAATGGTGATTAAAATATTTTATGGTAATATAGTCGTCATTACGTTAAAGGTCCACTTCTATGAAACATGTGCTTTGAAATTTTAAGCTCAACCTCAAATAATATTACATAAATACATGCCTGATGGACATTGCAGAGGTTGGAAAGCATCAAAATACAAAACATTAGATTTATGCCTCTTGCAAAGTGAGCTCATTGACTTTTGAGTAAAGGTTTAAATAAACATTTAAAGATAATTGCAAGATGACAGGCATAAACTGCAAAGAACACTTTCAATGATAGGTGATTATTTTAATTTGCTTTACTATTAGTACGATTCAGTTTAAACATGGCATTATTAGTTAAGTATGACTGAATTATTTAACTCAAGAAAATTTTTTTTTTCTCTTTTGGCAAGAGCTACCTTGCCATTTGATTACATCTTAGTTTCTGACTAACATTAATATATTATCCTCCAAATAATATCATTTCATAATCATTTCTTTTTTCGTGTCTAGCTGATAGGGCTAGGCCATAAGCTAAGGTGGGGAATTACTCTTCATCTGTCTCTCAAATTATTTGTCTCTGATATTATTTCTGGAGTTAATTATTATCATATAAGAAGCAATAACATAGTTAAGAAAGCTTTGTTGAATTTTCATATTTCAATCATGTATATATATCTTACATATATTATATATATAGATTAATCTACTGTAGTGTACTATATATTTATAATGCTATGTATACATAGTAAGATATCTTGCTATATATGTAGATATATAGTAAACAACTGTTTCAAATGCATTAGATTATACAATATATATTATGTGTATATGTATACATTTTGATTATATATGTACACACAAACACATACATATATGTATGCACACACATACAATGGAAGTTACACACTTCTCTCCTGGAATAAAAACACAAAATATTATTTTCAACTTGCCAACATTTTAAATTGGCTCCATAAAACACTATTAAATAAATGTCGCTTGTTGCTGTGGCTCATGCATGTAATCCCAGCCCTTTGAGAGGCCAAGGCGGAAAGATTCCTTGAAGGTGAAGAATTCAAGACCAGCCTGGGCAACATAGTGAGACTCCATCTCTACAAGAATAAAAAATAAGAGGTGTGGTGACATGCACCTATAGTCCTAGCTACTCTGTAGGGTAAGAGAGGAAGATTGCTTGAGTCCAGGCGTTCATAGTTGCTGTGGGTTATGATTGTGCCACTGCACTCCAGCATGGGTGACAGTGAGATCCTGTCTCTTAAAAGAAGAAAATTTTAAAAATGTAATAAATATTTCAGTTCTATATATTATAGTGGCTTAAGATAGCAAACATGAGGAAACAAAGTAAAAATAAAGAGAAATTATCAGCACAATCTTTTTGTTTCATCAGGGTTCTAGTATGGCCACCATTTTACAGATATGAAATTCCTAAGCCAGGCTGCTGTAGGTTGCACAATGAACAAAAAAGGGCAAGCAATGGTTGACATCACCAAGAAGAAAGAGATGTTAGTATTATCTGACAGAGATTGTAAAGCAGCAATAATAAAAATGCTTCGATGAGCACTTACTAAAGTGTTTCGAACAAATGACAAAATACCAAGTTCCAGCAAAGAAATAGAATTTTTAAATTTAAAAATAGAAGATATAAGAAGCAACAGATAAAATTTGTATAACTCTCCTATAGCTTGAATGCATCCCCCAAAGTTAAGGTTTTGAAAAGTTAATACCCAATGAAATAACGTCAAGAGGTGAGACCTTTAAGATGTAATTATATCATGAGGGCTCTGCCTTCTTAAGTGTATTAATACCATTGTCAATGGAGTGGGTTCATTACCATGAGAGTGGGTTTGGTATAAAAGTGAGTTTGGTTCCCTCTTGTTCTCTCTCATCCACGTGTAAGGTCTCTCCATGTGATATTCCCTGCCATGTTATGTTGCAGCAAGAAGACTCTCACCAGATGCAGCCCCTCTATGTTGGACTTCCCAGCCTCCAGAATTGTAAGCCAGAAAAACTTATGTTGTTTATAAATTACCCAATCTGTGGTAATCTGTTACACCAGTGCAAAATAAACTCTGACAAACTGTAAAATATAATAAACAAAAACTAAATAAAGCTTTGAGTGTGCTCAACAGCACAACAGAGAGGCAGAGAAAAGAATTAGTGACCATAGCAATTGCGTAATTGCAGAGGTTGCAGTCTTTAGGAGTCACACATTGGCCATGGGTTGGGGTAGGGAGGACCATGGGAAGGAGAGTTTGACTGCCCAACACCCAGATGAGGCCTACATTTTCCTTTTGCACTGGGCTCTGCAAATTGGACCTACTGTCGTGGTTCTATCTGCCAGATAAAAATTTTGCTAATAGGTTTAATTAGGTTACATAGAAAATGGTGCACTTTGTTTATGATGCAGTGAAAATAGTACTGATTAGGACTCAGGAGAGCTCAGTTTAAGAATCAGCCCTGTAAAAGGAAAATATCAACTTACATTTTAACCTTGATTTTCTATTCTCCATATTGTTTATCTCTGCTCAAGGCCTTATTATTTCCTTCTTCTGATTTGGGTTTAGTTTTTTAACCTTATTTAGTTTCTTAAGACTTAAAGTTAGGTTGTTAATTTGAGTTCTTGCTTCTTTTTCAATGTAAGCACTTACATTTAAAAATTCTCTCTTAGCATTTCTTTTGGCTGCACATTTAAATTTTATTATTTTTTGTTTTTATTTTCATTTTTCTCACGACATTTTCTAATTTCTTAAGTGATTTTATCTTTCACTCACTGTTTTTTAAAGAGTGTATTGTTTAAATTGCACATATTTGTGGATTTTTCAGTTTTCCTTTGCTTCATTTCTAGTTTTATTCCATTGTGATGAGAAGAGCTACTTTGCATGATTTCAATGTTTTTAAATTAATTAAGATTTTTTTTCTGTGGCGAAGCATATTATCTATCTTGGAGAACATTCTATATGCACTCAGAAAAAATATATATATTCTTCTGTGTTACATATGTTTGTTACATCCAATTGGTCTATAATGTTTGTCAAATTCTCTTTTCATTTATCAAAGTTCTGTCTTGTTTATTTTTTCTATTATTGAATGTGGGATATAGAAATCTTTTACAATTATGGTACAGCTAACTATTTCTCCTGTCAAATCCATCAGTATTTGCTTCACATATTTTCAAACTCAGGTATTTGGTGCATAAGTGCATATAAGTGCAATAAATAGTATACACACACACACACACACATATACACACATATATATACACACACACATATATATAGGATTTGGTGCTATCAGTGGTTTTAGGCATCTGTTGTGGGATAAGTCTTGAAACTTATGCCACACGGATAAGGGAGGGCTACCGTATCTTCTTGGTTATTTGAACACTTCATTTTTACATAATGTCCATTTTACATAATTGTCCATTTTTGTCTCTAGTAACCATTTTTGACTTGAGAATTATTTGTCTAATATTAATGTAGCCACTTCTGCTCAATTTTGTTTACTGTTTGCATGAAATATTTTCCCCATTCTTTCACTTTCTTTGCTAAATATGTTTCTTCATTTTTTTTTCTTTTTTTACTGATGCATAATAGATGTACATATTTTCAAGGTATATGTGATAATTTGATACATTCATATAATGTATGAAAATCAACTATCCTTTCATTTTTACTGTATATCCTTAGATTTAAAATGAGTCTTTTTAGTCAATGTATAGTTAAATCCTGTTTCTGTTTTAAAATATTCTACCAATCTATGTCATTTGATTGGGCAGTTTCAACTACTTACATTTAAAGTAGTTATTGAGCAGCCTCCACTGCTTTTTTTTTTTTCTTTACTCTAGGAGGCCTACTTGGCTCTGCCTCAACCTCCGATTCCCTGTGAGCTACAGGACCTGGGAGATCAGTAGGGAGGACAACATGACACTCCAGAAGCTAGGAAATGGACAAAGGAAGGGCAAGGGGATACCAAAGCTCGTGTATCTCTTTGGATAATTCAAAAAATTTAGTTTACTTGGATAGTCTTATTTGCTTTTTCATCTATAAAACTTTTTTGAAAAAGTGCCAAAATGGCCAACTAGATGCAGACAGAAAGAGTTTCCCCAACTAAGAGACCAGACTATCAAAAAGACCAACATACTCCAAGCAAGTTTTCAGAAAGAAGTAATTGACAGTAGATAAAAGGAGGACATAGACTGAAGAGGGAGGAAGCTGGGAATCCTGCACAGGATTGGTGAGCACCCTTACATCCAAACAATTGAACTAGCTCTCCAGCAATACTTTTTAACCAAGCTGATATGGCTAAAATACAAACATGTAATTCAGAATCTGGATCACAATGAAGATCATGAAGATTCAGGAGAAAATTAAAACTCAAGCCAAGGAAACTAAGGAATTTAGTAAAATGATACATGAGCTCAAAGAGAAAATAACTATTATATGAAAATAACCAAACGGATTTTCTATAGCTGAAATTTTCACTACAAGAATTTCGTAATACAATTAGAAGTATTAACAGCAGAATAGACCAAGCTGCAGGAAGAATCTCAGAGTTCAAAGGCCAGTTCTTTGAATCTCAGTCACACAAAAATAAAGAAGAAAGAAATACAAAAGAATTAACAAAACCTACAAGAAATATGGAATTATGTAAAGAGACCACCAAACCTATGACACATTGGTGTCCCTGAAAAACAATAAGAGGGAGCTAGAAACTTAGAAAATATATTCAAGGGTATTGTCCACAAAAATTTCTCCAACCTCAGTAGAGAAGGCAATGTTCAAAGTAAGGAAATTCAGAGAACCCCTGTGAAACAGTATGCAAGACAACCATCCCCAATGCACTATATATATATATATATATATATGTGTGTGTGTGTGTGTGTGTGTGTATAGACACAGTTATATATGTATATATGACATATTATATATATACACATTTATATATATATATACACATACACATGTGGCAGCTAGAAATAAGGGGCAAGTTGCCTACAAAGAGAACCCAATTGGCCAAGAGTAGACCTTTCAGCAAAAACCCTAAAAACTAGCAATGATGTTTTTCACATAGTTAGAAAAATAACTTCTAAAATTCACGTGGAACCAAAACAGAGCCCAAACAGCAAAGACATCCTAAGCAAAATAACAAAGCCATAGGCATCACAATAGCTGACATCAAACTATACTACAAGGCTACAATAACCAAAAAAGCATGGTACTGGTACAAAAACAGACACATAGATGAATGGGACATGTTAGAGAACCCAGAAATAAAGTCGTCCACCCAGAACCATTTGATATTTGACAAAGTCAACAATAACAAGAATTGGGGAAAGAAATCCCTATTCAATAAATGCTACTAGGATAACTTACTAGCCATAGGCAGAAGATTAAAACTGAACCCCTTTATTTAAGCAGATATAAAAAGCAACTCAACATGGATTAAATACTTAAATGTAAAACCTAAAACTATAAAATCCTAGAGAGAAACCTAGGAAATACTATTCTGGATACTGGTTCAGGCAAAGATTTCATGATGAAGACTCTAAAAATAATTTCAATGAAAACAGAAATAAATTGACAACCAGGACCAAATTAAACTAAGGAGCTTTGACATAGTGAAAGAAACAACCAACAGAGTAAACAGACAACCTACAGAGTGGGAAAATACACTTGCAGACTATACATCTGACAGAAACCCAATGTCCAGAATCTATAAGTAACTGTACAAAATCAAGAAGAAAAGAAAGAAAGAACCTCACTAGAAATGGGCAAATGACATGAACAGACACTTCTCAGAAGACAAACACATGGCCAACAAGTATATGAAAAAATGTACAATATCACTAATTATTAGGGAAGCACAAATTAAAACCACAATGTGATACCATTTCATACCAGTCAGCATGGTTATTACAAAAAAGTCAAAAACTAATAAATGTTAGTGAGGTTGCAAAGAAAAGAGAATGCTTATACACTGCTGGTGGGAATATAAATTAGTTCAGCCATTGCAGAAGGCAGTTTGGTGATTCCTCAAAGTATTTAAAATACAATTACCATTTGACCAAACAATCACATTACTAAATATATACCCAAAATAATAAAAATTTTTCTACTATTATGACATATGCACATGTAGGTCCATCACAGAACTATTCACAATAGCAAAGACATGGAATCAACTCAGATGTCCATCAACGGTGCACTTGATAAAGAAAACGTGGTTTATATATACCATAGAATGCTTCACAGCCATAAAAATAAGTAAAATCATGTCATTCAGAGCAACATGTATGCTGACAGAGGACAGTATCGTAAGCAATTAATGCAGGAACAGAAATCAAATACTACATGATCTCACTTATGAGTGGGAGCTAAACATTGAGTACACAGAGACATAAGGAAGGGAACAATAGACACTGGGGCCTACTTGAGGGTGGAAGGTGGGAGGAGACTGAGAATTAAAACCTTACCTATGCGATACTATGCTCATCACCTGGCTGATGAAATGATCTGTACACTAAACCTCTGTAACATGCAATTTACCCTTGGAACAGACCTGCACATGTACCCCCTAAACCTAAAATAGTGTTTGAAAAGAAATAAAAGACTTTTATACGATAACATGCCCATCTGCATTTACCTAATTGTACCCGTATTGGAACAAAATTAAATTTGTAAATTACCTTAAGAACAATTGATGCTGATAATATTGAGTTTTTCCATCTAATAACATGATTTGATTTTTCATGTGTTTGTATCTACATTCATATAACTTAGGAACTTTTTACTGTTTTTGTTATATTCAAAATGCATTTTTGTTTCATGTATTATTAGGTAGTTTATTTTGTTACATTCTATTAAAAAGTAAACAGAAGTATAAAAATAATGAAATAATTATTGATAACTCCGGACATTTTTTAATTCATTCAAGTAATTTTGAAGCCTTTATTTTTTAGAGTTAGTTACTGAGTTTTTTTCCCCCCAATTTTTATTTTAGATTTAAGGAGTACATGTGCCAGTTTGTTACAAGGGTTAATTGCATGTCATGCTGGTTTGGTGTACAGATAATTTTGTAACACAGGTAATTAGCATATTACCCAGTAGAGAGTTTTTCACTTCTCACTATCCTCCTTCCTTTCAGCCTCAAATAGGATCCAGTGTCTATTGTTCCTTTCTTTGTGTCCATGGGTACCCATGTTTAGCTCCCACCTATAAGTAAGAACATGCGGTCTTTGGTTTTCTGTTCCTGCATTAATTGACTTATGATTATGACCTCCAGCTCCATCCATGTTGTGGCAAAGAATATGATCTCATTTTTTAAATATCTTTGTAGTATTTTATGATATACATTACATGCACCACATTTTCTTTATCCCATTCACTGTAGGTGGCCATCTAGGTTAATTCCATGTCTCTGCTATTGTGAATAGTACAGGGATGAACTTACTCATGCATGTGTCTTTATGGTAGAATAATATATATTCCTTTGAGTATATACCCATTAATTGAATTGCTAGGTCAAATGTTAGTTTTGTTTTAACTTCTTTGAGAAATCTCCAAAGCGTTTTCCACATTGACTAAAAAAAAAATTAAATTCTCACTAACTGTGTAGAAGCCTTCTCTTTTCTCCACAACCTCTCCAGCATCTGTTATTTATTTATTTTTGACTTTTTAATGATAGCCATTCTGACTGGTGCTAAGATGGTATCTCTTCGTGGCTTTGATTTGCATTTCCCTAATGATTCGTGATACTGAATATTTTTCCATATGTTTGATAGCCACGTGTATGTCTTCTTTTGAAAATTGTTCATGTCTTTGCCCATTTTTAAATGGGGTTGTTTATTTTTGCTTGTTGACTTGAGTTCCTTCTAGATTCTGGATATTAGATCTCTGCTGGATGCAGTTTCCAAATATTTTCTCCCATATTGTAGGCTGTCTGTTTACTCTTTGATAGTTTCTTTGTTTTGCAGAAGCTCTTTAGATCAATTAGGTCCCATTTGTCAATTTTTTGTTTTTGTTGAAATTACCTCTGGAGGCTGCATCATGATTTCTGAACAAGGGCCAATGTCTAAGAATGGCATTTCATAGGTCTTCCTCTATAGTTTTTATAGCTTTAGGTTTTACATTTAAGTCTTCAAGCCATCTTGAGTTGATTTTTGTATAGGGTATAAGGAAGGGGTCCCATTTCAACCTTCTGCGTATGGCTAGCCAGCTATCCTAGCACCATTCATTGAATGAGAATTCTTTCCCAATTGCTTATTTTTGTCAGTTTTGTTGAAGATCAGATGTTTTTTAGGTGTGTGGCTTTATTTGTGGGCTTTCAACCTGTCCTATTGATCTATGTGCCCATCTCTGTATCAGTACCATGCTATTTCAGTTATTTTACCCTGGCACTATAGTGTGAAGTTGGATAGTATGATGCTTCCAGCTCTTTTCTTTCTGCTTAGGATTGCTTTGGATGTTTGTTATATTTTTTGTTCCATGTGAATTTTAAAAACGATTTTTCTAATTATGTGAAAAATGTCATTAGTAATTTGATAGGAAGAGCACTGAATCTGTAAATTGCTTGGGTCATTGTTGTGGCCATTTTAAAAATACTGATTCTTCCTATCCCTGAGCTTGGAGTGTTTTTCCATTTGTTGGTGTCATCTGTGATCTTTTAATGCAGCATTTTGTAATTCTTGTTGAAGAGATCTTTAACCTCTCAGGTTAGCTGTTTCCCTAGCTTTTTTTTTTTTTTTTTTTTGAGACGGAGTCTTGCTCTGTAGCCCAGGCTGGAGTGCAGTGGCTGGATCTCAGCTCACTGCAAGCTCCACCTCTCGGGTTTACGCCATTCTCCTGCCTCAGCCTCCCGAGTAGCTGGGACTACAGGGACCCGCCACCTCGCCCGGCTAGTTTTTTTGTGTTTTTTAGTAGAGACGGGGTTTCACCATGTTAGCCAGGATGGTCTCGGTCTCCTGACCTCGTGATCCGCCCATCTCGGCCTCCCAAAGTGCTGGGATTACAGGCTTGAGCCACCGCGCCCGGCCTTCCTAGCTTTTTTTTGTGTATATGTGTGTGACTATTGGGAATGGAATTGTATTCTTGATTTGGCTCTCAGCTTGGACATTATTAGTGTATAGAAATACTACTGATGTTTGTACACTGATGTTGTTTCTTGATACATTGCCAAAGTCGTTCATCAGATCTAGAAGCCTTTGGACAGAGACTAGAGGATTTTCTGGGTATAGAATTATAATGTCTTTGAAGAGAGTTTGCCTCCCTGTCTTTTTATTTGACTATCTTTTGTTTCTTTGTCTTGCCTGATTGCTCTGGATAGGACTTCCAGTAATATGCTGAATAGGTGTGGTGAGAGTGGGCATCCTTGTCTTGTTCCAGGTTTCAAGGGAAATTCTTCCAGCTTTTGCTTATTAAGTATGATGTCAGCTGTGCAGAAGCTATTTAGTTTAATTAGGTCCCATTTGTCAATTTTTCTTTCTGTTGCAATTGCTTTTGGCATCATTGTCATAAAATCTTTGTCAAAGCTTATGTCTAGAATGGGTTTTCCTGGGTTTTCTTCAAAGGTTTTTATAATTTTAGGTTTTACATTTATGTCTTTAATAAATCTTGAGTTGATTTTTGTATATGGTATAAGAAAGTGGTTCAGTTTCAATCATCTGCATATGAATAGCCAGCTATCCCAGCTCCATTTATTAAATAGGGAGACCTTTACCCATTGCCTTTTTTTGTTGACATTTTCAAAGAACAGATGGTTGTAGGTGTGTGGCTTTAATTCTGGGCTCTCTATTCTGTTCCATTGATCTATGTGTCTGTTTTTGTAGCACTTCCATGCTATTTTGGTTACTGTAGCCTTGTAGTATAGTTTGAAGTTCGGTAATGTAATGCTTCCAGCTTTAACTTTTTTTTTGTTTCTTTGTTTTGTTTTTCTTAGGATGCCTTTGGCTATTCTGGATCTGTTTTGGTTCCATATATATATATATATATATATATTTATAATTCTGTGAAGAATGTCATTGGTACTCTGATAGAAATGGCGTTTAATCTGTAAATTGCTTTGGGCAGTATGGCCATTTTTATGATTTGATTCATCATATCCATGAGCATGGAATGTTTTTCCATTTGTTTTTTGTCATCTCTGATTTCTTTCTTTCCTTCCTGCCTTCCTGCTTTCTTTCTTTCTCCCCTTCCTTCCTTCCTTCCTTCCTTCCTTCCTTCTGTCTTTCTGTTTTTCCTTCTTTCATCATCTTCTTCTTCTTTTTTTTTTGAGACAGGGTTTTAATATGTTATTGAGGCTGGAGTGCAGTGCTGCGATCTCAGCTCACTGCAACTTCCACCTACCTGACTCAAGGGATCGACCCATCTTAGCTTGCTGAGTAGCTGGGACCACAGTTGCATGCCACCACGCCTGCCTGGCTAATTGTATTTTTTGTAGAGACGGGATTTCGCCCTGTTGCCCAGGCCGATCTTAAACTCCTGGGTTTAGGCGATATTTCTGCCTCGGACTTCCAACGTGCTGGGATTACAGACGTGAGACACTGTGCCCTGATTTTTTGAGCACTATTCGGTAGTTCTCCTTGAAGAGGTCTTTCACCTCCCTGGTTAGCTGTATTCCTAGGTATTCATATTTTATTCTTTTTGCAGCTATTTTTTAAAGGTTTATGTTCTTTATTTGACACTCAGCTTGGATTTTGCTGGTGTATAAAATGGTACTTATTTTTGTAGATTGATTTTGAGGCAGGAGAATAGGGCTTGGAGACAGGTAACCTAAGGTCAATTCGTGCTGAGTCACAGAAAAACACCAAACTCTGGGGGCAAGGAATCTAAGGGCAATTCACTCTGACTTTTCTTTTCTTTTCTTTTTTTTTTTTTTTTTGTTGTTGTTGTTGTTGTTGAGGCGGAGTCTCGCTCTGTCGCCCGGGCTGGAGTACTGTGGCCGGATCTTAGCTCACTGCAAGCTCTGCCTCCCGGGTTCACGCCATTCTCCTGCCTCAGCCTCCCGAGTAGCTGGGACTACAGGCGCCCACCACCTCGCCCGGCTAGTTTTTTGTATTTTTTAGTAGAGACGGGGTTTCACCGTGTGTTAGCCAGGATGGTCTCGATCTCCTGACCTCGTGATCCGCCCGTCTTGGCCTCCCAAAGTGCTGGGATTACAGGCTTGAGTCGTGCCTGTAGTCCCAGCTACTCGGGAGGCTGAGGTGGGAGGATCGCTTGAGCCTAGGAGTTCTGGGCTGTAGTGCGCTATGCCCATCGGGTGTCCGCACTAAGTTCGGCATCAATATGGTGACCTCCCAGGAGCGGGTGACCACCAGGTTGCCTAAGGAGGGGTGAACCGGCCCAGGTCGGAAACGGAGCAGGTCAAAACTCCCGTGCTGATCACTCTGACTTTTCAAAGCTGGATCAAAAGGAAAACACCTGGGTCTGGGGGCAGGGAACCTAAGGCCAATTAACACAAAATTCCTAAAGCTAAACCAAAGGGAAAAACCCCATCTCCCACAGGGAGTAACAAAGGATCAAAGACTACTCTCCCAGCAAGCCTCGCTCCCACTTCCACCATCTCAGATGGAAAGGGAGAGTTCCTTGGATTAGCCACAGGCCAAGCAGTGACCATCCCTTTATCTGCATTGGGCACCAATTCACCGCAGCCTTTAATTAGCCACAGACCAAATCCTTCATCCAGATAAGGGGTAGCCCAATAACCTCAAACAGAGTTCTTAAAGCCCAGAAACTTCTGTAACTGGGCCGAGGGGCCGCTTGCTGGGACCCACTCCCTCCCTGCAGAGTGCTTTCTCTCTTTAATAAATTCCTGCTTTCGCTGCTTCATTCTTGCATTTCATTTCTCTGCTACTTTGCGCGTTTTGTTCAATTCTTTGTTTAAAACGCCAAGGACCAAGTAGTGTGTAGTCAAGACCCACTACCGGTAATAATTTTGTATCCTGAAACTTTTCTGAAGCTGTTATCAGATCTAGGAACTATGGGGCAGAGACGGTGAGGTCTTCTAGCTATAAAATCATATGATCTACAAAGAGAGATAGTTTGACTTCTTGTCTTCCTATTTGGTTGCCTTTCATTTCTTTCCTTTGCTTGATTGCTCTGACTAGGACATTCAGTACTATGTTCAATAGAATTGTGGAGAGTGGGCATCCTTGTCTTGTTCCATTTCCCAAGGGTAATGTTTCCAGTTTTTGCCTTTTCCCTAAGATGTTGGCCATGTGTTTGTCATAGATGGCTCTTATTATTTTGAAGTATGTTTCCTCAATGCCTAATTTGGTTAGAGTTTTAAACATGAAGGAACGCTGAATTTTGCTGAAAGTCTTTTCTGCATCTATTGAGATGATCACTTTTTTCAAAGTTCTGTTTATGTAATGGATCACATTTATTGATTTGCATGTGTTGAACCAACCTTGCCTCCCAGGGATAAAGTCGATTTGATCATGGATTAGCTTTTTGATGTGCTGCTGGATTCATTTTGCTAGGTCTTTCCTTCCTTCCTTCCTTCCTTCCTTCCTTCCTTCCTTCCTTCCTTCCTTCCTTCTTTCCTTTCTTTCTTTCTTCTTCTTTCCTTTTTTTTTTTTTTTTTTTTTTTTTTTTTTTTTTTTTTTTTTTT
>NC_045445.1:64298160-64417452 GCF_002776525.5 Piliocolobus tephrosceles | reverse complement strand
TGCATTTTGGCAGTGTTTTTTGTTGTTGCTGTTGTCATTGTGTCTCTGCCAGGTTTTGTTATCAGAATAAAGTTTTTGGAACTGTTACAGTTAGAATGGTATCAGCTCTTCTTTATACATCTTGCAGAATTCAGGTTTTAATTAATCTGGTTTTGGGCTTTTTCTGGTTGGTAGGCTTTTTATTACTGATTCAAATTTGGAACTAGTTATTGGTCTGTTCAGCATTTGAATTTCTTCCTAGTTCAATTTGAAGAGGTTATATTCTTCTCAGAATTTATTCATTTTTTTCTAGGTTTTCTAGTTTGTGTTCATGTTCATAGAGGTGTTTGTAATAGTCTCTGAGGATTTTTGTATTTCTGTGAGTGTTGTGATAATTCCTCTTTGTCGTTTTTGGTTGTGTTTTCTTGGATCTTATCTTTTTTTTTATTTATTATTCTAGCTAGTGGTCTATCAATCTTATTTATTCTTTCAAAAACAAACCTAATTTTATAAAAATTTTCTGTATTTTTTGTGTCAATTGTATTCATTTCAGCTCTAATTTTGCTTATTTCTTGTTTTCTGCTTGCTTCTGAGTTGGTTTATGCTTACTTTTCTATGTCTTCTACATTTGATGTTCAGTTGTTAATAGCGATCTCCATAATAGTTATTTGAACATATTTGTCATGGCTCCTTTAAGTCTTTTTCTGTTATGTCTGATAGCTCCTCATTTTTACATACTTTTCTCATTGTTTTCTTTTTTCTGTGTATCATTCACACATTCCTATTTATTTGCATATCTTGTAATTTTTTGATAACTGAATGCTATAGGTCATATATTGTGACAATTTGGGGTACTAAGTTTTTTTTTTCTGCCTTTGTTTCTGTTGTTGCTTACTTTGTTATTATTATTATTATTTTTAACCTGGCTAGGCCATGTTAGTGAAATTGATTGCTACAGCAGTTTGAAGCCTTTTGTGTTCCTCCTTTGAAGTCACCTACATGGGTGTGAATAATCACCCTGAGATTGTAGTGACTTTGTCAGAGATCTCTTTGATTATCTCTTTTCATATTTTTTTCTGTAAAACTCTCTGCATCATTTGGTATTATTTCCCTCCAGTTCAGTTTCACTAATTATCAACTGATTTCTCTATTGTATTCAGCAATACCCTCAGTGAAGTATCGCTCAGCAATTTGATACAGTTAAGTTGCATCAGGAATAGTATTTAAGGCCCATCTTTAAACTTTGTCATGACCTTAGGGTGGCTATTCTTAGCTATATTTTTTCATACATTCTGGTAAAGTATCTGGCCTATCTTTCAGATTGCTGATCTTGATTGAGAAGAGCCATTGCTACTGAGAGTGTCCTTAATTTTAAACTCCTACATGTTCTATAATGTCGGATTTTGTAAGGGGAGCTTCACAGCTCTCTTTCCTTATATTCTTCCCTTCCCTCTGGCTAACTATATGACTAACTACTCTGTGCACTAGGCAGGCCACTAGACTGTGTTCTCTTATGCTTGTCTCTCCTAACATGGAAACTGCTCAATAAATGAGCTAGGGCAAGAGCATCTGGGGGTCCCAGAATTCTCAGCTTACCACACTTGCGTTAGAGCTTCCATTCTCTATGTAGAGATTGGGTGTAGGTACAAGGTCCCACTTCTTGGTCACACTCACTATTAATTTGGCCTCTTTAACTAGGAGTTGGAGGAGATAAAACATGTTGATGACCTACCCCTCTAGGTGAGATACAGAAAACCTTAATTTGGATTTGAGAGTAGAGAGTCTATCTTTTTGGCTATATCCACCCAATATAAAATTTCTGTCAAGATTAGCCCAGGAGAGGCGAAGGAGAAGGTCTCAGATATCATGGGGTCTCTGTGCTCTTATTAAGTTTTAGTAGATTTTTAAAATAATTTACTTTTGTTAATTAGGACAATTTTCAGGGATATTAAATGGTTGTGTTTTTAAATGTTTTTATGCTAGTTAGGCATTTTTCACAAGGGAGTGTCTCCGTGAGACACTACATGTCATCATTCTGAAAGAAAAGCACTCTATTTGATTTCTTAAAATGAGCATGTATGCAAGGAAAGAAAATTTATCAGACAATAAACATTATACATAGTTTTAATTGCATTGATGGAAGTGGGACTTTTGCATTTTCACGTCTCACATAATGGATGAACAGAGAACTTTAGTTCTTAGTAAGAAAATGAAAACATTGAACCATGGATAGAACAGTGGGGAGCTCTCTTTTAAACAACTTGTAGGTTGATGAGTAAATCAACACTAGCACTTATGTCTATCCAGAAAATAATCATGAGATTTTCAAAACTCATGAGATAAGCACAGTAGATACGTTATAGCTTTTAAACAAATTTCTTTCCAAACACAATAAAAGAAATTTAATTGTCTTGCTTAAGATAAAAATCTAAGTAGGCTGGGCGCGGTAGCTCATGCCTGTTATCCCAGCACTTTGGGAAGCCAAGGTGGGTGGATGGCGAGGTCAGGAGATCGAGATCATCTTGGCCAACATGGTGAAACCCCGCCGCTACTAAAAATACAAAAATTAGCCAGTGTGGTGGCATGCACCTGTAGTCCCAGCTACTCAGGGGGTTGAGGCAGGAGAATCACTTGAACCCAGGAGGTGGAGGTTGCAGTGAACTGAGACAGCACCATTGCACTCCAGCTTAGGTGACAGAGCAAGACTCCATCTCCAAAAAAAAAAAAAAAAAAAAAAAAAAAAACTAAGTAAAATTGAAGAAATATGCATATTATATTAAAGTATTAGAAAAAGTAAACTAATAGACAATAAATTATTCTAAGTGAGAATAATAGCAAAATAAAATTTATTAAGAGAAAAGCCCACAATTACAATGAAAAACAAAGAGTAACAGAAAAACACTCAACAAAGCAAATAAAAGTAAAATTAATTATTCTTTGAACTGAATTTATGCAAGTTTGAGTAAAGTGATTAATTTGTAAGAAAATTATAATTACCAATAAATTGACTGAAGAAGCAATAGAAAAGCTAATCAGATGAGTATTATATACAATATTGAGCACATTTTCAAAGGGTTATACTATGAAAATTTTCTGGCCCAGGAAATTTTGCAGGCAGTTTTTTGCAGTATGTTTAAAAACAGAGAATTTTGTGACTATTTAGCTATTCCTAAGTATAGATAACAAATAAAAAATTATGCATTTTTTTCAAGATTCAAGAATAAGTGAAATATGCTTAGCACACTGGTAGTGTGCTACTTTGTTTATTTTCATTATTACTAAATCATCATAACATTGTAAACAATATCTGACAAAAACAGCTAAGAGAAAAAAAGAAAACGAGTTCACCTCACTGATAGACACTGGCACATACATTTTTGATAATATGTAACTGCATTGCCTCCTGTAATATATGCATAAAAATTACATCATGAACAATTAAGATTAACCTGGGAATGCAGAGATCACACATAGTTTTATCTATTTTAGCTCATTCACCGTTTTGATAAAAATGAAAAATGATCTTAATAAATGATAAAAGTAAATTTGATATATTTCACAACTAATTTTCTAATCACAACACTTAAGAAAATAAGTCCCCCAAATTAATCTCTCTGTGCAAATATCAAAGACTAACTAAACTTACAAAATTTGCATTTGATTATATTTAGAGGGTATTATCCAACCAACTAATGTAATTACTGCTTGAAAAAAGCAAGTCTCTGTGATTCTGGAATACCTGTCACTCAACTCTGAGATTACTCTCTTATGTTAAGAAATACTTGTCTATCAACTGTGAGATTACTTTCCTTTGCTTCTTAATCCTACGTATTTTATTTTGGCATTTAAAATTAGTATTCTGTGAAGGGATCCATATTTTTTTTTTTTACTGACAAAGAGGTGCATGGAACAAAAATAAATGAGTAAATATAGCTCCTGTTTGGCAGGCTCCTTTGTATGGCTTTAATTCTAACAATTTCTCAATGTCACCATTTCTTCCTTTTTGTCCCTTGAGAGCTAATGGTTACAAGGACTTCTTTCTGTTGCTAGTTACCAGATGCCTCAATCTGCCTCATTGGTTCTCTTAATCTTGCCATAATTTGCAGAATAGTCTTTTCCTTAAATATTCTTCAATTCCAAGCCTAGCAGGTCTTCTGTTTCCTTTGAAGATAAGTAGCAAATATATTATCCTGCCTTTCTGGACAGAATTTTTGCATAGGCAGAATAGGCAAGGGAGTTAGCCTTATAAAGTTTGATGAGAATTGTGTCAATACAGAGCTCCTTTGCTAAATAGATATGACTTGTTTAATGAAATACTAAAATCCCCTACTAACTTTTTTTAGATAAGATATCATACTCTACAAATGTCCCTCATTTTAAAATTCAGATGTTCTCTGGAGGTCTAACATATTCATTTCCTTAAAAAGAAATACTATTTTTCTTTATTAACCAGATGTGTTGCTCCTTTGCCTGTGAAGTCCTGAGTACTGAAAGAGGTTCAAGTAATACAGAAAAATGATGTTATTTTAAAAGGCAAACTTCTTCTTCTGTCTACTTTTCCATTTTGTCATGGGTCATCTATGACATCATTTATAAAGAAAATACAAGAAGTAATATTTCTGTACTTTGAGTTTTAGTGAATAAATAAAAAATTCTATACATTAAAATCCTATACAGTACAAGCATTTATCAGTGTTATACTCCTATATTCTTGTTTCTGCTTGTGCCTGGGTGCAGGAGAAATTGCAAAACATTGAGAGTGATGTCTTATTTATGTACTGTCCTCTGGAGCATTATCAGTATCTGCTAGAGTATCTTATCACAATTAGTCTGTGGTGCCACCCTTGGTCCCTACCTTAACTGCTTTATTGCAACTGAGATTGTCCTAGATTTTGGACATATGCTAACTTTGGCTGCTGACATTTCTGGAATGTGCAGGGGCCTGTATTCATAAGAATCACAGACTTTGAACCTTCCTTGTCATAATCCCAGGCCTATATTGGACATCAGTTCTCTCAACACTCTCACACTTTCCCATTCGGTAGGGCATGCAGAAATTTCTGATTCTCCTCCATGGCCCGTTGGGACAATGTGAAACAGAGAAATAAATCATCTTAAATACTCTATTTACCAGAACATAAAATATATTCAATTGTACTCCACTGTGCTATCTCATGTTGGCATGTAACACACTGTAATGATGTCTTCCTCCAGGGTTCCAAATAACAAGTGATACAGAAACACATTGTTTTTTTTGTTTGTTTGTTTTCCTTGCTTACACTCTCAATGTTACAATTCTATCTATCCATATGCTCAGTGACCAGAGGGCCTAATATTGTCTCCTTTAAATATTTCCATCATCATCTCATGTCCATGTAGTATTCTTTTTGCCTCCCTTCATTGTGGACACTGCCCTTGAATGATACCTTGTGTTTTCAAATATATAAGAGAGAAGGGAGAATACAGTAGGAGCTGAACATAGAGCGTTCTGAAGTAATACCTTTTAACTTTCTATTGGGACTCTTAATTTTACATTGAGTGGAATAAAAAGCATTGGAAAGTTTTGAGCAGTGGAGAGGTATGACAAAACGTTTTAGAAGAATCAGTATGGCTGCCACACTGAGAATACATCACAGTGTGGTGGTGGCCAAAACAGAGACTAATTAGAGGCTATTGCCATAATACAGGTGACAGATACTGGCTTGGAGCAAAGCTGTAGCAGTTGAAGGGGTGAAAAGTGTCGAGTGTTAGATGATTTTTTTTTTTCATGGAAGAGAAGCCAGTGTTTTCTTGTGGGCTGGAAGTAGGGCTAAGAGAAAGGCTTTAAGAATAATTAAGAAGAGACTGCTGACTGCTTGCCATTTTCTCTCTTAATAACAAATTATCCTTATTATTGGAGGTGGAAATATTTTCAAGTTATAAAAGAAGAAAGAGAAGGAGGAGGGGAAGAAGGAAAAGGAGAAAGAGAATACATTTCTCAGCTTCTCTTTCAAATGAAAGTAGCCAAGAAAATGCAAAGATAACATTGCCTGGTGGATCTTTTGGGAATGCACTTTAAAATGAGTTGCTAAGCTAGAATGTATACTTTATTGTACTCATCTTTTCTTTTTAAAAAGTTTTTTGTTTTTAAAATTTTTGTGTAGGTGCATAGTACAGGTCCATCTTCATGGTGGACACGAGGTACACTGATACAGGCATGCAACGTGAAATATGCACGTTATATAGCATGTACTCATCTTTTGTTCCTTTCTGCTGTCTGGAATATGGGCTAAAATACCAAGATGTTTGCAAATGATGCATTTTAAGCCCTAAACTGATAAGAGTGGTTGTCTATATCTAAAATATTTGTCAAATTGGAAAAAGAAATTCTTGTATGTTTAAACCACTGTAATCAGGTCTCCATTACTTGTATTTTAGCTTAAATTCTATGTAAAACAAATAAATTCAAGATGTTTGTTCTTAGCTGATCAAATAATGGCATTGCCATTTACTGAGAAGGAGAAAGCAGTTGGGAGGAGCAGATTTTGAGGGAAAACCAGGAGCTCAGTTTTGTATGCGTTAAGTTTTTGATGCCAATTAGATATCTATGTACAAATTTTTACTAGATATCTGGCCATATGAGTCTGGAGATCATGGAGTCTTAGAAATAATTATGCTAAATGCCTGATACCTGTGAGTGATGTCTAAAGCCAGTACAAACTTCATAATTCCCCAAATGTTATTGATACATTTAAAATAGAGTTTATTTCAAATCATTGTCTTTATTTTTTTGTATAATCAGGAAAATATTAGTTCATAATTAATGTATAAAAATGGGTAAATATCCTTTCTGTCTTTGTTTTCTCTTACCTCAATGGCATCACAATGAAGGTTTACTAAATTAAATAAAGCTGACTTCAGCTAACATCTTCAAATCGTTGTAATATCCTGGATGCCAATATATTTAAGTCAACTTGGACAAAACTATATTCAGTATAATAAATAAAACACTAATAAAATCATTAATTCTATTATGTAATTACAATTTATTTGTGACAATGTTCATTAGTACCAAAATAGTTATATATGTAAACACACACACACACGTATATACATATTTGTTTTTGTATTTAAAAATATGTGAGCAATTAAGAACAAAAATATTAATAGCTCCATCAAAATACTAAGAGAAAATATTTCTATATTCATGACCGTTGATTAACACGACTAGCTAATCCATACATGCTTGAGATTTAGGAATATATCAAAAAAGCAAATAGTAAAAAATATGAAAATTATTACCCATTGAAGCTATCCAACCTAAGCAGCAATCTCAGTATTGCTGATCCTGCATTGTTACAGAAGTATGAGTGATTATATTTCCAAAGATTCTTTTCCTATAAAAATCTTGTTCTACACAAGCAGAATATCAAAATTTCTATTCACATTTTAACACTACAGTTGTATTTTTTTTTTTTTTTTTTACTTCTACTGTAATTACTTAGAGGAAAATTAGTAACATAAAATTATACATTTACCATCTTATGGCATTCTCCCCATTTTTGATCCTGCATTTATAAGCTTGCATTCAGCCAGAAGCTTATTATTATCCATTTATAAGCAGCCAATAAAATAGTAAATTATACATTTGAAAGCCGGGCTTACTGACATTTTTAAAAGTTCACTGCATTTATTTTCTTTTCTGTAGTAGAAAGGGACTACAACCACTCAAAGTCTGCAATCACATTCCTATTTAGATGTTATTGAGAGGTAAGTACAACTAGTTCTCATTAATATTTCATGTCCTATGTGCCATACTTACACTGCCATTTTGTAGTCATTTGTCCTACATCTAAAGATTAATTTATAATCTGATATGTGCATTAAGCTTGATTAGACCTGACTGTGTCTTCAGATAATTGTGACATATTAATTAATTTGCAAGTGTGTTCTGTTTACATTACATATAGTATCACAGACAACATTAGGCATATGATAATTTTCCATTAGGCCTAAATATTAATAATATGATTTCTCAATGACTCTGACACATTTTCAAGATACTAGAAATTTGGGACAGATGCCTTTTACATCTATAAGAATCCAGAATATTATTCTTTAAAATGCATTTTCTCAGAAATAGCCCATTAACTTTCTCATTGTTCTCAGTTGTAAATCTGTAAAATGTAATTTTGTTCCCTTGTCTGTAATGAGAAATCTTTTGCACTCATTAAGATAATTAAAGCATTACTACTGTGTGCATGCTCACTATATTCAAAACATTTTCTACTTGATATGAGTTGTCATGGCATTACCAAGACGGAGGGGGCGGAAAGAAAAAAATAAAATAGCGTCAGCTATGGTTATGCTCTTTGACTTTGAATATGATTAATTGCATCTTTAGTTTGTTTCTGAGTCATGGTTTAAAATAAAAACTGGAGAGCACTTTGTAGGAGCAATACTGCCCTTTTGTTCAATTTCCTTCTTTTAATTCAATAGAACATTTAATAAAATCACATATTTTAGAAAGTTTTGGAAACTTCTTTGGTCTTTTTATTACAGTTATGTAGGGGTTTTATTTCCTCATGCGTTTGCTTTATTTTGCTTGGATAGAGAAATGTTTTCAGATTTAGTTTATGTCTTTACATTATGCATGTGGTCCAGGATGTTAGCTGGTAACAAAATTATCAAAGCAAAATAGATGTTTATGTTATGGGTTCCTCGATCTCCTACTCTTAGGCTTTTTGAGACACATTCACTTTTACCATTTTGATATTCTAAAATATATTTTTACTTTTTTGTGGGCACATAGTAGGTGTATATATTTACGAGGCACGTGAGTGATTTTGATACCAGCACACAATACATTATAATCACATCGGGTTAAATGGAGTATCCATCCCCTCAAGCATTTATCATTTCTTTGTATTACAATCTAATTCTACACTTCTAGTTATTTTTCTATGTAAAATAAATTAATATTGACTATAGTCACCCTGATATGCTATGACATACTAGATCCTATTCAGCCTATCTATTTTTTGTACTCATTAACCATCCTCACTCTGCCCCAATCTTCCCACTACCCTTCCCAGCCTCTGGTACCCATCCTTCTACCCTTCATCTCTATGAGTTTAATGGTTTTAATTTTTAGCTCCCACAAATAAGTGAGAACATGCAAAGTTTGTCTTGCTGACCTGGCTTATTCATTAACCTAATGACCTGGATGTCATTCTTTACATTTCATCCACAAATGATATGACAAGCTGTAGTAGACAGATTCTATTTTCTGGTCTAATCTCACATCCCCATTTTATCTTTAGGGGAAAATAAACTATTTTTCTGGAAACTACCCCTTTCCCCACCTTAATCCATATAGGTGTTTTGTTTTGTTTTGCTGCAACTCCATTATATTATCTTACTTATTGTATGCCTGTTGTTCCATCCAGGTGTGGGCAGTTTATCCTATTGAGTGAATCATTTCTTCAATGAACACTTTTTAAATTATACAGAAAAGTATGAGTGATTCCAACTTATTAAGAAGTTTTAAATTGTAGTGATGTCAGCTCTATTAGTAGGCTAATAAAAACTTTAAAGATTAGACCTGGTCATAGGAATACATTTTCAGGAATCATTTCATTAATAGATACACAAAAATGTTTTACTTATGTTTCTGTATTTGTCAAAGTTCTCCAGAGATACAGAACCAAAAGATAAATAGATAGAAAGATAGGTGATGGATGGATGGATAGATAGATAGATAGATAGATAGATAGATAGATAGATAGATAGATAGAAAAATAAATATATGTGAGGGGATTATTAGGGGAATTGGCTCAAATTATTATGGAAGCTGAGATGTCCCACACTAGATCATCTGTAAGCTGAAGTCCCCGAGAAGTTACTGGCATGCTCAGTCCAATTTGGAAGGTCTAAGAACCGAGAAAACCAATGATGGAAGTCTCAATCTGAGTCCAATGGCAAGAGAGCCCCAGGAGACTGCTAGTGCAATTCCCAGAGTCAAATGGCTAAACAACCTAGAGTTCTGATGCTCAAGGGCAGCAGAAGGGTGTCCTACTCCAAAAGAGAGAAAAATATTACTGGCCCTTCTACATTTTTTCTTTTACAAGAGCCTTTAGTCAACTGGATGGTGTTTACCCATGTTGAGGGTGGAATTTCCCCACTTAGTTGACTTGCTCACATACCAATTCTTCTCCAAAAACACCCTTACCCAGGATACATGTGCAGATCATGCAGGTTTGTTACATAGGTATACACATGCCATGGTGGTTTGCTGAACCCATCAACTCGTCATCTACATTAGGTATTTTTCCTAATGCTATTCCTCCCCTTTCCCCCAATCCCCCGACAGGCCTTGGTGTGTGATGTTCCCCTCTCTGTGTTCATGTGTTCTCATTGTTCAACTCCCGGTGTTTGGTTTTCTATTCCCGTGTTAGTTTGCTGAGAATTATGGTTTCTGGCCTCATCCACATGCCTGCAAGGGACATGAACTCATTCTTTTTTATGGCTGCATAGTATTCCATGGTGAATATGTGCCACAATTTCTTTATCCAGTCTATCGTAGATAGGCATTTGGGTTGGTTCCAAGTCTTTGCTATTGTAAATAGTGCTGCAATAAACACACGTGTGCATATACCTTTATAGAAGAGTGATTTATAATCCTTTGGGTCTATACCCAGTAATGGGATTGCTGGGTCAAATGGTATTTCTGGTTCTAGATGGAATCTCCACACTGTCTTCCACAATGGTTGGTCTAATTTACACTCCCACGAACCGTGTAAAAGCGTTGCTATTTCTCCACATCCTCTCCAGCATCTGTTGTTTCCTGACATTTTAATGATCGCCATTCTAACTGGCATGATATGGTATCTCAATGAGGTTTTGATTTGCATTTCTCTAATAACCAGTGATGATGAGGTTTTTTCATGTTTGTTGTCTGCATAAATGTCTTCTTTTGAGAACTCTCATTCATATCCTTCTCTCACTTTTTGATGGGGTTGTTTGTTTGTTTTTTTTCTTGTAAATTTGTTTAAGTTCCTGGTAGATTCTGAATATTAGCCCTTTGTCAGATGGCTAGATTGCAAAAATGTCCTCACATTCTGTAGGTTGCCTGTTCAGTTTGACGATGGTTTATTTTGCTGTGCAGAAGCTCTTTAGGTTAATTCGATCCCATTTGTCAATTTTGGCTTTTGTTGCAATTTTTTTTGGTGTTTTAGTCATGAAGTCTTTGCCCATGCTTAGACCCTGAGTGGTATTGCCTGGGTTTTCTTCTAGGATATTTATGGTTTTAGGTCTTATGTTTAAGCCTTTAATACATCTTGAGTTAATTTTTGTATAAGGTTTAAGGAAGGGGTCTGGTTTCAGTTTTCTGCATATGGCTAGCCAGTTTTCCCAACCCCATTTATTAAATAGGGAATCCTTTCCCCATTGCTTGTTTTTGTCAGGTTTGTCAAAGATCAGGTGGTTGTAGATGTGTGGTGTTATTTCTGAGGCCTCTGTTCTGTTCCATTGGTCTATATATCTGTTTTCCACCAGTAGCATGCTGTTTTGGTTATTGTAGCCTTGTAGTATAGTTTGAAGTCAGGTAGCATGATGCCTCCAGCTTTGTTCTTCTTGCCACTATATGGGCTCTTTTTTGGTTCCATATGAAGTTTAAAGTAACTTTTTCTGATTCTGTGAAGAAAGTCAATGGTAGGTTGATGGGAATAGCATTGAATCTATAAATTTCCTTGGGCAGTATGGCCATTTTCACAATATTGATTCTTCCTGTCAATGACTTTTCCATTTGTTTGTGTCCTCTCTTATTTCCTTGAGCAGCGGTTTGTAGTTCTCCTTGAAGAGGTCCTTCACATCACTTGTAAGTTGTATTCCTAGGTATTTTATTCTCTTTGTAGCAATTGTGAATGAGAGTTCATTCATGATTTAAATGTTAAAAAAGATAATTTGGATTGAAATATGCCTTATAATAATATATTTCTTTGAATCTGAAGACAAGGTATAATATGTAAAATATTCTTGGTAAAAAAAGAAGCAGGTTTTTGTATTCCTGTGTATCTCCTAAGTTTTTTTTTTTTTTTTTTTTTTTTAAGTTAGATGTGAAACAGTGTTGTAGCTCTGCTTATAAATGCTGGGAATTTTAGGCAGGCAGGAGGATCGCTTTAGCCTGGGAATTCAAGATCAGCCTGTATAGCTAGTGAGAACCCATCTCTTAAAAAAAACACAAAAAATAGGAGTTTATCATAGGTGAATGATGAATGTCTGAATAGTACTACATTGTGTATAAACACTACATTTCCTTAATGCATTCATCTGTTGATGGGCACTTAGGTTTCTTCCAAATCATAGCTATCATGAAGAGTGCTGCAATAAACATGGGGGTGCAGATATTCCTTTGATTTAATTATTTCTTTCCTTTGGGGTATAAACCAGGCAGTGGGATTGCTGAATTGAATGGTAGCTCAGTTTTAGTTTGAGGAACCTCCAAACTGTTCTCCATAGTGGTTATACTAATGTAAATTCCCACCAACAATGTACAACAGTTCCTTTTCTCTACAACCTTGCAGCATATATTATTGCCTGTCTTTTGGATAAAAGCCATTTTAACTGGAGTGAGATAATATCTCATTGTAGTTTGATTTGCATTTATTTAATGTTCAATGTTGTTGAGCACATTTTCATATGCCTGTTTGAGATGGCGGATCACGAGGTCAGGAGATCGAGACCATCCTGGCTAACACTGTGAAACCCCTTCTCTACTAAAAATACAAAAAATTAGCCAGGCACGGTGGCAGGCGCCTGTAGTCCCAGTTACATGGGAGGCTGAGGCAGGAGAATGGCGTGAACCCGGGAGGTGGAGTTTGCAGTGAGTGGAGATCGCGCCACTACACTCCAGCCTGGGCAACAGAGCGAGACTCCGTCTCAAAAAACAGAAAACAAACAAACAAACAAACAAAATATCTGTATGTCTTCCTCTGAGAAATGTCTATTCAAATATTTTGCCCATCTTTAAATTAGATTATTATTATTTTCCTATGGAGGTGTTTGAGCTCCTTATATATTCTCACTATTATTTCCTGGACATTTGGGTAGTTTGCAAATATTTTTGCCCCTTCTGTGGGTTGTCTCTTCACTTTGTTGATTGTTTTCTTTGCTATGCAGAAGTTTTTTAACTTAATGTGATCCCATTTGTCCAATGTTGCTTTCATTGCCTGTGCTTGTGGCATACTATTTAAGAATTTCTTGCCCAGAGCAATATCCTAGAGTGTAGAGGACTACATGCTCTTGCAAACGAAGCAGGCCATTTCCCCCATAAATATTATAAATCCTGCTCTTGCAAACGAAGCAGGCCATTCTCCCATTAATATTATAAGTCCTGCTCTTGTAAACGAAGCTGGGCATTCCTCCTCTGCAAACAGGGAGGACAAAGGAGCCTACAAGACTGGCCTCAGTTGCAAATAGCAGACCCTGGGGGCTTGTTTATATGTAAACATATTGGAAATTCAGAAAGTCAGGGAAAGGTCAGAAAAACAACAATGTGTCTTGTGACTTGGTAACATTCCACAAAGGACGGTATAAAATAAAGTGGAGCGTGTCGTTTGGGGCGGCCGCCATGTTTGTTTCATCTTGTGTTGTCTTGTGTGTTCATTCCTTTGTTTAGGAAACACGCGGACCCCAACACTAGAGAGTTTCAACAATGTTTTGTTTTAGGAGTTTCATAGTATGAGGTCTTTGATTTAAGTTTTTAATCCATTTTGAGTTGATTTTTGTATACTGCAAGACATACAGGTCTAGTTTCATTCCTCTGCATATGGATATACAGTTATCCCAGTAACATTTATTGAAGAGACCTTTTCTCTGATGTATACTCTTGGAATCTTCACTGAAAGTGAGTTCACTGTAAGCGTGAGGATTTGTTTCTGAGTTTTTTATTCTATTTCATTGGTCCATATGTCTATTTCTTTGCCAGTGCTACTATGTTGTTTGGTTACTCTAACTTAGGTAATGTTATTTAATTTAAACTCAGGTAATGTGATTCCTCCAGGGTTTTTTTTTTTTTTTTTTTTTTGGGGGGGGGTGCGGGGGTTGTTGTTGTTTTGCTCAGGATAGCTTTGGCTGTTCTGGGTCTTTTGTGGTTCTATATAATTTTGAGGATTTTTTTTCTCTTCTTGTGAAGAATGCTGTTGGTATTTTGATAGGGATTGCACTGAATCTCTAGACTGCTTTTGGTCTTATGGACATTTTAACAATATTGATTCCTTCAGTCCATGAACATGGAATAGATTTCAATTTTTTTGTTCCCTCTTCAATTTATTTTTTCAGTATCTTATAGTTTTCATTATAGACATATTTCACTTCCTTGGTTAAGTAAATTCCTAGGTATTTAATTTTATGTGTGGCTATTGTAAATGAGATTCGTTTTTAAATTTCTCTTTCACGTTGTTCATGTTGGCATATAGAAATAAGCCTGATTTTTGTGTTGATTTCATATCTTAAAACTTTACTGAATTTGTTTATCAGTTCTAGTAGTTTTCTTGTGGAGTCTTTAGGTTTTTTCCAAATATAGGATTATAGCATCTGCAAACAAGGTTAATTTGACTTCTTCCCTTGCAATTTGAATGCCCTTTATTTCTTTATCTTGTCTGACTGCTCTAGCTAGGACTTCCATTATTCCTATGTTGAATAACAGTGGTGAAAGTGAGCATCCCTGTCCAGGTTTTAGAGAAAAAGCTCTCAGGTTTTCCCCATTTAGTAAGATAGTAGTTGTGGATGTGTCACCTGTGGCTTTATTTTGAGGTAGGTTCCTTCTATATCCAGTTTTTGAGGGTTTTTAACATAAAGAGATGTTGAATTTTATCCAGTGCTTTTCAGTATCAATTGAACTGATCATATGGCTTTTGTTCTTCACTTTGTTCATAAGATGTATCATACTGATTGATTTGTGTGTGTTGAACTATCCTTGCATCCCTGGGATGAATTCAACTTGGTCATGATGAGTGATTTTTTTTTTTTTTTTTGAGGCGGAGTCTTGCTCTGTCACCCGAGCTGGAGTGCAGTGGCCGGATCTCAGCTCACTGCAAGCTCCACCTCCCGGGTTTACGCCATTCTCCTGCCTCAGCCTCCCAAGTAGCTGGGACTACAGTTGCCCGCCACCTCGCCCGGCTAGTTTTTTGTATTTTTAGTAGAGACGGGGTTTCACTGTGTTAGCCAGGATGGTCTCGATCTCCTGACCTCGTGATCCGCCCATCTCGGCCTCCCAAAGTGTTGGGATTACAGGCCTGAGCCACCGCACCCGGCCGATGAGTGATTTTTTTAATGTGTTGTTGGATTTGGCTTGCCAGTATTTACTTGAGAATTTTTGCATCATTATTCATCAGAGATATTGGCCTCTGTTTTCTTTATTTTGATGTTTCTTTGTCTGGTTTTGGTATCAGTGTGATGTTGGCCTCATAGAATGAGTTTGGAAATATTCCCTCCTCCTGTATTTTTTGAATATTTTGAGTAGGATTTGTATTAGCTTTTATGTAAATGTTTGGTATAATTCAGCAGTGAAGCCATCAGGTCCTGGGCTTTTTTTTTTTTTTTTTTTTTTTTTTTTTTCTAGGAGCCTTTTTATTATGGCATTGATCTTGTTACTTGTTATTGGTCTATTCAGGTTTTGGATTTCTTCGTGGTTCAAACTTGATAGGTTATATAAGTATAGGAGTTTATTAATTTCCTCTAGATTTTCCAATTCATTGAAATAGATTTGCTCATCATTGCCACTAATGGTTCTTTGAATTTCTGTGTTATCAATTGTAATGTCTCTTTTTTCCTCTTCAATTTTATGTATTTGAGTTTTCTCCATTTTTTGTTAGTTAGGCTAGGTAAGGTTTTGTTACTTTTATCTTTTCTAAATATCAACTTTTTCTTTCATTGACCTTTGGTATTGTTGTATGCATTTTAATTTAATTTATTTCTGCTCTGATCTCTATGTTTTCTTACCTTCTAATTTGGGGTTCAGTTTGATCTTGCTTTTCTAATTCTTTAAGATGCATCATTATGTTATGTATTTGAAGTTTTTTATGTGGACTCTTGTAGCTATAAATTTCCAACTTAGCACTGCTTTTCTATATCCTATAGTTTTTCAGATGTTGTATTTCAATTATCATTTGTTTTAAGAAACTTCACAATTTACTTCTTAATTTCTTCATTGACCCATTGGGCATTCAGGAGGATATTATTTAATTTCCATTATTTGTATAGTTTCAAAATTCCTCTTGTTATTAATTTCTAGTTGTATTCTATTGAGGTCAGAGAAGATGCATGATAGTATTTTAAGTTTTTGAATGTTTTAAGACTTCTTTTGTGACCTAACATATAATCTATCTTTGAGAATGATCCATATGCTGAGGAGAATAATGTGTATTCTGCAATCATTAGATGAAATGTTCTTTAAATATCTTTTGGGTCTATTTGGCCTATGTTGTAGATTAAATGTGATGTTTCTTTGTTGATTTTCTGTCTGGGAGATCTGTCTAATGCTGAAAGTGGGGTGGTGTTGAAGTCTCCAGCTAATATTTTATTGGGCTATATATCTCTCTTTAGCTTTAACAATGTTTGCATTATATATCTGGGTGCTCCAGTGTTGGATAGATTTACAATTGTCATATCCTTTTACTGAATTGACCCCTTTATAATTATATAATGACTTTCATGTCTCTTCTTACAGTTTTTGTCTTGATATCTGTTTTGTCTAATATAACTACTGCTGCTCTTTTTTGGTTCATGGGCATAGAATATCTTTTTCCATTTCTGTTTTCAGTGTATGCGTACCATTAAAGTGAAGTGCTTTTCTTGTAGGCAACGGATCATTGTGTCTTGTTTTATCATCCATTTATCTATTTAACCTGATCCAGACCACTTTCACAGTTAGAAAACAAAATAATTCAAAGTGGTATAGAACTTCAAAAAATTTAAAGTTCACTTTAGCTATTTCAACATGCTACTAAGAAATAAATTTTTGGAAATCTGTTTATTAAATGCATCCCATTTAATAGGCTAGAACTTTAAAAAATTATGAAAAAGGTCATGCAAGCAGGATAATCTGGAATATCTTATGTTTGTTATAGACTCTCAGACTGACCTTGTGGAAAATGTTTAATACATATGTAATATAACTACCATAATTCTCTTAGTGTCATAATGGTAATATTTGCTTGAAATAATATGTTCTTAAATTCATTCAAGGATAATGTAAAATTATTTATTAAACTTACCAATTTGACATTGAAAGCAAAATTACTTCATATTTTTACCTAAGATTTTAAAAATCAGGAACACAATTTAAGAAAATCTGTTAGTAATTTATCAGAAGGAAATATTGGCTAAACTTGTTATTCATTTGATTGTAGCATTTTATTGATACATTACATGGTATCTTGGAATCTTGGAACCTGGAGTTGACAACCATTTCTCTTTTCTTTTTTTTTTTTCTTTGACGACGTCTCGCTCTGTTTCCTAGGGTGGAGTGCAGTGTTGAGTGACGTGATCTCAGCTCACTGCAAGCCTAGCCTCCTGGATTCACGCCAGTCTCCTGCCTCAGCCTCCCAAGTAGCTGGGACTACAGGTGCCTGCCACCACACCCAGCTAATTTTTTAGTGGAGACGGGGTTTCACCGTGTTAGCCAGGATGGTCTGGATCTCCTGACCTTGTGATCCGCCCGCCTCGGCCTCCCAAAGTGCTGCGATTACAGGCGTGAGCCACCATGCCCAGATGACAACCATTTTTCTTAGAGCTATCTGGAGACACTATTGAAGTAGTGTAACAATGCAAAAAGCAAATGTGGATGCTCTGTTAAAAGACAACGAAAGTTATACAGAAGAGCTCCTTTTATAACAAATAATTTTGCATAACTACTCTTAAAGCAATACTAATGATACAAAGCTTCTATTATTGATTTGTAAGCATGACAAATAGCCATTATACTTTCTGGTGTTTTTGCTATCTTCTTTTGGATTTTATTTTCTGTTTGTGTTTTGTAAGGTATGTTTTCTGTGATTTTAATTACTTTTAACAAAATCACATCTGGGTGCACTTTTTATTAAATAAGGATTTAGTTCTGGTCTCTGCCTCAAAAAGCCAAAGTTGAGTTGTAACATTTGCTTTAATGTTCAAGTTTTTACCTTGTAAAACAGTGATGAGTTCAGGGTTTCTGCAGTAGACAAAATAATGCTCTCAAAAGATGCACATAATCTAATCCCAAAATCTGTGAGTATGTCAGCTAACATGGCAAAAGGGACTATTGTATATTATATGCTATTTTCATGTCTTTAAATGCATTTAACTGAAATATTGTTTAGTTTTCCAATATATGTCTTTACCAATGGTCAGTTTAATAGTTTTTCTATTATGGAGATTCAGATTGACATCAACATTTGCTATTAATCATTTATTATTTCTTCCTTTCTGAAAGTTGAATTTCTGGGACAAGAGATACAGATTAAGACTGTTTTACATGTTGCCTACATGACCTTCAAAAGCATGATTCCCAGTGGCATTCTCAACAACAGTCATAAACAATGGTGATTCAATGTACATTTATATTCAATCAGATATATTAATTGGAACATATTAAAATATGTATATTTATATCAGAATATTTATATTGAATATAAATATATATCTATATGCTATATGTATTATATATATGTTTGTCTGTGTGTGTATATATCCCATTATTTCCCTAACACTAGATCAGGGGTTTTTAACTATGGTAATTTTGCACACCCCCATTCTTCAGAAGATGTGTTATTTATGGAGATATATTCAATGGTCAAAACTGTGTGGATGGTGTTAGTAAGCAGAGGCCATGGATGCTGTGAAAGGTCCTACAACGCATAGGGCAGCCCCCCACCACAAATAATTATCTAACTCAAAATGCCAATAATGCACAGATTGAGAAACCCTATTCTTCCTAATGAATAGTCGTATTTTGCCATCTTTAAAAATTGGGAGCCATGTGACAGAATTATTTTGGCATTCCCTTTTTCAGAAGAATGTTAAACATATTTTGCTCACTCTTTCTGAGTGATTTCACCACAGACACTTCTTGCATCTGTTCCCACATCTTTTTTTAGCATCAAACCAAATATAGCAATTTCAAAAACTAGTTACTTTTTCTGAATTAAATAAAATAAAAACATGATTTAAGCTGTGCCTTCGGATTTAAAATAACAGAATGCCTTCCATATTGACCATAGTATATATGTACATAATACTTTCAAATCTCTTTAAATTTTTCCGAGGTTGCTTTTCTGGTAGAAAGTTTTATCGTTATATATGACTCTGTGTGTGTGTGTGTGTGTGTGTGTGTGCGTGTGCGTGTGTTTGTGTGTGGTATATGATATATGTATGTGTGTGTTGATATGTGTGTGACACATCATCAAATCATATGTAGCTTTTAACCATTTAAAAGGATCATAAAACCTACAACCATTTAACAGACAATTTTTTTTTAAAAAAGATGATTATTCATAGTCTTGAAATGTTTAATTTGCTTTCATGAATCTCATTCCCCTCAACATCCCTGGAAAGAGCAGCTTTCCTGAAATCAGCCTATATAACACTGTTGATTTTGTTATCAGTTTATTTAATATCTGCAAGATACATTCATCCATATTGATATATATGTAGGTTATTTATTTTAACTGCTCTGCAGTTCTCTACCATATGAAAATAGCACAATTATATCTATGTATTCCCTGGCTAGTGGTTATTTTGGTTGTTTCTGTCATTTTTCCTGTTACAAATAATGATGCTATGGACATTCTGTGCACATTTTCTATTGAACATGGGAGTATCTCTTCAGAAGCAATCTTCAAGCTTTTATCTTTAACACAACTGATAAAAACTATGTCGACTTCACATGTTTAGGTTGGTGTCTAAATATTTTTATGTAAAAGAATTGCAAAAATATTTAATTTCTAGCGTACTATAAATGTGTCGGTAAAATGTGTTTTCCTCGAACCCTTAAAGCTATAGCTTTATCTCATACAATTTGGGAAAATGTCTACTATATACTCTAATTGGCAAAATAGTTTTCATGCTAAGAATCAGCCAAAAATTACTTGCATTACCAATAAGAATAATTTCACTTTTGAACTCCAATAAAGCTTAAGATGCCCATTAAACATCTAATTTTTAAAGATTCCTATATGCAGATAAATAGATGATTGACAGAGTGATTGATTGAAAGAGCAAAAAATTTTGATAGTAGTTTTGTATTTAGGTGAAATAAAGGCAATATTTTTTACACATCTTTTTAGTTTGCTTTCGCAATCAAAATCTTCCTCAGAACCTTGTATGCTCAAACTGTTTCCTTGTAGGATGCTCTACAGATTGGCACACTCTAATGTACTATTACAATGTTCCAGATAGGAGAAATGGCTGCCTTTGTTTTGTTAAACTGGAGATTGTCAACTATGATTGAGGACTTGCAAAAGCGGAAACAGGGACTTCTCAGTGAGGTCAATATTTGGAGGAAATATGTGTAGAAACTCACGATCTGTCTGAGTTTACCTCTGAGGTACATTATAGCATACATCAGTTTGAATATTTATTATTTAATGTACATATTTGGACATGGAGCTGTTTAAGCATCAGCTGTTCGGAAATTCTACTTTGCCAAGATATTTCTAACTTGCGTTTTAGAACAGTTGTAACATTTTACATTTCTATGGCTCCCTTGGCTTCACATGATTAATACTTTAAATCAGATTGTAAATGTATTACACAGTGGTTTTAATTTCCTGATTAGTAATGAGATTGTAACTGAACTCAGGTTCAGTTGTTTGCCAGTTGAAAGCCAAAACTTGAGAGGCAAGCATTGGTGGAAGTAAAAAGCAGGTTTATTCAGGAGCAAACAATCCAAGGAGATGGTGGACTTACATAGCAAAGACCATCTCAAGTTTTTTGGCCTGGACAAAGGGGTTTTCAAGGGGAAAGGGCTTGGGAAACTATGTGCAGGAGTTATCTGTGCACTTCAGAATGTCTTTTTCCAACGACTATCATGAGGAATGGGCATCGAGAGGTGTAGTTGGCATCATCCAATCTCTAATAAGATTGAAGATTAACTGCTCGGTATTTTTTTTTTTTTTTTTTCCAGTAAGAACATTTCACAGCTTTGGTTTTGTCTTGGGGTTACTGCCTGGAATTCTTAAGCAAGCACACAGTTAGGTATTGTAAAAGAAAGAATAATTATTTGTTTCCAAAATGGAATGACTGCTTCGGTTATAAGATGCTCACCTTTACATGTTATTACTATTCAGATTTTCTCTTCCATGAAATACCTGTTTGCATCTTTTGCTTACAGCTTAATTGGGTGGTTTGACTTTTTGTTTATATGAATTTCTTAATATATTATGGACATCAATCCTATACCGGTTTCTTATGTTGCAAAGATCTGCTCTCAAAGTGAAAATTCTTTTTATGGCATCTTTTGATGATGAAAAGTCCACAGTTCAAAATAGATTAACTTATCAATACTTAATAGTTTCTTTTACTTAATTATGTTATTTCTCTTAAAAATCGTCTATAGATCAAAGAAACTCCATTTATATTCCTTAAGAAGTTTTAAAATTTACCTTTCATATTTAAGTCGCTGATATATTAGAAATTGACTTTTGCATATGTCATGACAGATACACTATTTTGCTTGATTTATAGTTTCTGAATAAGTCCTTATCTCAGGGCCACTGACTAGTCTATACTTTTACCTCTATAAAATATCGAGTGTTCATATTTTTGCAGGTCTATTTTTTGACTCGCTAAAGTGTTATCAGCTTTCAATCCTTGTGCTCACACCATGCAGTGTTAATTGAAATTGCTTGATAGTAAATTTTAATCACTGCTATAGTAAATTTTCATATCTTATTTCTTCTGGGTTATACTTGGCTCTTTGGCCTTTGGTTCCTTGACTATACTTCCATTTAAAATTTCAGGATTGACTTCAGTTAACAAAAATCTGTAAGAATTGTTCAAATTTAAGCTTAATATCAGAATTATTTCACTTTTTGCCTTAAATGCATCCCATGATTATTGATATGTAATATTATTTTATTTACTTCAATTCTAAAGATCACCTATTCCCCACTGGGATTTTTTAATTTAGCATTAATTTATGTAGAAAACTGTTTTTAAATTTCTAAGCTTATGGTATTGTGGGTCATCTTTGTATTATTTAAAAATTAATAACACTGCAGTTAGAGATTATTATGTGTATGAAATTAATATTGGAAAACCACTGGGACTTGCTCTATTTCCTATTATATTTTTGATTTTCATGAATGTTTCCTGTTTCTTGAAACTGTATATTCGTTAATTCTTTGGTATAGTGTTCTATGTATAGTCATTTGATCATTCTTAGTATATGTTACCCAAATATTCTTCATTATAACTTTTACCTGTTTCACCCATCAATTACTGAAACATATATTTTTAAATCCTCACTGATGTGGTAATTTTCAGCATATTTTGCATGTATACAGATGCTCCTTGACTTATGACAGATTTATGTCCTGATAAGCTCATAATAACTCAAAAATGTTGGAAATCATAATGCATTTAATACCCCAATAAACACATTGTTAGAAAAAAAAAACTTAAGTTGAACAATCATAAGTTCAGCTGTTCCTTGATTTACAATGAGGTCACACCCCAATAAACACATCATAAAGTCAAAAAATCATAAGTTAAACCACAGTTAAGTAGGGGTCATCTGTATATATTTATAAATATATATTTATATAAATATAGATATAGGTATGCATGTACATGCATGAATGTATAACATACAGATCTGTCAGGTTAGAACTATTATATTAATATCTTCTTGACAAACCGAATCCCATCATCTCTTGTTCACTGGGCCTTGAAATTTATTTTACCTGATTTTAATATAACCAAAGTAGCTCTTTTTTAATTAGTATTTGCCTGCCATATGATTTTGTACTATTTTACTTGTGGTTTTGGAAAAGCCTCTGAGCACTGCATATAGATTTAAAATAATTATGTAGATCTACTGGCATCATTTTTGTAGATATATGTTGACTTATTTCTAATTCCATTTTTTTCTATTTTCCTCTTTTTAAAATTTCAGCTTTCATTGAGGAGTATAACATATATATAGGAAATCGCATATAATTTATATATATCCTTTTAGGAATAACTTTAAAAGATAAATCTGTGAAACCAGAATCTAGGACAATATATAATTTTTTACGTGAAACCCAATGAGCCACAGTTATTTTATCAGTTAGGTATTTTTTTATGGCCCAGGGTTGCATGAAATTACAAAACAAGTTATTTGCTACCCCCACCAAATATAAAATAAAGGGGCTGGAACAAAATCATGACAATAAAAATTTCCCATTCATAATAAAAGAGAATGAGAGATTCATAGCAATTATGCAATGCTGCTGGGTAGGCAATTTGAAAGCCCTCTTCCTTGGCGGTGGGGTAATTTCTTTGTTTAGACTGATTCTTCTTTTAAGAAAAACTACATTTTATGGTACTCACCAGGATTCCAGCTCTACACTCAGCATAATTCTTTCTCGTTTGTTATCTTTTGTGGCCTCATCATAGGAAAAAAGTACATTTATTAAGATTTTATATAACCAAATAATTCTATATGTAGAAAGGTTATCATTATAATTAGTTATAATTATAATATTATAAAAATACAAAGATCTGAATGGATAGCTTCTCCCAGATAATATTGTATTGAAAGTATATGTACACCTTTAAAAAATGAACATAGTTAAGTTGCTCTAATGGAAGAAAAAGCACACCTCCTTTTGCACCAAGTACATTAATTGACGTTTGATAATAAAGTTCAGATTTTCACACACAACACACAGCAATACCTTGGTGATCTTATCATTCCATCCAATCTGTGATATTAAGGTTGTATATGATCTCTTAAGATTTATTCAGCTCATTATATATTCCTCCTGAAAGAAAGTAGGGATGATGGTAGACTGTCCCATTTGTTTCTCTTAATTTTTGCACAGAATGCCCTTCATTGTGATAAATACATTGTACTATCCTCCTAGATCATTACATGTGAGATGCAAAAGTTCCTTTTATCCTAATTTCAGTCATTTATAATTTTTAAATTTATTAATTAGAAGTATAATAGTTATTTCTACTTTTTAGTAGCATTTGAAGATAAGAGGAGAGACAAATACCTTACCCAGAATTATCTGGATGATTCAGTTAAATTTGTTAAGTTTATTACGTGATAGGCTGTTGAATTTTCCTGCAATGTAATGTGAATTGTGTAGATAAAAACATTTACTCAAATGCAGCTCTAGCCTCACTTATATTTTCTATTCTATTTTATATTTTTAAAAACTTAATGTAATTTCCATAAGAGCTCTATAGAAACACAGCTGCCAGATAGCATGGCATAATGTGGACAAGTGACACTGGGAGGAAACAGTCCCAAAGCTTTGCTGGGGGAAACAAAATGGGAAACAGAAAAAAAGCAGGCAGTGCAATTCTAATTTCAGATAAAATAGACTCTAAACCCACAAAGATCAAAAAAGACAAAGGAGGGTATTACATAGCACTAAGGGGTTCAATTCAACAAGAAGGCCTAACTAGCCTAAATATATATACACCCAACACAGTGGCACCCAGATTCATAAAGCAAGTTCTTAAAGACCTACAGACTTAGACTATGACACAATAATAGTGAGAGACTTCAACATTCTACTGACAGTATTAGAGAGATTATCGAAGCCAAAAGTTAATAAAAATATTCAAGACCTAAATTCAACATTGGACAAAATGAATCTGATAGACCTTTACAGAACTCTCCAGCCAAAACCAGAATATACGTTCTTCTCATTGTCACGTGGCATGTACTCAAAAACTGACCACATAATTGGGCATAAAACAATATTCAGCAAATGCAAAATAACTGAAATTATACCAAACAAACTCTTGGAACACAGTGCAAAAACATAGAAGTCAAGACTGAAAATAAAATCACTAAAAACTTCGCAATTACCTGGAAATTAAACAACACGCTCCTGAAAGACTTTTGGATAAATAATGAAATTAAGGCAAAAACCAAGAAGTTCTTTGAAACTAACATAAAGGTACAACATACCAGAATCCCTGGGACCCAGTTAAGCCATATTAAGAAGGAAGTTTATGACACTAAATGCACACATCGAAAAGTTAGAAAGATACCAAATTAGCAACCGAACATCACCATTTGAGGAACTAGAGAACGAGAGCAAACCAACCCCAAAGCTAACAGAAGGCCAGAAATGTTCAAAATCAGAGCTGAACCGAAGAAAATTAAGACACAAAAACCATTTCAACAAATCAACGAATCTAGGAGTTGGTTCTTTGAAAGAATTAATAAAATAGACTGCTCGCTAGACTATTAAAGAAATAGAGAAATATTAAAATAAACACAATCAGAAATGACAAGGGGGACATTATCACTGACCCCACAGAAATACAAAAAACAAACAAACAAACAAATAAAAACAAACACTACTGTGAACACCTCTATGCACACAAGCTAGAAAACTTAAAAGAAATAGATAAATTCCTGGGATCCTACAACTTCTCAAGATTGAAGCAGGAAATAATTGAATCCCTGAGCAAGCCAATAATGATTTCCAAAATTGAATCAGTAGTAAAAAACCTATCAACAAGAAAATGCTCAGGACCAGATGGATTCACAGCATAATTCTACAAGATGTGTGTGTGTGTACCATTTCTACTAAAACTATTCCAAAAAATTGAGAATGAGATACTCTTCCCTAATTCATTCTTTGAGACCAGCATCGTCCTGATACCAAAACCTGGTAGAGACACAACAAAAAAAAGAAAACTTCTGGCAAATATCCTTGATGAACATTGATGCAAAAATCCTCAGCAGAATACTAGTAAACCAAATCCAGCAGCACATCAAAAAGCTAATCCACCATAATCAAGTAAGCTTTATCCCTGGGATGCACGGTTGGTTCAACATATACAAATCAATAAATAATATTCACCACATAAGTAGTACTGAAAAAACAGAAATCACATGATTATCTCCATAGATGCAGTAAAGGCTTTTGATGAAATTTAACATCTCTTCACGTTAACAACCCTCAACAAACTGGGCACTGAAGAAACATACTCTAAAATAATAAGAGCCATCTATGACAAGCCTACCACAAACATCATACTGAATGGGCAAAAGCTGGAAGCATTGCCCATGAAAACCGGAACAAGACAAGGATACCTCATCACTCCTATTTACCATAATACTGTACGTCCAGGTCAGAGCAATCAGGCAAGAGAAAGAAATAAAAGCCATCCAGATAGGAAGAGAAAACGTCATACTATCCCTTTTTACCAATGATATAATTCTATACCTTGAAAGTCCCATAGTCTCTGCCCAAGAACACCTTGATCTGGTAAACAACTTCATCAAAGTGTCAGGATGCAAACTCAATGTGCAAAATTCAGTAGCATTCCTATACAATGATAACATGTATGTTTCTAAGCTTACATGGCTCTAGCCATGCCTCTTATTATTAAAATAATCACTATCCAAAACTTTGTGTAGATCCTCACTTTACAGATGAATCTATAGACCTTATTTTGGAAAATTTACTTCAGCTTACCATTTTAAAATTGTATACAATTTTATGATTTGTGATTTTCATTGTGCTTCTAACATTTATCTAGATTTATTCATGAGCCCCATTAATATTATTGCAGTAATATAATTCATTGTGTGCATATACTACAATGTATTTATGTATTCTCCGATTGATCATCATTTGAGTTGTTTTCAGGTTTTGATTATTATACAAATGGTCTCCTGACCATTTCTGTACACGTCACTTGCAAACAGACACAAATTTTTCGAGATATTCACCTGAGAGTAAAATTCCTCAGTCAAAGTGTGTGAATTTTAAGCTTTACAAGATAATTCCAATTTGTTTGCTAAGTTGTTTGTGCAAATTATATTTTTATGAAGAGTGTATAGCAATTTCCTTTAATCTATACATGTCAATGCATGTACATGGCATCTTAAAACTTATTATTTTATAGCTGACTTTTGGACATGCTAAAATTCTTCTTTGTAGATTTGATTTACATTTCTCTAATTAATAGTAGTTTCAGCATTATTTCAGGTATATATTGGCACCTTTTTTTCCTATTTTATGTAACTCCTTTTCCTGATTTTGTTATTTTTTCCAAACATTATGTATGTTGTCCCTTTCGTTTTGATTTTCAGGTATTATATAATTTATAGAGATGACTTTTTTAGTGATAAATATTGCAAATATTTTCACCCACTTTGTGAACTGTCATTTTTGTCTCCCTTTATGGTGTTTATAATAAAAAGAATTATTTAATGTCATATAGTCAGTTGCAGCATTTTCTTATGGGTCTAGCTCATGAAATCCATCTCTACTCCCAAAAGCATAAAGATACTTCTACATTTTCTTCTGAAAGTTCTAAAGTTTTGCCTTTTACTTATTTCGTTTTAACTTTTAAAACATCCTGTTCTGTTTCATTAGTAAGTACAGTTTTTCAAAAGTTTAATTATGCTTCAATAGTTGGGAAGATAGATATACATTTAAAACATAAAAATCAGAATCTCAACAGAACCCCGGAGGTGAGCAGAGTAGGTAGGTCAGGCGTGATGTATATGGCAAATAGAACATCACTGCTGCTTTGGGGAAATAGGGAAATATATATAGTATTGTATTCAGTGTTCTATATGATCAATGCCAGATTACTGGTTTGTTTTTGTTTTTGTTTTTGAGATGGAGTCTTGCTCTGTCACCCAGGCTGGAATGCAATGGCACCATCTCGGCTCACTGCAACCTCCACCTCCTGGGTTCAAGCAATTCTCCTGCCTCAGGCTCCCAAGTAGCTGGGATTACAGGTGCACACCACTGTGCCTGGTTAATTTTTATATTTTTAATAGAGACAGGGTTTTCCCATGTTGACCAGGCTGGTCTCAAACTCCTGACCTCAAGTGATCCACCCACCTCGGCCTCCCAAAGTCCTGGGATTACAGGTGTGAGCCACCACGCCTAGCCCAGATTACTGTTTATTGGGGTGTTCTCCCACAGATGGAGACCACAGTGGTGGAGGTAGAAACTGTTCTGATACCATTGCTATGGGTCCTATGGGTAACTAGTACCTCTTTTTAGCAACAGGCCTCTGGGGCCTGTCAGTGCTAGATGAACACTTATAGGCTAATAATGTAATTATGTGGTAGAGAGCAAGAGCCACAGAAGCTGGTGGAGAAAAGAGTATACAGCTGGGTGTCATGGTAGTAGTTACAGATGCAACTTATTTATTACTATTGTGAGTGAATTAGAATATACAATGAAACCCAGGATGCATATAAATAGGTAGTTTGTTTCAGCAAATTATTGGTAATGAGCCTATAACAATGACTTAAAAATTGGCAGAAATGTTTCTGAACTTGATGATACAATGGCTAAAAGATTAAAAGTCATCTATATTTAAATCTATAATATATTCAAAGTTGATTTTTATTAATCTTATAAAATTTGGATTTTGAACGATTTTTCCATACGGATATCTGAGTGTGTGATAACAATTTATTGAATAATCAGTCCATCTTTTCCTAATGGATCTATCCCTGTGTTACTACTACTTTCTATGTTACGTATAAGTAATTGTGATGGTTAATTTTATGTGTCAACTTGATGAGCTATGAGGTGACCAAATTAAATATAATTTCTTGGTGTGGTCGTGAGGGTGTTTGAGTGTTAAATTAGCATTTTAATTCATGGAAGGAGGAATTCACTTTTTCATTTGCTTCCTGTCTGCCTACTTAAGCTGGGGCATCTTATCTCATCTTCTAAGGCTCTTGAACTGGGATTCAGCTTCCCTGGTTTTCAGGTCTTTGATTCAGAGGGAATTATGTCATTGGCTTTCCTCGGTCTCCAGATTGCACACAACAGATCATGGAACCTCTTAACCTCCATTATTGCATAAAAATTTTTTCTATAATTAATTTTCTTTTCTTTCTGTCTTTATTATCTACCTATCATCTATCTATCTATATCTATCTGTCTATCTATCGTTATCATCATTATCATCATCATGAACTAGCTCATACTTGGTTCTGTTTCTCTGGTAAACCCTGACAAATACAATAACTTTATAATGTACTTTGATATATTGAAGGTTCAATTCTCCCACAATATTTTCTTTCTCAACATACAATTGTCTATGTTACAATAACTTCTTTCCATATAGGTTTTAGAATCAGCAGCATGTTGCTATTGTAAGTGATAGTTCTTTAAAATTATACTTTCCAGATCTGTGGCTGTTGTACAGAAATGCAATACATTTATATGTACTGATTTACTTTCTGAAAATAGTGCTAATAGCTTAACTATTTTTACCAGTTTAATCTGTATGTCATTTTGCTTCCTCTCCCACATCAATTTCAGAAATTAATTTCCAAGTGCCCTTCAAATTCAGTTCAAATTTTGTTCGTCATATCACTGATTATAAAAATAAGTGAGAGGAGATTTGATTTATTTTTATGCCTCTCTATTTATATGAATCTTTCTTGTTGATAATGAATAAAACTTTATTCTTTTCTAGATCTTTTCAGGGTTATTGTTACTACCTTAAATAAGTATTTAAAGTGAATTTCCTAATTATTGGAGTAGACAATTGCTATTAATTTTTAGATTATGATATTTACTGGCTACTTTGTTAAACTTTCTAATTAAATCTAATAGAGCATCTGTAGTTCTATTAGTGTTTCTATTTTTACAATAATATCAGATGCATATAATGCATTATTGCTTTTTCTTGACGTAGTGAACTGGCTGAGCTTTCCAAGACATGATTGAACTGAAGTGAAGATAGAGAATATTCTTCTATTTTTCCTCATTTAAATGAGCACAATTTTATTAGGTTAACATTATGAATGATGATTGCTGTTGATGTCTGAGATCTGATGTCTGATGACCATTAAAAGCTCTTAAGTTTTTATTTTGACCAAGAAATTTTGCTTGTTAATTTTTCCTTGACAGTTGTTCCTTACACTTTAAGTGAACTGGCCTTCAATCTTTCTCTGTAACTCTTGATAGTATCATACAATTTTCTTTTCATATCTCTTAAAGTGGTAAATGATGTTTGAAAACTTGCATATCTAAAATCACTCTTTAATCATAATGGTCATGATTTACTATATTTTTAAGGGTTTATTCTGTTCTGTTTACCAATATTCTATTTAGAATATTTACTTCTAAATTCATAAGTAACATGGGTCTATATTTTTTAATATTGTAAGTTTCATTTTGGTATTAAGATTTTATTATTTTTCATAGCACGGTCGAAGAATAATCTAATTTTTCCAATTTCTTTGGCAAGTTTATATAAAATTGGAATTATTCTCCCTTCACATTTTTGTAATAGTGCCCTACCAAATTTTAGGTAAGCCACCAAAATTTGGATGATCAGAAGACCCCAATAAACAGCAATCTGGCATTGACGTTGAAGATTATTTAGACCTACCATACAATCTTCTTTGTGTGAAGATTTTTTTAAAATTAAGCTAAATCAGGTTTCCTACTTGTTAAATCAGTTTTTGATATTTGCCCATGTCATCTGAGTTTTCAAATTTACAGACATCAGTATTCTCATACTATGTTTTTTTTCTCTTTTAAACCTCTTCTCTATTTGTGGTTATATCTTTTCATTAGTACTAGTATTTCTTTGGAATTCTTATTTTTCTTAACTATTTGTTTAAACATTTTATCAGTCTTTTCAAAGAACCAAGTTTTTAATGTGTTAGTGTTATATTTTTAGTAATTATATTAATATTGTCTTGAATGCAAATACCAGGCTTCTGGATAAGGGCAGGATTTTTATTATTATTATATACCTAATAGTAGCTATGCTAATTTCCCTTTGCCCCAGTGCTTAACCCTAGCATAAAACTATGAGAGACAAATGCCATCGTGTGCATAATAGAGCAGGTAAAAAATACCAAAAGTATACATCTGGGCATTTATATGGAAGACAGAGTTTCTTCCCATCCCCTAATAAAAGGAGGAGAAAAATACTTTTCTCCTTGGAAAGAATTCTTAGTTTTTACTCTCACAATTTGTAATGTAAATAAGTTTTTCCAGTAGAAAGACACGACTAGTGTCTTTATAAAATGTCTCTGTCTTTATCACCCAGGACATCTATCTATAATCCAAAGTTTCATCCTCCTGTGAAATCTCAACATATATATTTTCAGAAGGAAACTCCTTGTAGGTGGTCTGTCACTATATTATCTGCCATAATTTAACTTCTAGACTTGTTGGTAAGCTCAGATTCCAAGTTTTAGTAAGATTTACTAAAAGAAAAAAACAAAACAAAACAAAAAAAAACTAGTGCACAGAAACAAAAATATTTTCTCTACAGCCTCACTTTGAACTTTTGCTATATTTTTCATGAATTTCTGCTATACACTTTATTATTTCTTTTATTCGTGTTTACTTGGTTTCATCTGTGTGGTTTTTAAGTTTTTAAATTAGACACTTATCTTGTTTTGGGACTTTTATATATATCTATACATTGAAGCCATAAAATTTCTAAGTTAAGCTTATGCTATATTCCATGGCACCCTTCAATGTAATTAAATTTTTTGTTGTCTTGTTAAATATTTCAATATTATTTTTATTAAAGTTATATTGCCATGTTCAGAAGAAAAAAATTGACTGAGAATCAAACAAAGTTATTTTTCTGGTGTTATTACAAGTGCTATTAATATACATACGAAAAATATAATCAACTTCAGCCAGTTTCTGATATGAATTATACAAAGTGACATGATCAAGTGTTAACTACTAGTTTTAAATAGCTATGGCTATTTTTCAATACTCAACGCTTTTCAAAATTAAAATACTTATTGATATTTTCGTAGAATAATAGGCAGTTGGAAAAAAATAACACAGAGATGGTTTTATAAATTTTGCCCAATTTCTTCCTGATAGCATTGTGCAAAGCTATAGTACAACATTGCAAACAGAATTTTGACATTGATAACATCCATTCATCTTAGTCAGATTTTCCCAGATTTGCTTGTCCTCATTTGTGTATGTTTTCTTTTTCTTTTCTTTTTTGCTTCTTGAGACAAAGTATTGCTCTGTCACCCAGGTTGGAGTGCAGTTGTACGTGATTTTGGCTCACTGCAACCTCCACCTCCCAGATTCAAGGGATTCTCCCACCTCAGCCTCCCAAGTACCTGGATTACAGACATGTGCCAACAAGGTTGGCTAATTTTTATACTTTGAGTAGAGATGGTGTTTTCCCACGTTGGCCAGGCTTGTCTTGAAATACTGGCCTCAAGCAATCCATCCAACTCAGCCACCCAAAGTGTTGGGATTACAGGTGTGAGCCACCATGCCTGGCCTCTGTATGTTTTTGTATATGCTGATTTATATACAATTTTATCACATTTGTAAATTGTGTGTTCACGCCACAGTTAAAATAATCAACTGTTCTAACATTATAAGAATCCCTTGTGTTGCCTTTTTATAATAACAAACTCATGACTCCCACCCTCCTTTCTGTCTTAATCCTTAGCAACCACCATTCTGTCTCCTATTTTTAAATTGTTATAATTTCAGACATGTTATATAAGCCAGAAAAGTGGCATGAAGAACTCCAAGAATGTCCTTAGAGGAACAATGACAAATAAAAATAATTATTTCAAAACCATCATGTAATGGGATTGCTGGGTTGAAGGGTAGTTCTGTTTTTGGAGTTTTGAGGAGTCTCCATGCTGCTTTCCACAATGGCTGAACTAATACCCAGAAGAATCGATACATAGATATATACACATATAGATATAGATATATAGACAGAATTTTATATACCATAAAGACACATGCACGCAAATGTTCATTGCAAGCACTATTCACAATAGCAAAGACATGGAGTCAACTAAATGTCCATCAATCACAGATTGGATAAAGAATATGTGATACATATACACCATGGAATAGTGTGCAGCCATAAAAAAGACCATGCCTTTTACCAGAACATGGGTAGAGCTGCAGGCTATTATTCTTCACAGACTAACACAGAAACAGACAACCAAATACCACATGTTCTCACTTATAAGTTGAAGCTAAATTATGAGAACTCATGAACACAAAAAAGGGAAAAACAGACACTGGGGTCTACTTGAGGATGAAGGGCAGGAGAAGGGAGAGGCAGAGAAAAAAATAACTATTGGATGCTAGGCTTAATACCTGTGTGATAAAATAATCTGTACAAAAAATCCCTGCAACAAGAGTTTGCCTATATAATAAACCATTACATAAACCCCAGAACCTCAAATGAAAGTTTTTTAAAAAAGAAAGAAATTGCACATTCTAGGGCCTCCACTCCTATGTTAGAGTAGAACTGCCCCACTGCAGAGGTCCAAGGCCTTAGCCTTGCCTTCCTCCTCTCAGAACAGTCTTGTTCCAAAGAATGGCTGACTGAAACCTATATCATATTTCTTTTATTCATACATGCATATTATCTGACTTTTGTCTGCACATGTAGGGAAGAGAAGAGCTAAGAATCAAAACGTAAAAATTAAATGAATGAAAATGAAAAGACTAGAGAAAATAAAAATACATAGAAAACATCATATCAGGTCCCTGGAAATTGTTCTAACTTTATGCAATAAGTGGAGAATTAGGCCAGGCGCGGTAGCTCAAGCCTGTAATCCCAGCACTTTGGGAGGCCGAGACAGGCGGATCACGAGGTCAGGACATCAAGACCATCCTGGCTAACCCGGTGAAACCCCGTCTCTACTAAAAAATACAAAAAACTAGCCGGGCAAGGTGGCGGGCATCTGTAGTCCCAGCCACTCGGGAGGCTGAGGCAGGAGAATGGCGTAAATCCGGGAGGCGGAGCTTGCAGTGAGCTGAGATCCGGTCACTGCACTCCAGCCTGGGTGACAGAGCGAGACTCTGTCTCAAAAAAAAAGAAAAAAAAAGTGGAGAATTAGTCAAGAAAATACACTAACCTTTGGTAAGAGCAGCAAGGAGGTTGGGACATTTGACCCAGATTTGTATAGCCAAGAAACCAAGGCTTGCCCTGTGCCCTGCCCCAAGTCTAGGGTTATAATATGTACCTGATAGAGACAGGCTACAAGCATTTCTAATCTGCTCGATTTCATGTGGCAGAAGCTCTATTCTAGGCAAGAATATCTTCAAGGGCTGAAGCTCTAGAAACAGCTAAAGAGAATTCTTATAAAACTGGTCTCATACCAAGGTAACTGTACGTATAACCAGAACTTAACCACCTGATAAGTGATATTAGACACTCAGGGGAAATAGATTTCGCTGAACTAGTCCACTAGTTGAATAAATGTAATTGTTTAGATTACTAAACAGAAAATAAATAAACTTTTGTTTTTATTGATATTCTCTATTTTTTGCTATTATCTGTTTTATTGATTTTTACTCTATATTATTTTCTTCTTTTTGGTATAATTTGGTTCAGCTTACTCTTCATTTTCTAGTTCCTTATAGGGTAAAGTTAGGTAACTCATCTGGGATCTTTCTCTTTTTTAATGTATATATTTACAGTTCTTAATTTTCTGTAAAGCACTACTTATGGAGCATCACATAAGTTTTGGTGTGCCGTGTTTTTATTTTCACTTATCTAAAAGTATTTTCTAATTTTATTTTTTCATTATTTTTGATTCAATAGTTATCCAAGAGTGGGTTGTTTTATTTTCATGTATTTGTGACATCTCTAATTATCGTTATGTTGTTCACTTCTAATTTCAATTGATTGTGATCAGATAAACCACTTTGTATGTTACAATCTTTTAAAATTTACTGAGCATTGTTTTGTGTCAACAGATGGTATCTCCTTGACTAGGATTAATGTGCACTTGTGAAAATGTGTTTTCTGCTGATTTTGCATGAAGCATTCTCTGTAGGTCAGATAGGTCTTGGTTTATGGTTTTTCAAGTCCTGAGTTTCATCGCTGATCTTCTATCTTAATGTATTTATTTCCAAAAGTAGAGTATGGAAGTCTTTAATATTATATTTAAAGATATCATCTTTGGCCGGGTGCAGTGGCTCACGCCTGTAATCCCAGCACTTTGGGAGGCCGAGGTGGGCGGATCATGAGGTCAGGAGATCGAGACCATCCTGGCCAACACAGTGAAACCCTGTCTCCATTAAAAAAAAAAGAAGAAAAAAAATTAGCCAGTCATGTTGCCAGGTGCCTGTAGTCCCAGCTACTCCAGAGGCTGAGACAGGAGAATTGCAGAATCCAGGAGGCAGAGCTTGCAGTGAGCTTGATCGTGCCACTGCCCTCCAGCCTGGGTGATGGAGCGAGACTCTGTCTCAAAAAAAAAAAAAAAAAAAAAAAAAAACAAGATATCATCTTTGATGTTTTTTCCCAAAGTTGACCACATCTTTTTTAAAATTCTGTTGTGTGTATATATGTTTTATAATGATTATAAGTGCTTAAAGAATTGATACTTTTATTATTATTTTATATCCTTGTCTCATATAAAGTTATTAAAAAGTTGATTTTGTCTGGTATAAACTACCTTAGCTCTCATCTGATTAATATTTGCATGAAGTATATTTTTCCATTCTTTCACTTTTAGTGCATTTGTGTTTTTGAAAATAAAGTAACATATCTTGAATATATAGTTTTTATCTGTAAATTTTACTTTAATAAAGTTGAGGAGACAATAAAGTAAATCTCTTGTAGTCAACATATAGTTGGAGTATGTATATTTTATACATTTCTTTTTTTTTTTTTTTTTTTTTGAGACGGAGTCTCGCTCTGTCGCCCAGGCTGGAGTGCAGTGGCGCGATCTCGGCTCATTGCAATCTCCGCCTCCTGGGTTCACGCTATTCTCCTGCCTCAGCCTCCCGAGCAGCTGGGACTACAGGCGCCGCCACCTCGCCTGGCTAATTTTTTGTATTTTTTAGTAGAGACGGGGTTTCACCATGTTAGCCAGGATGGTCTCGATCTCCTGACCTCGTGATCCACCCTTCTCGGCCTCCCAAAGTGCTGGGATTACAGGCGTGAGCCACCGCGCCCAGCCTATTTTATACATTTCTTTAATATCTACCTTTTAATTGGAGAGTTTAACCTATCTATTCAGTTTTAAATTAATTACTGTTAAAGAAAAACTTAATGCTACCATATTGCTATTTATTTTCTGTAGATTTTGTATCTCTTATGTTCTTCCATTTGTTTATTACTGTCTTATTTTGTGTTTAATTATTTTATGTGTGCATTTTGATTCCCTTCTCATTTACATTTTTGTGTGTTTATTTTATATTTACTTGCTTTTATTTGCATATACATATTCTCATTTCTTTCTTAATGGTTACCTGAAGGATTACAATGAACATCTTAAATTTATAGCAATCTAATTTAAATTAATTCCAACTTAGGTTAAATATTATACAAAAACTGTGTTCCCATGCAACTCTCTGTCCATCCTAATTTATGTTGCCATTTTGTTTATTTATTATGTACTAATTCATATGGATTTATTATTATTGTCTTACTTGTCTTTTATATCATATAGGAAGAAAGTGGAGTTGCCAACCAAAAATACATTAATAATGACCTTTATATTTTCCTATGTAGTTATCATTTCTAGTATTCTTTATTTCTTCATAGGACTTGAATTTGCTCTCTACTGACCTTTCATTTCATCTTTTATGTGTTCTTACGAGTCAGGTTTGTTAGTAACAAAGTCTTTCAACTTTTGTTTATTTTAGAATGTCCTAATTTCTTCTACATTTTTGAAGGTTATTTTTGCTAGATATAGAATTTTTGCTTTACATGGTTTTTTCTTTCAACATTTTAAATATTTCATTCTACTACCGCTTGGTTCATGGTTTTCATGAGAAACTAGTGATTAATCTTTTTTATTTATTCAATAGTTTACATTTTAATCTTATGGGTACATAGTTGGTATATCTATTTATGGGGTACATGAAACATTTTGGTACACAATGTATAGTATAGGTATACAATGTATAGTAATCATGTGTGGGTAAATGGTGTATCCATCACCTCAAGCATTTATTTTGTATTACAAACATGGCAATTTTACTATTTTATTATTTAATAGTATATGATAAATTATTATTGACTATAGTAACTCTGTTGTGCTATCAAATACTAGATCTTATTCATTCTACCTAACTGTATTGTTGTATCCATTAATCATTGCCACATCCCCACCTCTCACTACCCTTCTGAGACTCTGGTCACCATCCTTCTACTTTCTAGCTTAATGAGTTTTTTTTTCTTTTTCATTTTTAGCTCCCACAAATGAGTGAGAGCATGACAAATTTGTCATTCTGATATTCTGAGCCAGACTTCCAGTTTCATTTGTGTTGTTGTAAATGACAGGGTGTCTTTTGAAAAGTCTACACAAACTACTTAGTTTTTAACCTCAAAGAACTAAAAAATAAATGAACAAACAAACAAACAGAAAAACTAAGCCAAAAGTTAACAAAAGGAGCAATATCGTACTATAGGTTACAGAAGAAATAATTGAAAGAGATAATAGAATAACAATGGAAAAAGAAAATAATTCACAGATCCTTCAAAAGAAGCAGTGCACTGCTGCAAATTCTGTGAAACAGGTGAAAAGCTATGACTTCCCGAAGTGTGAGATGGGGAAAACCTACCTCCAAAACACATCCCCACTGGGGAATTTAAAAATCTAAATCATGTGAGAAGGATTTACCCTTACCTAGAGCTGAAACAGACTTAGGGAGTTTTGTGAAATATAAAAGTAGAAGTAGCAGTGGGAAGTGCCTTGCAGATACTCACAGTCTCCAGCTGGAGCCCAGGGAAACCATCCTTGACTATACCTCAGGAAAAACAGCCAGCAGAATTGGGGAGGGGTTTCATGGCAAAGGAAACTTCCAACTAAAATTGGTAGTGGTTTTGACTGGGAACAAATTTTTTTCAGTGGAGTCTGGGGGACATGCAAGAGCCACTGCAGATAAAAGTACAGGAGTGCAGCAGCTCCGCAGACAAAGTGGGCAGATGAGGAGAAGCAAGATCTGAAAAAGAAAGCTATGCTTGCATTCTCAGCAGGGAAGCTCACAGCTTGGGGCAAGGTCTGAATGGGGCACTTTGGGACCCAGAATGGCCTTGTGAACTGCATGGAAGCTGGGTGAGGCCTCTCTCTACAGCTTATCCACCACTTCCCTGGTGAACTATATGACACAGCAGAGGTGACCAAGATCCCCTCTGGAACACAACCCCATTGGACTGAAGACCACTGTGAAATCACCCAAGTGGTTGTGGTAAGCCCTGCCTAAGAAGAGTCTAAGCCCCGATCTGCCTAACCTTGCCCCCACCTGATGGTATTTCTCTACCTGCCCTCGTAGCCAAACACAAGAGACAGAAACTCTTGGGAGCTTTATAGCCCTGCCCATCTCCTTAGAAACCAAAATAATCACCCTAGCCAACTTAGGGCAAGCTTAGAACCCCCACTACTACTGCAGCTGGTGCTTTCCAGAAAGCACCACCTCTTGGCTGAAGGCCAAAGAACACAGGCCACTACAGCAACTCATTACAGAATAACCCTGACCCAGGAAGGAAAATACAATACCTAATTTGACTTCCTACAACATCCTGGTTAAAGAGTTCCTGAGTGTGCTCATGTGACATCTTCACTGCTAGCATAACCAGCATTTGAGAAAGCTGGCACACTTAACATATCTACAACCAAAGACTCACATAGTCCACTTCACTTCCCTGCCACCTCTACCAGAGGAGGTGCTGGTATCCATGGTTTGGAGACATGAAGATGGATCCCATCACAGGACTCTTTGCTGACGTTTCCCAGCACTGGACTTGGAGCCTTGTAGCTCTGCTGGGTAGCTAGACCTAGAAGAGAAATAACAATCACTGCAATGTAGCTCTCTAGAAGTCCCATCCCGTGTTAAAAAATGATCAACATCACTAATTATCAGGATAATGCAAATTAAAACCACTAGGAGATACCAACTTACTCCTGCAAAAATGGCCATAATAAAAAAATCAAAAAATAATATATGTTGGCATGGGCATGAATGTATCGAAATCAGTATACTTTTACACTGATGGTGGGAATGTAAATTAGTACAACCACTATGGAACATAGTATGAAGATTCCTTAAACAACGAAAAGTAGAACTATCATTTGATCCAGCAATCCCACTGCTGGGTATCTACCCAGAGGAAAATAAGTCATTATATGAAAAAGATACTTGCACATGCATGTTTATTGTGGCACAACTCATAATTGCAAAAATATGAAACCAGCCTAAATGCTTATCAACCAACGAGTAGATAAACAAAATGTGGCATATATACACCACGGAATACTACTCAGCCATAAACAGGGAAAAAAAAATAATGGTATTCACAGCAACCTAAGTGGAATTGGAGACCATTATTCTAAATGAAGTAACTCAGAAATGGAAAACCAAATATCGTATCTTCTCACTTATAACTGGGAGTTAATGTATGAGGATATGAAGGCATAAGAATGATATAATGGACTTTGGGGACCCAGGGGGAAGGGTAGGAGGCAGTGAGGGATAAAAGACTACCCATTGGTATGTGGTCAAGTGATCTTCAACAAGGGTGCCAAGAATACACAGTGGGGAAAGGACAGACTCTTCAACAAATGGTGTTGTAAAAACTAGTTATCCACATGTGGAAAAATTAAAAGTAGAATCTTATCTCATATCACAAACAAAAATCAACTCAAAATGTATTAAGAGATTTAAACATAAGACCTGTAACTGTAAAACTCCTAGAAGTCAACCTATGAGGAAATCTTCATGACATTGGGCTTGGGAATGATTTCTTGAATATAACACCAAAAGCACAGGCAATAAACAAAGAAAAAAGTGGTACTAAATGAAACTAAAGCTTCTGCACATCCAAGAAAATAACAGAATGCAAAGGCAACCTATGGAAAGGGAGAAAATATCTTTAAATCATGTACCTGATAAGGGATTAATATTAATCTAAAATGTACAAGGAACTTCTATATCTGAACAGAAAAAAACTCAAATAACCAGATTTTTAAAAAATGATCAAAGTCTTGAATAGATATTTCTATAAAGAAGATACACAAATTGTCAACAGGTATATAAAAAGATGCTCAACAATACTAATCATCAAGGAAATGCAAATCAGATATTACCTCACATTTGTTAGAATGGCTATCAGCAAAAACAAAACTAATGTTAAAGTGTTTGTGAAAAATGTGAAAACATTGGAAACGCATACACTGTGGGTAAAAATCCAAAATGCTGGAGCCATTATGGAAAACAGTATGGACGTCTCTGAAAAAAATTATGAGTAGAATTATGATATAATCCAGCAACCCCTCTATTGGGCATATATTCAAAATAATTGATATCAGCATCTCAAAGAGATACCTGTACTCCCATGTTTATTGCAGCATGGATTTAATAGGTGTGTCTTAGCCTATTTTGTGGGCTACTGTTCAAAGGGCAGTTTAAGAGCCCTTGTGGTGGTGCCACTGGAATTCTCAATGGCTCCCTCTGGTGCTACCTAATGGCGCTAAGGGAGGTTCTCCAAGCTGAGCTTCTGAATGTCTCTTGGTGGGAGACGGTTTTGATATGTGATTTCCCCAATGGTTTTTCCAACTACCTCTGGGTACCGGAGGAGAGTTTCAGCATGCAGGGCAAAGAGGCTTTCTGCCTTGGGACACTTGCCGTAGCTGTGTCACTAGCCCATCAACTATGATGTCTCTATGCAAGAGATGGTAATCTCGAGCCTGTGGGTAAACACACTTGCTGTGACTGTATCCCATTTTCTAGTTCTTCTCACCCTCATTTTCCTGTAGCATGGAAATATAGCCTTGGGTTTGTGGTGAAGAAGAGGTTTCTCATTTTTCAGCGCTGTCTCTTTTACTATCTAGTGATTCTAGATAGAAATCACTGCTCTAGTGATTCTGGACATGTGGGTTGGGAAAGTCTCAGGCCTGGAAGAGATAGGATGCTTTCCTGCCAAGAATCTCAATCAAATTGTCTGGCCCAAGATGCCAGGATCCCTTTATGTCATAGGGTCTTCTATTCATTCCCGAGGAGGAAAAAAATTACCAGGGTGCCTTTTGCTATTAGGTTTGGAGTCAGGAAACTCTGGGCCTGGAAGGCCTTCCATTGTTTGGTGGGATGACCAAGACATCCTGCTTCGTTGTTGTTCCTCTATTTCTGGAGTCCCTTACCAGTTTTCCTACTTATTACCACCTTTCAGAACTTTTTTTTTCTTTTGGTTGTGTCTTGCATTATTTCCAGGGTATAAAGTTGTGTTTATTAATAAGAGAAGGGAGAAATAACTCTTTGCCATCTTACAAGATCTATGATTAGCTTTTTAAAAAAATATTTTTATAATGGTGACTTTGCCAATATTTTTCTGCACCTCTGTCAAGTTTTGCTTTGTGTATTTCAAGGTGGTTTTATTATGTGCATACAAGTTCAGAATTATGAAATCTTCTTGATGGATTGGTCATTTTGTTATTCTAAATTTATTAGTTATTATTTATTGCTGATATAACAGATTACCATAAACAACGACCATTCATTATTTCACATTTCTCTAAGTCAGAAGTTCAGGAGGCTCAGCTGAGATCAAGGTGATGTAGGACTGTGTTCCTTAATGGTGATTCTCAGGAAAAGTTTACTTTCAAGCTTATTAAGGTTGTGTACTAAATTCTGTTTCTTATAGTTATATGACTGAGATCCCTGCTTCCTTGCTGTCTGTCAGCCAAGGAGGTTTTCTCAGCATGTAGAGGCCACCTATATTCTCTAAACCGTGACCCCCTTCATCTTCAAATTAGTGACAGCGGTTTGAGTCCTTCTCATGCTTCAAATTTTTGTGAACTCCCTTTATGCATCCTCTTTTGACACATCTCTATTTTGCTTAAAACCTAAGAAGATGCTCCACTTTTAAGGACTAATGTGATTAGATTGAGAGGAACTAAATAATCCAGGAAAATATTACTACATTAAACATATTTTTAATGTAATTTTGACCTCATAATTTAACAGTTTCATAGGTTCCAGTAATTTGGATGTGGAGATCTTTGGGATCCATTATTCTGTATACTATATGAGATGACACTCTCTTATTAATAATGCTTTTTCTTAGTGATTTTATTTTGTATGATATTAATGTAGTCACCTTCCTTTCTTTCCATACTTCATATTGCATCAATAATTTTGCACATCTGTATTTTTGTATACAGCATATAGGTATATTTTAATTTAAATTTGATTATTTCTGTCTTACAGGTGAAATATTTAGCTCATTCACTTTTATTGGAAATATGACATTTTTAGATATTTGCACGTTATTTTTTGCTTTCTATTTTAAAATTTTCTATATCTATTTCTTTATTCTTTTTTTACTCAAGTTATTTTGGGTTTTATTTATTTATTTATTTTGGCTCTGTTGGCTTGGGAGCTATATACCTTACTTCTAATTTTTTAGTAGTTACCCCCTTCCAGGACCTTTCACCTCACATTTATAACAGGGTCTGAAGATAACACCTTAATGTGTTTTCCATACAATAGAAAGACTTTTAACTCACTTAAACCTAAATTCAGTCTCTCATCACTTACATTCTATTTTGTCTGGTGTCTAAGATTTGTGCTTTCTTAAAACCTTTGGAATTTTTAAAATTTACTTCTTTTTCGTTGATTCATGTTAAATCATATTTTTATTATTTTACACTGATAATTTATTTGTTCAGAGTCCCCTGTTAAGTCTGTAAATTTCTTTGCTTAATATTTTTTCCTTTGTCACAAATATTCATTTTGGGTTAATTTTTCCTCTTCTTGCAATATTGAAATAATTTTAGATTAGGTCATTTGGTAATAAAATTGGCTGTTGTTTGAAAATTTATTTAGTTCTCATTCTTGAGTAATAATTTGTGAGAACACGATTTTGTTTTTACATTTATTTTCTCTCACACTTTTTATATATTGTCTTCTGGTTGTCCTTATTATTATTGAGATGTGTGTTTGAAGTATAATTATAATTTTTAAGCCCCTACTCTTAATTTTTAACTACTTAAAATCCTTTTCCTTAATGTTTTGCAATTATGTCACAATGTCTCTAGATATATAATAATTCCCTTTGCCATTTTAGTATTAACTGTATTTCCTGGTTCTTTATATTTAATCAGAGCTACAGAAGTCTTAGGAAATTTCTTGACAAATATTATAATTCATTAATTCTGTTTATTGCTTTCTTCTGTGACTTCAATTATACCAACAGTACTCCTTCTCATTTCTTCACATTGATTAAGCCCTTATATTTTCCATCTACTTGCCTCTCAATATTCCATTCTGGGTAATTTCTTCAGCTCTATCATTTCGTTCTACATTTTCTTTTCAACTATGACTAAACTGTAGCTTAATCCATCCTGTGAGTTGTTTTCATTTTTTTAATTTTTTTTGACTTTTTATGTCATCTATTTTTTGCCCTAATGCTTAATCAGAGCATAGCACATAGATATTTCCAATATGTTCTCATTAAAGGTATTGATATTTGATTTTTAAAAGTAAGTAACAATAAAACTATGAGAGAGTAGCAGCTTTTTCCTTTGAAAATTGTGATTTAAATGCAGTGAGGGTTATTAACACTTCTACATGAATGACTTCCTATTTTACTGAAGTGTTTCAAAACAGTACTTTGTAGCATCCTGCTCTTCAAAACAACATCTGTGGCTCTTTTTGGTTCCTATTAAGTGATAAATAACAACAGAATTTTAGTTCATGTAAAGACCTAAAACAAGAAAGTTGGTTAAGCTATTCATACATGTTGCTTTGAAATTGGGCTCATATAATTTTATTTTACTATGTCTATAATTTGCACTGGTATTTTGTTAATTACTTTTTCTTAACTTACAAGGTACTTTTTTAAAAAAGAAAACCATATACAAAGCTTAGATTATATAATATAATGAACTGGTCATTTTTCTTCTCATCTCTCTACTCAAATCATAGATTTCAAAGAGTTTAAATTACCAATTAATTTGTGTGTGTGTGTGTGTGTGTGTGTGTGCGTGTGTTATAATGTAGTAGAGAGGCAAACTTGATACATTTAATGCTTTAATATTACATACTGATGCATTCCTAATTCAAAGTTGCATCATGATAGGAAGAAACATACATGTGAAGCTATTAAGAAAACATTTTTGTTTGTAAGGATTTTGAAAGTTGGAGGATCAAATAATAAAACTCAGAATTTTTCCTGTCAAAATAAAATGTGGAACATAAAACTCACCAAAGGAGAGATATTTGGGAAACTCTAGTCAGTCCATGATTTTTCTCCCCTCTCTGAGAACTATCACCCTCTATTCAAACAAATCTATAAGCAGAGTCCTTGGTATCATGTTTGTACTGTGTGACATTTGCCTCTAGGCCAAGGCTGATTGTTCCATGTTTATTTTGTTTAATTTTGAGAATTTAATTTTACATTTTTACATGTTCAAACTCGGTTCTTTTAAAAATATTCCTCTTCATTGTGCCTTTTTGTTCATTCATTTTTTATTAATTGATGTATTTCATGAAGGTTTATCAATTTTTTAATTTGGATATCCCTATTTCTATAATCTTTGGTGTCTATAAATCTCTTGCTTGTTTTTTCTCTTAACTCTAATTGATGGCGATTTGTTTTCTGTTTGTGTGTGTGTAACGTTTGATTAATATTACTTAATTATTGGAAAAGCCAGTGCTTTTCTCCAGAGAAATGGGGTTTAGCTTTTCTGGTCCAGAGCCTGGACTATTCTGGCAACCAAATTGCAAATCCCAGAGAAGGAGAGAAAGAGGAAGAGTACTATTTCACAAAACATTATTATTAAATGTTTTATCATGATTTTTTTCTCCTTTTAGAATTTTGCTTTTTGAGGTTCACCTATTATGATGTTCTCTAATCAATAGTAAATATTCATTCAGTTGGTGTATAATAGCTTACATAAAATTCACCAAAGATATTCAGGGATTACCTGAAATTCTCAGCATAATTGGTTTATTGTTTCAGCTTATTCATGCTACTCTTGCGCTTTCACAATACACATTAGAATATCAAATAACTTAATAGATATTCCATTAAAGAAACATATTTATGTCTATATGAGCATTTCCAAAATATATGTGAGTATGAAACAAACCTATTTCTTAGATAACATTTATTAATATTTCAAGTTTAATGAAATTTGCTTTAGGAAATGCCAGTTAAATATTATATTAGCTTTGATGGCTTATTACCCATAGTTGTACCATAACTATTACATGACATTTTTAAATTGAGACAAACATCTTTTTCTCACTCAACATCTTATGTATTATACAAAAACAAAACTGTGGTTTTGTCAATACCTATGTATTCCAGGTATGAAGAATATCACACATTCTGTTCACCTAAACACACAGACACACACACGCGCGCGCACATGCACACACACACTTATCTAAAGAATTTTCTTATTGCTTGCATAGTAGATATAATTAAGTAAATCTGAATCAGAGGACCAAGTAATTGTGAGAATACCAATAGATATTCAGGCACTGTCTTGAGTATCTCTGATGGATTAAGTTCCTCCAAACCTAGGTTTGTTGATAGAAAAGATGTTAAAGATCCTAAATGTAAGCTAATCATGAAAAGGAAAATCTGGCCTGATTACCCAGGCCTATTGGCAGGATCGTTTTGTTTGTAGGGGAAACTGGTTCCTCCTGCACCGTGTGTGTTTGAGTCCACAAACTTCATGAGAGCCAACCACGCTGTCCTGTGATCAAAATTTGGGAAGCTTTGCAGTTCATGTTAGTATAAGTTATAAAGTCTGATAATGTCAACAATCAACTCCTTGACCTATTTATACATATTGGCTAGTGACTATTTTTTTATATCAGTATATAAGGCACATTAGACCATAAATAACATACTTTTCAAAACAGCAATACCATTTTTTCAGTTACAGAAACAATGACAACTGCTCTTCAAATACTTAGACTCTCTAATTTATTTCTTATGATTTGGGGAGTCAGGACTTGTCAAAATTGAAATCTGTGGGTGTTAGATAATTTGGGCAAGTTTGAAGTAATAAAGTTTCAAAAACAAGTTATTTGACTCTCTGCTATTATGTGTGAATGAGTTCTTGAGTGATTAATTAGAGGAAAAAAAATAAAATTACTTCAAAAAGAAGAGTTTCTGAATATCCATTGATTTTCTCTCAAATGATCGATTCCCCCATGCAAATGGGGGAAGATGGCAGCATTTACACTCTATGCTAATGAAGTAAGTCACTTTTATTACAAAAGTGCTAAAAAGTTAATGTGATTTATACTTTGTAGGACTTTTATTTGGGCTTTAGAACTAAAAGTTTACTGCTACTACATAGTTCTTACTGCATGTTTTTCTTACTATATTTTTTATTATACTAACTGTAATAGACAGTGAATGGAAAACTTAATTTTAGGACTCTGTCATCTGCACACCTATGTTCCTAGAGTTTGAGAAATAAATGCAAGTGGTTTAGATGTGACAGTTTGGAAAAATATACCTCCCCAGTGCCTATAAAAGTAAGTAACTCCGCCTCCCGGGTTTACGCCATTCTCCTGCCTCAGCCTCCCGAGTAGCTGGGACTACAGGCGCCGCCACCTCGCCCGGCTAGTTATTTTTTGTATTTTTTTTAGTAGAGACGAGGTTTCACCGTATTAGCCAGGATGGTCTCGATTTCCTGACCTCGTGATCCGCCCGTCTCGGCCTCCCAAAGTGCTGGGATTACAGGCTTGAGCCACCGCGCCCGGCCTCCGGCCACTGCACTCCAGTCCGGGCGACAGAGCGAGACTCTGCCTCAAAAAAAAAAAGTAAGTAACTCCAAGTGAAGAATTAGTATTAGGAGTGATCACAGTCATATGTGTTAATTAGCTTGTTAATTATTCTCTACTGTCACATAACTGATGAAAGTTTCTTTCTATATGTTTTCTATATATCACTTAATTAGCTTTTGAAATTTACTTTATCTCCATTTTCCCTGTATAAAATGTGGTGTATGATGTTCTGGGATACATGGGAAGGGTGTGGAAATCAGAGTAGGATATGTTCCAGTCCAAACACATCTTTAGAGTTGACTGTGCCCATAAAAGTGTTTCTGAGAGTCATGGTCTGATAAGTTATAGTCTGACAAGGCATGACCATTTTCCAATTTTTTACTTACAAATTAAAACATGAAAGTAAAAATATGATGTATGTTTATAAAAAATATTTTGATATCATCTCAGCCATTTAATAAGTCCCTAAAGAGGCTCTCATTTAATCCTGCAGAAGAGTCCTTAATATATTGTCAATGCTCATTGATTCTGATAGCAAGTTGACTCCCCATTACTGCAACTATTTTGATAATGTAGAAAGAATGCTAAGTGTCAGGCACTTTACCTTTCCAAAGCTAAGGAAATCCTTAAAGATATAATGGGGTTCCAAATCATAGAGTCATTTTAGTACTTAAATAAGACCATGATTTGTTTAATGTAAGCAGAAAAACATTCTAATCAGAATTATCCTTACCTGTAGGAGGTACAGACTCTGGTGAATTATGAGGGATGCTGGAATGCGTTTCTGGCCCAATTGATCTTGCAGTTAGTACTGACCATGAAGTTTATTTGGTGATTACTTCATTTACTTAAGGTAGCAATTATAGGAAGAAAAGATTGGGTAAATGTTGGTCAAAACATACAAAATTTCAGTTAGGGGGAAGAAGTTCTAGAGATCTACTGTACAGTATGGTGACTATAGTTAATAACAGTGTATTGACTAGTTAATGTATAATTAGTATATAATATATTTTAGGTATTCTCACCACAAAAACTGATAAGTATGTGTGGTAATGCATATGTCAATTAGTTTTATTTAGCTAAGCCAATAATATATACATATTTTAAAACATCATGTCATATACCATAAATATATACAATTCTTTTTGTCAATTAAAAATAATAATAAAAGACAAATGTTATCCAGAAGAGTTTTAATGCTCAGAATTGTTTGATAATAACTTACTGTGTATTAATTTATACACTGCCTTTATTTATCCCTATCCAGTTAGAGTCTGAATTGTTACAGAGATAATGAGTCAAATGTCTGGTGCATGGAGCTATAACGATGTGGAGAAGTATTTGGATGATCATGTGGGTGAAAATTTGCCACAGGTGGAAATACTAACATGCAGAAAAAGAGTCCTAAAAATGACTCAATATGTGCTGAATAAATGACTTTTAAATGTGATAAGTGCCACTTCTGTACACAATTATTGGTAAAGAATAATTTTGGAGTCCACTTTTTAGATACCTTGTCAGCTTTCAGAAATATCACCATTTGAACACAGCAAGTGGTTTCTGATTTTTATTTCTTTAATTTGCCAGATTGTTTGTATTCTTGTAATTATAACTAGCCCAAATGGATAGCTATTGAGAGTGTAGTGTCTGTGCTCAAGATGTTAATGCATTTATGTTTTCTTTATTGCTCTGGGAAATAGTGGTATTTCATGTTAACATTGTGAGTTCCTCTGTACCTCTTTAGCACATTATTTATTCCATAAATAACATGACAATAAAAATAAAATCAGTGACCACCAGCTTTAAATCCACATTCAAATCAAATTTTGTCACGAAATTATTGACATAAATAAATATACATAATTGGTTTTCAAAATGTGGCTACCTCCCCATTATTCAGGACTTGATTATACAGGTCATCAGTTACTGATATGGTTTGACTCTGTGTCCCACCCAAATCTCATCTTGTAATTCCCATCATTCCAACATGTTGTTGGAGGAACCCGGTGGAAGGTGACTGAATTATGGGGGTGGGTCTTTCCTGCACTGTTCTCATGATAGTGAATGGGACTCTGGGGATCTGATGGTATTAAAAACGGGAGTCTCTCTGCACAAGCTCTCTCTTTGCCTGCCACCAACCACGTAAGATATGACTTGCCTCCCCAGCCACGTGGAACTGTGAGTACAATTAAACATCTTTCTTTTGTAAGTTGCCCAATCTTGGTTATGTCTTTGTCGCAGAGTGAAAACGGACTAACACAGTTACTTAAGCTTGTTTCCTGCTTTTCAGCATCACCACTAGAGTCAGGATTCAGGAAGAGAGAAGAGGAAAAATACATGACAACCCTGTTTGCATCCAATAATCAGTTATTCTACTGATGCTATGGAGAGGAAATTGTAGTATCTTGCTAAGACAAGGATTGTGAGTTATTAGTAGATTTAATTAGTCCATACTAAAGACTGCTCTAATTAGAACTGAGAACACAAAGTTAAAATCATGTACATTTATAAACATATATATGTTTATTAGTCTATGTTATATATAAATATGATGAAATAACTCTTCACAATGGCTATAATAAAAAGTGTAGTTACTTCCTCTTCATGATTTTTCTTTTTACACTTAAGTTACAAAGTCCTTTTATTAAGAATCCAAATGTGAAACTCCTGTCCATATGTGGGTAATGAAAATAGAAGTTTCATGAAATAATATTTACCCTTAATATATATGATATACTTTTATATTGCTATCCAAATCTATGCATATTTGATGTTTTTGAATACTGGTCAAGCCCTACTGAATTGATATAATGACTTGTTAATAGATTTTTAAATCACAAGTTGAAAGAAAATGTTCAGTTAACTTGACAAGCTATCTTGATGTTGCGTATCACTAGGTAACTGTGAACAGGGTAGATTGTATTTACTGTCCCTGGAAAAAAACGCCTGGATTTTATTATTATTTCCTAAAACCAGATTAACTAATTTTAATCATATGCTATTATTTAATAATTAAATATATTAGTTCTCACATTATGTTATTACCCAAGCCACCAATTTGGAGAAAGGAATATTAAAGTTGTTTTTTAAATTCAAAATCTCTTTTGCTAATTTTTTGCCATTTAAATCTTTCTATGAAGCTTAACTCGTGATATAATTCAAATTACAGATAATATTAAGGCCTTTCTCAGGTTTTATAGAGCAGCTGAAGTTGGTTTCCAGGTCTTTATGAAAAATGCCACTAATGAGGGAATTAAAAAACATCAAGGGTAGAGGGAGGGGCAGAAAGCAATCTAATCAAACTATTTTTATTCAATTTTTTTTGCCTTTTTCATTTTATTTATTTAATTTTGATAGATGCTATATTGACTAATTGGAGAGTGAAAAATGGAGTAGAGTTTGAAGGGAATTACAGTGCACACAAACACAAGAGACTGAAAAGAGCCTTATACGTTTATCATTAAAATGACTTTGACTTTAAGATAAATCATGACTCTAAAGCTCGTAAGTTAAGAGATTGTGCCTGTTTAATTAACTTTGATAATTCTAATACAGCCTGGTACCATAGAAGTCCTCTATAAATATGCATTGCATGAATACCTGAATTGATGTATAATTTTTGTACTTTTGTGAGTATTGAATATTTTGCATTGCTGTTTTCTGCACATACCATGCACCTAATAAATACTTTTGAATGATGAACTTTTGCCTGCTTTGCTAAACTTTCACAGTTTGATAATATTCACTGGACCAAAAATACATAAGAAAACATAGAAATTCATTTTTGTGATGACAGTGCATACAATAAATTCCAGGTTAGTCTGATTTAATGTATTTTTTCTCAGTTGTCAAACGTGGTGCATCCAATTTTATTTCTGTACATATATAATACATTGTGGTTAAGATTTTGGTCTTCTCTCACATTTGTTTAAATAGAAAAGAAAAGTATGTTCCTAATACAGTCTTCATATGAACACTAGGATGAATCCCCATTTTTTGGAGGCTTTTAAAGCTCTAAATCTACTTCTAAAAATTATGCTGTTATCCTCTATAAAAGAGACTATTGAGACAATTATTCAAAAGCTGTTCTTAAAATTTAACATGCATTTCACCCTCACATCATATTTTATAGTTTTATTTTGTACCTCAGGCCCAGATTGCTGAAAACTGAATGAATTCAACCATTTCTTTATGTGTATAAAGCAGAAAGTGACCAATATAAAAAGATTACAACTGATCCCGAATATAAGCCAACCAAAAAAAATTATCTTTCTTTTTGAACTGTATATATTGCATACATTCAAAACAATAAAGCTATTATTTGGTTAGTGTCAGAAATTTTCAAGAACTTCCAAATATTTTTAAAATTAACTTTAGTGAGATATAATTGCATACAATAAAAGGTATATACTTTAAGCATAGAGTTGCATGAGTTTTGACAAATGTGCACACCTATGTAATAATTACACTAATCAAGGTTTAGAACATTTTTATCACCCCAAAATATATTTCTTCTGTTGCAGTCAGTTCCTAGACCTTTACTGCAAACAAGCATTGATGTGATTTCTAACTCTATGTATCAGTTTTTCTTTTTCTAAAACTGAATTTAAGTTGAATATCTATCAGTATGTTTATTTATTTTTGTGTTACTCTGTTGTTTGAACATACTGTATAGTTTCCATCTAATTCTCCTGTTGATGGATGTGTCGATTGTTAAAGTTGTAGCCATTTTTGTATAGCTATTATAATTTTTGCTCAAGTGACAAGTGGTTTTGTGGACACGTTTTTGTTTCTCTTGATTTAAATCCCTAAAAATTAAAGTCTAAGAATATAGGCTAGGTTAATATTAAGTTTATAAGAAAGTGACAAATCTCTTTTTCAAATTCATTATGTCATTACCACCCATCCCCAGCCGTGTCATACATATGTATTTCATCTGTATTTTTACCTTTATGAGACAATTGTCTAACTATGAAAAACATTGGCGAACTGGTCCTGTAAAGTATGACAGCTAATGTAGAATGCATTTATGGCCAAGAAAACCCCAGGGCAATATGAAATTTCCTAGTTAGCGAAAGTAGAATCTGAAGGGTGAGTGCTTAGGTTGACATGAAAAGGGAAGTAGAGAGGAATAAAGAGGTCAGAATGAGGTAGACATAAATTAGGAAACACACACTACTTCACCATTTTTCCTGTGTTTTCTATTCCATAGAAATAAATCTATACTCATTTTTCTGAAAAAAATTCTATTGACCTTGTTTAGATTATTTTACTACCAAAAGAAAATGAGAAAGGCAGCAATATGGTAGGTGCTCCTCTCACTACTAAGAAATAACAAATTTATGGCATAACTCTTGACACTGGGAGAAGATAGCAGCATATTGTAGAATCAAAGGAACAGACGCTGAATGAAGAAATATTGCAGTTTTAGTGCTACTTCTGCTCTTTATTAGAGTGTGACTTTTTACACTGTGCTCAATATTTCTGAGCATCTATGATTTCATAAGTTATATGAGAAAATTATCATAGTGGTAACCTCTCTAGCAAATTAGTTTAGGAATTCAAAGAATATTTTTCTGATTTGCCTAGCTATTTTGATATATTATGAATATTAATTCTTCCTTCTGTGTTTATGGGGGCTATTGCATAATAAGAAATAGAACTTCATACATGTATAATAAAATCACAAGTCAAAAGGGTTGAGGATAGCCTAGATATTGCCTATGACATTTATACTCCTTACAAGACCTCTAGTATATTTTCAATTTAGAACATTGAAAGAACTAGAAGATGTATTGAATTTGTTCATTTTGGCCACTATTCTCTTATTAAAAATTGTCTATTTTCTCACACTTTGAAGATCCTTGAAAAATATGACTTTTATCACAGCAATTGCACTGAGTTAACCAAAAATGGTAGTAAGCAATGAAGCTAGCTACTTCACTAATGAGTTGTTCTCTTAGAATATGAGGCTCATCAATCGTTTTACCCTGTTTTATTTATTTCACATCACTTTGAAATTACTCACCTTTATACATTTGTTTATGTTCCATCTTTCCACTCAAATATAAACTCCATAATTAGTATCAGATCAGTGTCATATCTATTGTGTTCTCCTTTCCTACTCAGCATTAACATAATGTCTAATGCATATTCTCTGTTTAATATATCTTTCCAATAAGCAGTCTCTTACTTCTTTAAAACTTTCTTTTTGCAAACTTTGTCCTCAAGGTAATCTGAAAAGGAAAACCAAGAAGGTGCACTTTAAAATACTTCAAATATTTAATAAACAAGTAAACATATGTATTATTTCTCAATAAATGTTTTACGGTTAATACTGGATATTTCCTTTCCTTAAGGAGAAACAATAACAACAAAGTTATAGACTAATATCCATTTTTCAGTGAGCCCTTGACAGAAAAATTTGGTCTGAACTTTCAAACTGTGAGAGAGTCAGGGAGTGGCAGTGTTGACAAAAATGTTAGGTAGGTACAAGAACTGTGAAACAGTGGTGTTCTCCAGCTAATGAGTGTTTTATGGCAAAGCCTTCTGGACGTGAAGTTTGAAAATCAGCTGTTATTCTATCAGTGGAGATAAAGCTTCTCTTTTCTGTGGCCTTTGATCACTTACTTAATTTTTTCTAAGCTAAAATTATTTTTTTACAGACTCTCAAAAAGAATGAGGAAACAAAGGGCTTATTTTAGAAAACAATCCTGAGAATAAACCCAAAGGGTTAACAGTCATTTTGTACACTGGTTTTTCTCATGGCAAACTCTTCTTTTTTAGTATAGATTGTTGATTATTCTTTGAGATGTAAAATTCTATGGATCTTATCAAATGCATAATGTCAGATATCAATCATTTAAGTACCACACAGAATACTTCACACCCCCATCCCAGGCAATCATGGATCTGTTTACCATCTCTGTAGTTTCACCAGTTCCAGAATGTCATATAAATAGGGACAAAAAATGTGTAGCTTCTTCAGACTGTCTTCCTTCACATAGCAATAGTTATGAAAGATTCATCCATGTATTTGTATGGGTGGATACTTCAATACTTTCTTCATGAACGGTATTCCATTATATGGATGCACCCTAATTTGATTAAGGATGCAGCAATGGAAGGACATTTTAATGTTAAGGGTTGTTTTTAAACTTTTATTTTAGGTTCAGAGGTACATATGCAGGTTTATTATACAGGTAAACTGTGAGTCACAGGGGTTTGGTGTACAGATAATTTTATCACTAGGAAAGTAAGCATGGTACCACCATCTTTGGGATTATGGCTGAACACCTTTAAGTCAGAATCCCACCCAGGTGGAACAATAGTTGTTGCCTTGGTAATCCTGCTCAGTATGAGAGGAATCACAGATTCAGACATTTGGTGTATGTGCTTGGCCGAGGAACCAATGGGGCTGAAATGATCTCAACCTATTCTCAAACTTTAAATGGGGTGATTGACTCAGACTATCAAGATGAAATCAATCTACTGCTCCACAATGGAGGTAAGGAAGAGTATGCGTGGAATACAGGAGATCCCGTAGGCTGTCTCTTAATATTATCATGCCTCCTGATTAAGGTCAATGGGAAACTACAACAGCACAATCCAGGCAGGACTACAAATGGCCCAGACCCTTCAGGAATGAAGGTTTGGGTCACTGCACCAGGTAAAACTCCATGACCTGCTGAGACACTTGCTAAAGGCAAAGGGAATACAGAATGGATAGTAGAAGAAGGTAGTCATCAATACCTGCTACAACTACATGATCAGTTGCAGAAATGAGGACTGTAATTGTCATGCGTATTTCCTCCTTATGTTGTTAAGAACATGTTTGTGTTGTGTTAAGAAAATATGTTCATTTTATTTCCTTTTATATCATGTGACATAAGATTTATTGACTTCATATCAGCATTTAAGTTTTGTTAATGTAATAGTATTTGTGTTGGGGATTGGTGCGTTTCTGGTTATACAAAGGAAAGGTGTATTGTGCTAGGTGTAATTATGACCTTATTATTGTCTTTATTTGAAGATTATATACTATTTCAAGAATGTGTATCGTTTTAAATTGACATGGGAAAGACTTGTGATGGTTAATATTGAGTGTCAACTTGACTGGATTGAAGAATGCAAAGTATTGTACCACATTTTCTTTTCCAACATACTATTGATTGGCATTTATGTTGATTCTGTGTCTTTACTATTGAGAATAGTGCTGCAATTAACATATGTGTGTATGTGTATTTGTGGTAGAATGATTTATACTCCTTTAGGTATGTAGCCAGTAATGGAATTTCTGGGTCAAATGGTAATTCTGTTTTAAGTTCTTTGAAGAATTTCCACACTGCTTTTCACAATAGCTGAAATAATTTACTCTCCCACCAGCAGTGTATAAGTGTTCCTTTTCTCCACAACCTCACCAGCAACTGTTATTTTTTGACTTTTCAATGATAGCCATTCTGACTGGTGGGAGATGGTATCTCATTGTGGTTTTTGATTTGTATTACTCTAAAGGATAGTGATGTTGAGGATTGTTTCATATGCTGTTGGCTGCATGCACGTCTTCTTTGGAACAGTGTCTGTTCATGTCTTTTGTTTACTTTTTAATAAGTTTTTTTGTTTGTTTGTTTTGCTTATAAATTTGTTTAAGTTCCTTATAGATTCTGTATATTACACTTTTGTCAGAGGCATAGTTTGCAGATTTTCAGCATTCTTAAAAAATTCAACCAAAAATTTTATATCCAACCAATATGTTTCATAAGTGAAGGAGAAATAGAGTCCTTTTCAGACAAGTAAATGCTCAGGAAATTTATTACCTCCAGACCTGTCTTACAAGAGGTCCTGAAAAGTGTGCTAAATATGGAAAGGAAAGACCATTACCAGCCAAAACACACTTAAGTATACAGACCAGTAACACTATAAAGCAACCACACAAACAAGTCTGCCCAATAACCAGTTAACAACACAATGACAGAATCAAACTTGCATATACTAATACCAACTTTGAATGTAAATTGGCTAACTGTTCTGATTAAAAGGCACAGAATGGTAAGTTTAATAAAGAAGCAAGACCCAATGGTATGCTGTCTTCAAGAGACCATTCCACATGCAGTGACACTTATAGGATCAAAATAAAGAGACGAATAAGGCAGGAGTGTTACAGTTCTTTTACTTCCACCATCCATAGCTCAGCGAGCAGGAGTGTTATACAGCTATTTCACCTGCACAGTTTGGCAAGTTGTGGATTCTTGTCCCTCAACCAAGAGGAATAAAGTACACAGATGCTGGAGATGGGATAACAGAGTAGAATTTATTAAGTGAAAGAAAAGCTCTTGACAGTGAGAGGGGACCTAAAAGTGAGTAGCCATGTGTGAAGCTGAGTCCAGGGCTTTTATTGGCTTTCAATGGGGGAATGCATGCTGACTGGTTTATTGGTGGGCTTGGAAAAGGCACCGTTTGATTAGTTAAAAGGCATCATTCAGAAAGAACCAATTGAGGACGAGCGGGTAAGACAGGGATGGAAGTTCTCCCTCTGGAGCATGGATTCTATCTGGAGCTGGTAGCTTGGTTTTCAGGTTTTAGTCTGTCGTTAGCTTGAAGGTCAAGTTTCACCAAGGACCCATCCCTGTCTACCCAGAAATTTGTCTGTCTCCTGCCACTATCAATTCCACCCCAAAACAAAATATACACACTTCTTATCAACACCTAGCACATACTGCAAAACTGACTACAAAATTGGACATAAAATAATGCTCAGCAAATTCAAAAAGAATCATACGAACCACATTCTTGGACCACAGCACAATAAAAATAGAAATCAATACTAAGAACATCACTCAAAACCATACAATTTCATGGAACTTAAACAATCTGCTCCTGAATTGCTTTTGAGTAAATACTGAAATTAGGCAGTAATCAAGAAATGCTTTCAAATTAATGAGAACAATGATACAATATGCCAGAATCTCTGGGACACAACTAAGGCAGTGTTAAGAGGGAAGTTCACTGCAAACTTTTACCAAACCTTCTTTGCCAAAATTGAGCTTCCTGTTTTGATTCTTCATCTATGCCAAAACTTACTAATTGTTAGCAGCTGATTTATTCTTCTCTCAAATTGTGTCTCATAATTGCTCTATGAGTCAATAAGTGATGCCAATGAGGATGTCAGTTATCTCAATAGATCCTTATACTCTACAGATGGTATTTACATAGCATATATGAAGCCAACTAATGGGGGCTATGTTAAGAAGGTGGTGAGAAATCAGTGGTGGTATAAATTAATAGAACTTCTTTGGTTTCAAGAGTGAGTAAGCTTCATTTGCCACAAAATTGGACATTTGCATAATTACATATGCTAGAATAATACTTTAATGATTTTTCACATGAAGGAGTTTTTAGCTTTTCATCTGTTTTAACCAAGAGGATACTTTAATGATTTTTCACATGAAGGAGTTTTTAGCTTTTCATCTGTTTTAACCATGAGAATAAAAGTACCAAATACTTTTTTAAAAACTCCCTCAATTTTCTGTAGTCTCTTAGAATGTTTCAGTCATTTTTATCTATCTTTTATTTTGATGAAAAGGGCTCTACTGTTACAAAAACAAACTTGCATTTATGCTTAATTTTGTATTTTCTGATACTTTGAATATTTACTTATCCTTCCTTCTTTTTTTCATCTTCAAACTCTCTTCATTCTTTCCTCCTTTGTATCTGCTAATTAAATACATCACTGCATCACCTCCAAAAACAAACAAATACCCCTCTCATTATGTTTCTTAATCCTGGAATATATAGTTTTCAATATCTTCTTTCTTCTATCAACAGATACATCAAAAACCTATGTTATACATGTTTATTTCAATATTAGAAGTGATATTCATCCATGGGATTCTGAATTCTTCTTTTATTACAGTTGTTGAAATTGCTGCCTCAGAAGTAATGGAGAATATCCTAAATACAAATTCAAAAGCCTATTCTCAGTACTCAACAAAATTTAAAACTGGAACATCTTATCCTGATGATCACCCACGTTTTGAAATTTTTTTCTTCCTTTTCTTTAGTGTCAGTGCACTGTTCTGCTTTTTGTTCTACCTCAATCTTATTCATGCATTGACTCATCTGTATTCATTCTTACCTTAAATAAAGATGGTTCTTAAAATTCAGCCTCTATATTTTATTTTGGCTTTTACTACCAATCAGAGCAATTTAAACCACTATTGACATTTCAACTGTCACAATTCTTTGTATGTGAAACCACATTTCTAATTCTGACTCCTTTGCTGAGATCCCATCATGCATTTTCAAGATGTATTTCATGAGAAATATGTATTTCTCATGTATTTCATGAGAAGATGTATTTCATGGTTTTCACACTGCAGATAAATACATACCCAAGACTGGGCAATTTATAGAGAAAAAGAGGTTTAATGGACTCAGAGTTCCATGTGGCTTAGGAGGCCTCACAATCATGGTAGAAGGTGAAAGGCACATCTTAAATGGTGGCAGGCATGAGAGAATGAGAAACAAGAGAAAGGGGGAACCCCTTATAAAAACATCAGCTCTCATGAGACTTATTCAATACCATGAGAATAGTATGGGGGAACCGCCCCCATGATTCAATTATTCCTACCAGGTTACTTCCACAATTCGTGCAAATTATGGGAACTACAATTCACGATGATATTTTGGTGGGGACACAGTAAAACCGTATCATTCCACCTCTGGCTCCTCCAAAATTGTATGTCCTTACATTTCAAAATCAATTATGCCTTCCTAACAATCCTCCAAAGTCTTAACTCATTTCAGTATTAACTCAAAAGTCCACAGTCCAAAGTCTTATCTGAGACAAGGCAAGTCCCTTCCACCTATGAGCCTGTAAAATCAAAAGCAAGTCAGTTACTTCCCAAATACAGTGGGGGTACAGGCACTGGACAAATACACCCATTCCAAATGGGAGAAATTGGCCAAAATGAAGGGACTAAAAGCCCCATGCATGTTTGAAATCCAGTGGCTCATTCAAATTTGAAAGCTCCAAAATCATCCTTTTCACTCCATGTCTCACATCGAAGTCACACTGATGCAAGAGGTGGGTTCCTATGGTCTTAGGCAGCTCCATTCCTGTAGCTTTGTAGGGCGCAGCCCCCCTCCTGGCTGCCTTCAAAGGCTGGGGTTGAGTGTCTGTGGCTTTTTCAGGTGCACAGTGCACGCTGTTGGTGGATCTACTATTCTGGGATTCGGGGATAGTGGCCCTCTTCTTATAGTTCCACAAGGCAGTGTCCTAGTGGAGACTCTGTGTCAGGGCTTCAACCCCACATTTTCCTTACATACTGCCCTAGCAGAGGTTTTCCATGAGGGCCCTGCCCCTGTGACAAACATCTGCCTGGACATCTAAGCATTTTCATAAATTCTCTGAAATTTAGGTGGAGTTTCCCAAACCTCAATTCTTGACTCCTGTGTACCCACAGGGTCAACACCATGTGGTAGCTACCAAGGGATGCAGTTTGCACTCTCTGAAGCCATGGCCCAAGCTGTATCATTGCCCCTTTTAGCCATGGCTAGAGTGGCTGGTACTCAAGGCACCAAGTTCCTAGGCTGCACAAAGCAGGGGGACTTTGGATCTGGCCCACAAAGCCATTTTTCCCCTAAGCCTCTGGGCCTGTGACAGGTGGAGCTGCCACAATGTTTTCTGACGTGCCCTGGAGACATTTTCCCAATTATCTTGGTGATTAACATTTGGCTCCTCCTTACTTGTACAAATTCCTGCAGCCAGCTTGAATTTCTCCACAAAAAAAAAAAAAAAAAAAAAAAAAAAAATTGTTTTTTCTTTTCTAGCACATCATCTGGCTGCAAATTTTCCAAATTGTATGCTTTGTTTCAATTTTGAAACTGAATACTTGTAACAGCACCCAAGTCACCTCTTGATTGCTTTGCTGGTTGGAAATTTCCTCTGTCTACCTTTACTACAATTCCCAACAAGGTCCTGATGTCCATCTGAGACCACCTCAGTCTGGATTTTATTGTCCATATTATCATCAGTATTTTGGCCAAAGCCCTTCAACAAATCTCTAAGAAGTACCAAACTTATCCACTTTTTCCTGTCTTCCTCTGAGCCCTCCAAACTGTTCCAACCTCTGCATGTTACCTAGTTTCAAATTTGCTTCCACATTTTTGGATATCTTCACAGCAGCACCTCACTCCTGGTACCATTTACTGTATTAGTCTGCTATCATGTTGCTGATAAAGACATACCCAAGACTAGGTAAAATATAAAGAAAACTAGACTCAATGGACTCACAGTTCCACATGGCTGGGACGGCCTCACAGTCGTGGTGGAGGGCAAAAGGCTCATCTTACATGGTGGCAGGCAAGAGACAATGAGGACCAAATAAAAGGGGGAAAATCCCTTATGAAAACATCAGCTCTCATGAGACTTATTCACTACCACAAGAATGGTATGGGGGAAACTGCCCCAGTGATTCAATTATCTCCCACTGGTTCCTCCCCACAACACATGGGACTTATGGGAGCTACAATTCAAGATGAGATTTAGGTGGAGACACAGCCAAACTATATCGGAAGGTTACAATAAGGTATTAAGGGTCTAACTGATATTACACTTATGGTATTTCAATTTTCCCTAGGGAAAAAAAATTATGCAATAGATAATATTAGTCTCATTTTATAAATAAGGTATTTGGGGCTTAGAGAGATTTTGTAACTTGCTTTGTTTCATAAGATATTAGGCAGCAGATTCAGAGTTTGAAGTCAATTGTGTCTAACCCCAATCACACTCAAAATCCTAGATTTTTTTTTTTTTGAGGTTTTTCTTTTTTAGATTCATCTCATAAATTGACATTCAACAAATCTTAGGAAATCTAGCTCAAAATAGCTTCTATATTTATACCTCTGTCCCTATTTACATTGTGAGCTACTGCCAATTGCATATTCTAGGCCCTCATTATTTCTTACCTTCATTACAACAATGCCCTGCCAACTCCTTTTTCTTTTGAAGTCTCTTTACATTTCCAATCACACTTTTTATGATAACTAACATATTATAGAACACTCCACTATATTTGTAAATGCACTGCTACAAGTTGCCAGAAAAGGAAAAGCAGAAGATAGCATCCCATTTAGGGTTATTCATGAGCTTTTTATCAAACTAACTGTCCAAATTATATATTTTTATTTATGCTTTTGTTCAACCCATATCAGGCTACCTGCATGACTCCAAATGTGATTTTCCCCTTTTCACTAATATACATTTGCTCACATATTTTTATAGTTTTAATGCCATTCTCTGTGTTAAAAACTGATACAATTCTAACAATAGACTCACATATATATTGCCAGTTAATTTTATACAAAGTTACAGAGCAATTTCGTGAAGAATGGACAGTCTTTTCACTAAGTTATGCTTGAAAAATTGGACAATCATATTCAATAAAAATAAAACAATACAAAATGCAGCATGTACAAAAGCTGACTCATAATGTTTTATAGAGCTGTATATAACACTGCAAACTATACAACTTCAAGAATAAAATATAAGAGAACGTCTGTGCCACATCGGGTTACATATATTTATAAATACACACACACACACACGTATATGTATGTATATATACGTACATACATATACGTGTGTGTGTGTGTGTATATATAATATTAAACCAAAAGCACACACACAGAAGAATAAAACTGGATAAATTGGACATTATGTAAATTAAGAACTTCTGCTCTTCAAAATACACTGTTAAGGTAATGGAAAGAAAAATCACACTTTTTCTGGGAGAAAATATTTTTAGATCATATATCTGATAAGAGACATATAACCAGAATGTATAACGGACATTCAAATCTCAATAATGTATAAACAGCAATCCTTCAAAAAAGGACAAAACATATTTTATTAGTCTGTTCTAACACCACTAATAAAGACATACCAGTGACAGGGTAATTTATAAAGGACAGAGGTTTAATGGACTCAGTTCCACATGGCTGGGGAGGCCTCATAATCATGGCGGAAGGCAAATAAGAAGCAAAGGCACATCATTCATGGTGGCAGACAAGAGAATGTGTGCAGGAGAACTGCCCTTTATGAAACCATCAGAGTTCATGAAAATTATTCACTATCATGTAAACAGCATGGGAAAAATCTGCCCCCATGATTACCTCCCAACCAGTTCCTCCCACAATATGTGGGGATTATGGGAGCTACAATTCAAAATGAGATTTGGATAGGGACATAGCAAAACCATATCATCCCACCCTTGGCTTCCCCCAAATCTCATGTTCTCACATTTCAAAACCGATCGAGCCTTCCCACAGTCTCCCGAAGTCTTAACTCATTTCAACATTAACTCAAAAGCCCACAGTCCAAAGTCTCATCTGAGAAAAGGCAAGTCCCTTCCACTTATGAGCCTGTAAAATCAAAAGCAAGATAGTTACTTCCTGGATACAATGGGGGTACAGGCATTTGGTAAATGCACCCATTCCAAATGGAAGAAAGTGGCCAAAACAAAGGGTCCACTGTCCCCATGCGAGTCCAAAATCCAATAGGGCAGACATTAAGCTGTAAAGGTCCAAAATGATCCCTTTGACTCCATGTCTCACATCCAGGGCACGCTGATGCAAGAGATAGGCTCCATGGCTTTGGGCAGTTACACCCCTGTAACTTTGTAGGCTACATACAGTCCTCCTCCCAGCTTCTTTCATGTGCTGGCATTGAGTTTCTGCAGTGTTTTTAGGCACACAGTGCAAACTGTTGATAGATCTATCATTCTGGGGTCTGGAGGACGGTAACCCTCTTCTCATAGCTCCACTAGGCAGTGCCCCAGTGGAGACTCTGTGTGGGACCTTCAACCTCACAGTTTTCATCTGCACTGCCCTGGCAGATGTTCTCCACGAGGGACCCATTTCTGAACCAAACTTCTGCCTGGAGAGCCAGGTGTTTCCATACATCCTCTCAAATCTAGGTAGAGGTTCCCAAAGCTCAAATTTTTATTTTTATGTACCTGAACCCTCAACACCATGTGGAACTGCCAAATTTTGGGGCTTGCATCCTCTGAAGCCACAGCCCAAGTGATACCTTGACCCCTTTTAGCCACAGTTGGAGCAACTGGGATGTAACACAACAGGCCCCTATGATGAACACAGCAGGGTGGCCCTGGGCCTGGCCCTCAAAACAATTTTTCCCTCTTAGGCCTCCAGGTCTGTGATGGGTGGGATTGTCCTGAAGGTCTCTGACATGCCCTTGAGACATTTTCTCCATTGTCTTGGTGATCAAACTTTTATGCTCCGCTTTCTCTTCAATGCTTTGCTGCTTAGAAATTTCTTGCACCAGATGCCCTAAGTCATCTCTCTCAAGTTCAAAGGTCCACAGATCTGTAGCGTGGGGGCCAAATACCACCAGTCTCTTTGCATAGCAAAAGTGATCTTTACTCCAGTTTTGAACAAGTTCCTCATCTCCATCTGAGACCACCTCAGTCTGGACCTGATTGTGCATATCACTATCAGCATTTTGGTCAAAGCCATTCAGCAAGTCTCTAGGAAGTCCCAAACTTTCCCACATCTTCCTGTCTTCTGAACTCTCCAAGTTTCTAGAAGTTCCAAACTTTCCTAAATCTTCCTGTCTTCTTCTGAGACCTCCAAACCATTTCAAACTCTGCCTGTTACCCAGTTCCAAAGTCACTTCCACATTTTAGGGTATCTTTATAGCAGTGTCCCACTCTCTGCTGTACCAATTTACTGTATTAGTCTGTTCTCATGCTGTTAATAAAGACATACCCAAGACTGGGTCATTTATTAAAGAAAGAGGTTTAATGTACTCACAGTTCCACATGGCTGGGGAGGCCTCACAATCATGGCAGAACACAAAAGGAGAAGCAAAGGTATGTCTTACATGGTGGCAGGCAAGAGAACATGTGCAGGGGAACTTCCCTTTATAAAACATCAGATCTCATGAGACTTAGTCACTATCATAAGAACAGCACAGGAAAAATCCACCCCCGTAATTCAATTACCTTTCACTGGGTAATTGAAAGGTAATTACACGTGGGGATTATGTGGGATTATGTGGGCTACAATTCAAGATGAGATTTGGGTAGGGACAGAGCCAAACTGTATCACATATGAATGGATACATAACTAAATTAAATATACACTTGGCTAATGAGAATGTGGAAATACTAACCCCATTATTCATTAGGGAATGAAATGGGGAAAAACATGAAATTTCTCCATACATGTACTCTAATGGCAAAAACATTTTTTTAAATGACATACTAAGTATTAATGAAGAGATAGAGCAACTGGAGCTATCACATATTTTTGGTAGGAAAGCAAGATTATATAGCTACTTGAAAAACTGTTAAGTACTTAGAATGTTAATCATACAATTAAAATGTTACATGGTAATCTTACTGCTAGGTCTTTTCCTATGTGAAATAAGATTTTAAATACACACATGCACACACACACACACAAACTGTAAAATAATTTTTATAGCTGCTGTATTTACAATTGCTAGAAAACAGAAAGAACAAATTTCCTTGTAATGGGTTAATAAATAAGCAGGCTACAGTACAACTATCTATATAACAGAATGCTACTTGGCAATTACAAAGGAATGAACTCCGAATATACTCAAAAACATGGATGAATCTCAAATGTATTCTGTTAAGAAAAAATACATATAAGGGGTATATTAGAAATAATTCCATTAATATGACTCTTAAATAGACAAAACAATAGGGAGAAAAACCCGATGGGTGGTTGTCAGGGACTGGGAATAAGAATTGATGACAAACCACATAATGAAATGTTTTAGAGTAATGGAACAAATCTATAGCTTGATTTCCCTGATGGTTATGTAATTGACTATATTTGTCAATCATAGAACTTCATACTGAAATTTTCATGTTTGTAAATTACAATGCCTCTTCAACCCCCACAGCCTCCAAAAAATACAAAATGAAAGAAAACTCAAAACTTTATCTAATAATCAGGCCAAGTTAAAGAAAAAACAGATCCTTCATACATCATTTTCCAATACCAGTAATTAAGTTTTTTTTTTAATTTTTTAATGTTTGTGGGTAAATAGTATATGTTTATAGAGTTCATGAGATATTTTGATACAGACATGCAATGTGAAATAAGCACATTATGGAGAATGGGGGAGATATCCCCTCAAGCATTTATGAGTTACATACAATCTAATTACGTTCTTTAAGTTATTCTAAAATATACAATTAGCATTGACTATAGTCATGCAAATGTGCTATCAAATAGTGGGTCTTATATATTCTATGTTTTTGTACTCATTAACCATCCTCTTCTCCCTCTCAAACCACTGCTACTCTTGCCAGCCTCTGGTAACTATCCTTTTACTTTCTATAACCATGACCTCAATCCTTTTGATTTTTAGAACCCATAAATAAGTGAAAACATGCAATGTTTGCCTTTCTGTACCTGGCTTATTTCAATTAATGCAATGATCTGCATTTCCATTCGTGTTGTTGCAAATGACTGGATTTTATCCTTTTTTATGGCTGAATAGTACTCCATTATGTATATGTACCACATTTTCTTTACTCATTCATCTGTTGATGGACACTTAGGTTGCTTCCAAGTCTTAGCTATTGTAAACATTGCTGCAACAAATATAGGAGTGTGGATATCTCTGATATATTGATTTCCAATTTTGGGGCATATACTAAGCAGTTCAACTACTGGATCATAAGGTAGCTCAATTTTCTGTTTTCTGAGAAACCTCCAAACTGTTCTCCATAATGGGTGTAATAATTTATATTTCCACCAACATTGTAGATGCCCTTTTCTCCACATCATTGACAGCATTTGTTATTAACAGTCTTTTGCATATAAGCCATTTTAAATGGGGTGAGATGATAACTCATTGTAGTTTTGATTAGCATTCATTTGATGTTCAGTAATGTTGAACACCTTTTCATATGCCTGTTTGCCACTTGTATGTCTTTCTCTTAGAAAAGACTATTAAAATCTGTTGCCTATTTTTAAATCAGTTTATTAGATTTTTTTCCTATAGAGTTGTTTGAGTTCCTTATATATTCTGGTTATTAATCCCTTGTCAGGTGTGTAGTTAGCAAATATTTTCTCCTATTCTGTGGATTGTCTTTTCACTTTGTTAATTGTTTTCTTTGATGTGCAGAAGCTTTTCAATTTGATGTGATCCCATTTGACCATGTTTGATTTGCTTACCTGTGCTTGTAGAATATTACTCAAGAAATCTTTGCCCAGAACAATGTCCTGGAGATTTTCCACAATATTTCCTTGTAGGAGTTTCATAGTTTGAGATCTTATATTATAGTCTTTAATCTATTTTGATTTAATTTTTATATAGTGAAAAATGAAGGTCCAGTTTTATTCTTTTATCTATGAATATCCAGTTTTCCCAGCACCATTTATTGACAAGATTATCTTTTCCTCTATGTATATTCTTGGCATCTTTGTCAAAAATGAGTTCACTGTAGGTGTATAAATTTGTTTCTGTGTCTCTATTCTGTTCCATTGGTCTATGTGTCTGTTTTTATATCAGTACCATGCTGTTTTGGTTACTATAGCTCTGTAGTACAATTTGAAGTCAGGTAATGTAATTACTCCAGTTTTGTCCTTTCTGCTTAGGATAGCTTTGGCTATCTTTGGTGATTTCATATAAATTTTAACTTTTATTTTCTATTTCTGTGAAGAATGTCATTGGTACTTTGATAGGCATTGCATTGAATCTGCAGATTGCTTTGGTAATATGCACATTTTAATAAAATTTGTTTTTTCAGTTCATTAGTATAGATTTTTTTTTTTTTTTTTACTTTTTTGTTTTCTCTTCAAAGTCTTTCATCACTGTTTCACATTTTTTTTTGTTTTTGTTTTTGTTTTGTTTTGTTTTTTTTTTGTTAAAAAGACCTTTCATTCCTTTTGTTAATTTCTAGGTATGTAATTTTATCTGTGGCTACTGCAAATGAAATTAATTTTTTTTATTCCTTTTTCACATTGTTCACTATTGACATACAGGAATGGTACTGATTTTTGTATGTTGATTCTGTGTCCTGCAACTTGGCTGAATTTGTTTATCAGTTCTAATAGTTTTCTTGTGGAGCTGTTCAGTTTTTTTCAAATATGAGATCATGTCATTAGCAAGCAGGGATAATGTGACTTCTTCTTTTCCAGTGTTGATGCCCTTTATTTCTTTCTCTTTTCTGATTGCTCTAGGTAGGAATTTCAGCACTATGTTGAATAACAATGTTGACAATGGGCATCTTTGTCATGTTCCACATCTTACAGGAAAGGATTTCATTTTTTCCTTATTCGGTATGATACTAGCTGTGGGTCTGTCATATATGGCATTTATTATGTTGAGATATGTCCCTTCTACACACAGTTTTCTAGGGTTTTTAATCATGAAGAAATATGAAATTTTATAACATTTTTTTTAACATCAGTTGAAATAATAATATGGTTTTTGTCCTTCATTCCATTTCTATGATGTATTATACTGATTGATTTGCCTGTGTTGGAGCATCCTTGCATCTCAGGATTAAATCCTACTTGGTCATAATGAATGATATTTCTAATGTATTGTTGAATTTGGTTTGCTGTGTTTTGTTGAGGATATTTACATCAATATTCATCAGAGCTACTGGTCTGTAGTTTATTTTTCTAATGTGTCTTTGTATGGTTTTGGTATCAGGTAAATACTGGTCTCGTAGAATATGTTTGGAAATATTCTCTTCTTCTCTATTTTTCAGAACAGTTTGAATAGGATTGATTTTAGTTCTTCTTTAAATGTTTGGTAAAATTCAGCAGTGAAGCCATTCTGTTCTAAGGTTTTTATTACGAGAAGACTTTTTATTATGGCTTTGATATCATTGCTAGTGATTTATTGGTCTGTTCAGGTTTTGGATTTCTTCCTGGTTTAGGCTTGGTAGGTGGTATGCATCTAGGAATTTGTCCATTTCTTCTAGATTTTTCAACTGGAATATAGTTGCTCATAATTGCCTCAAATAATCTTTGAATTTCTGCAGTATCAGTTGCAATGTCTCCTTTTTAATTTCTGATTTTATTTATTTTGATTGCCTCTTTTTTTCCTTAGTTAGTCTGGCTATAAGTTTGTCAATTGTGTTTAACTTTTCAAAAAATCAACTTTTTGTTTCATTGATCTTTTGTATTTTTTATTTTAATTTCACTTATTTCTGCTCTGATCTTTATTATTTCAGCAGTGCAGATTTGTCACAAATTTCTTTGTTGATTTTCTGTCTAAAAGATTTGGCAAATGATGAAAGTGGGGTATTGAAGTCTCTGGCTATTATTATCCTGAGGTCTATCTCTTTCTTTAGCTTTAATAATATTTTCTTTATATATCTGGGTGCTCCACTGTTGGGTCCATGTATATTTAAAATTGTTATATTCTCTTGCTGAATTGCCTTTATCATTACATAGTGATCTTCTTTGTATATTCTCACAGTGTTTGTCTTAAAATCTATTTTGTCTGATGTAAGTATAGCAACTCCAGTTTTTTTTTTTTTTTTTAGTTTCCTTTGGCATGGAATATCTTTTTCCATCCCTTTATTTTTAGTCTACTTTTGTCTCTCCATTTAAAGTGTGTTTCTTGTTGAAATCATCAATGGGTCTTTTTAAAATTTATTCAGCCACTCTATGTCTTTTGATAGGAGAGTTTAGTCCATTTACATTTAACTTTATAATTAATAAGAAAGAACTTACTCCTGTCATTTTGTTATTTGTTTCTGGTTGTTTTGTGGTCTTCTCTTCCTTTCTTCTTTTATTCATGTCTTCCTCTAGTGAAGATATTAATGATATTCTCTGTTGATATGATTGACTTTCTTGCTTTTTATTTTTTGGGTATCTATTGTAGGTTTTTTGGTTTGAGGTTACAAGGAGACTTACAAACACTATCTTATAACCCATTATTTTAACCTGATAACAACTTATCATTATTTGCATAAACAAACAGGAATCTAATAAAACTTTACCTTAACTTTGTTTCCCTGCTTTTAATCTTTTTGTTGTTTTTATTTATACCTTATTGTAATGACTATGTCTTGAAGAGTTGCTATAGTTATTATTTTTGATTGGTTTATTGTTCAGTCTTTCTAGTTAGCCTAAAAGTAGTTTACACACCACAGTTACAAACTTGTAATATGCTGTACTTGTTTGTGTACCTACTATTACCAGGAAGTTTTTCACATTCAGGAGATTATTGCTAGTTAGTGTTTTTGTTTGTTTGTTTTTGTTTTTTTTCTTTCTGATTGAAGTACTCCCCTTAGCATTTCTTGTAAGATGGGTGTGGTGTTGATGAAATCTTTCAGCTTTTGTCTATCTGGGAATATCTTTATTTATTTTTCATGTTTCAAGAATATTTTCACCAGATATACTATCCTAAGATAGAATATTACTTTTTCTTTAACACTTTAAATATGTTATGTCACTCTCTCCTAGCCTGTGAGGTTTCCACTAAAAAAGTCAACTGTCCTGCTGCCAGATTTATTGGCGCTCCATTAAATGTCATTTGTTTCTTTTCTCTTGCTGCTTTTAGGATCCTTTCTGTATCCTTGACTTTCAGGAGTCTATTAAATTCCTTGAGGTAGTCTTGTTTTTGTTAAATCTGCTTGGTGTTTTATGACCTTCTTGTACTTGGATATTGATATCTCTCTCTAGTTTTGGCACATTCTCTGTTATTATCTCTTTGAACAGACTTTCTACCCTACCTTTTTCTCTAGCTCCACTTTAAGGCCAATAACTCTTAGATTTGCCTGTTTGAGGCACTTTTCTAGATTCTGTAGCTGCGCTTCATTTTTATTTTTTTTTTTTTTTTTTTTGCCTCATCTGACTGTGTGTTTTCAAATAGCTTTTCTTCAAGCTCAATAATTCTGTCTTCTGCTTTTTCCATTCTGCTATTAAAGGACTCTGGAGCATTCTTCAGTATGCCAATTACATTTTTCCAGCTGCAGAATTTCTGCTTTTTTTAAAAAATATATTTGAATCTATTTGTTAAATGTATCTGATAGAAATCTGAATTCCTTCTCTGTGTTATGTTGAATCTCTTGAGTTTCCTTAACACAGTTATTTTGAATTCTCTGTCTGAAAACTCACATATCTCTGTTTTTCCAGGATTGTTCCCCAGTGCCTTATTTAGTTCAACTGTTGCAGTCTTGTTTTCCTGGATGGTACTGATGCTAGTAGATTTTCTTTGGTGTTTAGACATTGAGGAATTAGTTATTTAGGCCACATCTTGAATGCTTTGCTGCTTAGAAATTTCTTCTGCTCATACCCTAGGAAATCACTCTCAAGTTCAAACTTCCACTGATCCCTAGGGCATGAACAAGATGCTGCCAAGCTCTTTGCTAAGGCAGACCTTTGCTCTGATTTCCTACAAGCTCCTCATTTCCATCTGAGACCCTGCCAGCTGAGAATTCACTGTTCATATCACTATCAATAGTTTGTTTCCAATCATGTAACTAGTCCTTAAGAAGTTCCAAACTTTATCTCATTTTCTTGTTTTCTCCTGAGGCTTCATAACTCTTTCAACTTCTGCCTGTTATCCAGTTCTGAGGCTCCTTCCACAATTTCAGGTATCTTTGGTACCAGATTTCTCTAGTAAGCCATGTTTACATTGCTATAAATGAATACTTGAGACTGGACTGGGTAATTTAAAAGAAAAGAGATTTAATTGAATCACATTTTTTGCAAGCTGTACAGAAAGCACAGTGCAAGCATCTTCTCAGCTTCTGGGAAGGCCTGGAGAGCTTTTACTCATAGTGGAAGGTAAAGCAGGAGCAGGCAAGTCATATGGTGAAAACAGGAGAAGAGGGAGTTGGAGAGGAGGTGCCATATACTGTCAAACAACCAAATCTCAAGAAAACTTGCTATTGTGAGGACAGCACCAAGCCAGGAAGGATCCGGGCTCATGACCCAAACACCTCTTGCCAGGCCCCGCCTTTACATTGAGTATTATAATTTAACGTGACTGGGCAGGCAAATATATTCAAACTACATTATCCACCAAGTATTTCTAAGCCTCCAAATTAGAATAAGACATTTTGAGTTTTAATTCATCTCACAGACCACTTTGTCTCTGTTAATTCTACAGATCTAAGTAAAGACATAGAATTTCATATTTCAGATAATAGGTATCTTGCAGTCAGGATGGTTTTTCTTAAAGGAGCAAACATTCCTGCCCTTTGAAAAACAGCAAGACTCCTTTTATATTCCTGTGACATTGTTTTCTATGGCTTGAAAATCTTTGTGGCATAAAAGTGGAAATGTGTTGTAGATAATGATTCATGAAAAGTGGATTTACTCATTCTTAATATGCTGCCACATTTTAAAATGTCACATATTTCAAAGTAGTTATTAAAATTTGTCATTATCTTTGTAAAAACATACTTAGCCTATTAACACTTGTTTCTCTATTATTTTAGGAAACATTTGTGCATTCATAGAAATATAAAATAGTAATCTTACATAATGAGATTTATCTCATTCTGATTTGGCCATTGGGGAGCTTTGTATTATTTCCAGTTTTCCTTTCTTATGTAATGAGTCATCAACATTCCTGAAATACTTTCATTGTTATTGTTCTGGGTAGGAGGAGAAAATGTTCTAGGAGTGTTTTCATGATTAAAAGAAGTATTCTACATTTCAATGAAATTATTTAACATTTTAATTTTATGAAATTGTTATATATTTCTTTGCAAGACTTGATACATTAGCAATGTGATTGATCATATAAAATTAAGAGGGTTTGGAGGGCCCAACTGTTTAAAATTGTTTATGCATCTCTCCATCACCACCACCACACACAGAAATAACTTCATTAGGTAGTGAAGGTCTTTTGCCTTTGCTCATTTCCAATATATATGTAAATATCATTCAGAATGATCTCAAATACTACCTATTATTATCTAATAACCTACTCAATCATGAAGTAAGCACTTGAGGAAGTGTTGCGTAACCAATATGATAAATAATATGATGCATACATAATAGGAACTAATATTTGAGGACTATTTAGTTTGCTGTAAAAATGACTTCAGTTTTGAACAGAAATCCAATGGAATATTTTGGCTTGCAATAGACCCATAAAAGGATTTATGATTCTGTACTCATGATAATTTTAAATTTGATTTGAACATTACATATTTTTTTACTAATACAAGTGATACAGATTTACAGCACACAATTTGTTAAATGTGGCACTATGCAGAAATATCTATGTTTTTCATTATTTCTGCTCTGGTCTGAATATGTCCCCCATAATTCATATGTTGAAACTTAATCACCAATGTGGTAGTATTAATAGGTGGGTGCTTTTACAAGGTGATTAAGTCACATGGGTGGAGCCTTCATGCATGGGATTGGGGCCCTTATAAAAGGTTTTGAGAGAGTAGATTCCTTTTCCTTTTGCTTTTCCACCTTCTTCCCTTTGGGGACACAGCAAGAAGGTTCTCACAAGACATCAGATAACAGCTCCTTAATACTGGACTTTCCAGTCTCCAGAACTGAAAGAAATGAAGTTCTGTTATTGATAAATTCCCAAGTCTAAAGATATTTTGTTATAGAACACAAATGTTCTAAGATAGTTCCCTTTTACATGTAACATACATCTGTATCTATACCTTTACAGGTATCTGTCACAATCTCAATTCACATTATGTGAATTTAAGAACTGAAAAGTTTTGGAGCATTCCTATATCCATGTTTATCTTGAAAATCAACGTCAATTTACTAATTGAGGTCTGAAAGACATATACTTTTTGTTTATTTTATTTAAATGAAATTAATTATACACTAGATTTCCTATTTTTGTGGACCAATAGAAAATTAAACCTCAGGGCTGGGCATGACGGCTCACACCTGTTATCCCAGCACTTTGGGAGGCCAAGGTGAGAAGATCTTTTGAGGTCAGGAGTTTGAGACCAGACTGAAATATAGAATAAAACCCTGTCTCTAAAAATAAAAATGTCAAAAGTTAGCCAGGTGTGGTGGCACACACCTGTAGTCAGAATTATTCAGGTGCCTGAGGCAAGAGAATTGCTTTAGTTTAGAAGTTTCAGGTTGCAGTGAGCTATGATTGTGCCACTTCAATCCAGCCTGGATGACAGAGCAAGACCATGACTAAAAAAAAAAAGGGAGAGAAAACTAAAAATAAAATTAAATCTCATTCTTTCCTGAGGATCTCTTACCAGAGTAGTATGTATGTGTCTGCAAAATCCACACACAGAGTTTTATGTTTTTGTAGTCATATCAAATAATCTTATATTTTACTAGTTTTATTTTTAGTGTTTTGCATAAAAACCATCACTCCCAAAAAGATAATATGCATTTGTATTTGGTGCAGGTCATATATAAAATATACCATATATTAAATAATTATACTTTGTTCTATAACAGTTCTGGACACTCTGTTTTGTTTAATCTTTCTATATATCCTTGATCATCTTATTTAATTGTACATTTTTAGAACTCTTGACACAACCATCATTAAATAGATTTCTGTATAAACATTTTCTGTGTTGTTATTCTGCTTATAGTTTCCAGAAAACTTGAGATTTATATTTGCAAGTTTTAAAATATAATTAAATATTACCTAATTTGAAGTACATTCTAATAATTATATTTAGGCATGAATTGACATCATGATATGCACAGTTTTCATTCAGGAACTTAGAAGGACTTCCAATTTTAATTTATTTTTATAGTACTTACATATTTATAGTTAATTATATTATAAAACGTTCACATTTGCAATAAAATGTCAATGGTATTTTTATAATTGCGATTTTTAAAGGATTTATTTTATATACAGAATTGTATTTTTGTATTTATGCATAACTTTCTAATTAGACTCATACTTCAAATAGATTTTGTCATCTCTCGCATTATAAATATAACAATTAATCATCTCATGTTATTTTTGTCCACTTGGTTGATGTTGTTTGTAGGTTTCTGCTAGTGGTGTAGGGGATATTTCCCATAGTCCAGAATGATATTTCTTTGACCCAGCTTCAAACATGCAGGAAAATGAATGACAAAATAGAAAGAATCAGGGTCTGTAAATTAATGAATAAACAAAGTGCATAATCAATATGAACATTACACTTCCACATGTTTGGATGACACTGTAACATTTTGAAGTGGTTGTATTAGGGCACAAATGTTTATCCCTATACAAATATAATTCTCTAGATCCACTTGATCATCCCCAGTGGCATAAATTACATTCTATGAGCAATTATATATTTAATAATTATTAAACTTAATTATCAATATAGTGATCTGCTTTCAACAGGTATGCTAATTCCTAGAATGTTCAAGTTTGCCAATTTTCCTGAATCTACTTTAGAAAAGTAAATTTTCTGAGAACATCATACACAGATTTCTCAGTTTTCATAACTAATTTATACTACTACTATTATTAATAATCCTCTTGTTTACCTATAGTTTACTGTTTTCATCCCTGATATTGTAAATTTTTTCTCCATATAAAATTAGCAAGATATTTAGCTGTTAGTCCATTCTCAGGCTGCTATAAAGAACTGCCCAAGACTGAGTAATTTATAAAGAAAAGATGTTTAATTTACTCACAGTTCCACAAGGCTGGGGAAGCCTCAGGTGACTTACAATCATGGCAGAAGGGGAAGCAAACACATCCTTCTTCACGTGGCATCAGGAAAAGAAGTGCTGAGCAAAAGAAGAAAAACCCTTTACAAAACCATTAGATCTTGTGAGAACTCACTCAGTATCACAAGAACAGCATGGAGGTAAGTGCCCTCACGATTCAACTACCTCCCACTGGGTCCCTCCCTTGGTCCTTTGTAGCCATGGCTGAGATGCAGTGCATCAAGTCCCACAGCTTCACAAAGCAGCAAGGCCTTGGACCCAGCCCATAAAACCAATTTTTTCCATCTACACCTTCAGGCCTGTAGTTGGAGGGGCTGCCATGAAGGTCTCTTACATGCCTCAGAAACATTTTCCCCATTACATACACAAATTTTTGCAGCCAGATTGAATTTCTCCTCAGAAATGGAGTTTTCTTTTCTATTGCATTGTCAGGCTGCAAGTTGTCCAAACTTTTATGCTCTACTTTCTCTTGAATGCTTTGCTGCTTATACATTTCTTCCACAAGATACCCTAAGTCATCTTTCTCAAGGTCAAAATTCCGTAGAACTGTAAGGCAGAGGCCAAATGCCACCAGTCTCTTTGCATAGCAAGAATGACCTTTACTCCAGTTCCCAACAAGTTTCTCATCTCCATCTGAGACCACCTCGGCCTGAACTTTATTGTCCATATCAGTATCATCATTTCGGTCAAAGCTACTCAACAAGTCTCCAGAAATTTCCAAACGTTCCCACATCTTTTTGTCTTCTAAGCCCCCCAAGTCTCTAGGAACTTCCAAACTTTCCCACATTTTTCTTTCTTCTTCTAAGGTATCAAAACTATTCCAACCTCTGTCTGTTACCCAGTTTCAAAATTGCTTCCAAATTTTCAAGTATTTTTATAGCAGCACTCCACTCTCTGCAGTACCAATTTACTGTATTAGGCTGTTCTCACATTGCCATAAAGAATGCCTGAGACTGGATAATTTATAAAGGAAAGAGGTTTAATTGACTCACAGTTTCAGGGCTGGAGAGGCCTCAGGAAACTTACAATCATGGCAGGAGGGGAAGCAAATGCATCCTTCTTCACATGGAAGCAAGAAGGAGAAATGCTGAGCAAAAGTGGAAAAGCCCCTTATAAAACCATCAGATCTCATGTGAACTCACTCACTATCACAAGAACAGTATGAAGGTAACCACGCTCATGATTCAATTACCTTCCCCTAGGTCGCTTCTATGACAGTTGGGGATTACGGGAACTACAATTCAAGATGAGATTTGGGTGGGGACACAGCCAAATCATATCAGCTGTGTATTTGATTTTTTGATAATATACTTTGGATTATTATAATCTGCATTTTGGCTTCTACTGTTATCTATTTTCTTATTCTGTTAGATATACTAATCATTTCTCCCATTACCTTTTACTGTATTATACTGTTATAATCTGAGCTCTTGAACTTCATATTTTGTTATGTAGTTTCATACTTTGTTGACATACTGAAAATATGTAAATCTGTGAATTTCCTTATGGGCAAAATTTTGTTTTTGTCTTATATATTTTGATATTCAAAGTTATGATTATTGTTTAAAGTAATACATTTGAACAAGTAATTTTGGAGATTGTTTTGAAATTTGTTGGTTATTTATTCAGTTTTGTTATTAGTTTTGAGATGTATTGTGTTTATTAAGTGTGCTTCATAAACTTTCTGTATTATTGTATTATACGATAAGCTTGGTAAAAGGTAACTATTAGTATATAGCCTTTAAGTATGTGTGTGTGTGTGTGTATATATATATATATATAAAATTTATGGTTTGTGGGTAGGCTGTTTGATTTTAATCTATATCACATACTATTCTAAGATTACCTCTGAAATATTATTTTTATAATTTTTCTGTAACAAAAGTAATCTGAAATTTACATTTTTATATAATTATAATTAGGCATTCAAATTTGTAATTGTAACATAGATTAAATCTAGGTTATATCTATCAACATTCTTGAAATAAATCAACCTTGATCTAATAAATTTAAATTATAATATTTTAATATATTTATTATATATGGTAATTTTTTGTAAGCTATCCAATGATCCACACATGTATTTATTTATCCATTTCTGCAAAAAAAAGAAAGAAGACATAATTAGTGTTGGCATTTTTTATTGATCAAAGTCTGCATTAGTTTCCAATAAGTTCCTCATCTCCATCTGTGACCTCCTCTGCCAGGCCTTCGCCATTTATATCACTACCAGCATTTTGGTCTTGATCATTCAACCAGTCTCTAGGAAGTTCCACAGTTTCCCCTATCTTCCTGTCTTCATCTGAGCCCTCCAAACTCTTCCAACCTCTTCCCATTACCCAGTTTCAAAACTGCTTCTATATGTTCAGGTATCTTTTTAGAAATGCCTCAATCCTTGGTATCAGTTTTCTGTAAGTCCATTCTTGTACTGTTATAAAAAAAAAAAAAATCTGAACCCTGGTAATTTCTAAAGAGAAGAGGTTTAGTTGGCTTAAGTTTCTGCAGGCTGTATCAGAAGCATTATGCTGGCATTTGTTTGGCTTCTGGAGAGGTCTTTATAGTCATCGCAGAAGACAAAGGGCAAGCAAGCATATCTTATGTGGCTGGAGCAGTAGCAAGGGAGAAGAGAGTGGGGAGGAACTACACACTTTCAAATGACCAGATCTCATAAGAACAGAATCAAGGGAGAAATCTGCCTCCATGATTTAATTACCTTCCCCTAGGCACCACCTCCAACATTTGGAAATACAACTGTACATGAGATTTGGGCAGGAACACAGATCCAAACCATATCAATGTCACTTAGTGATTTTGGCAATTATTTGTTTTTTAATTAACCAGTTGAGTACCTTGGGACATAAATACAACGGCATTGTTCTGAACTTGTAGGCATATGTTCTCTATTAAGAATCAGTATAAAAATGACAAACACAGATTTTTGCAACATATTGGGTATAGAGAGCAATGCATTCAAAGATTTATTTATTTCTCTTATCTAGGTAAGTTCTTGTTTCAAACTGTTTTTGTCAAGCATATAGCAATGGAGTTTAGAGCTTAACCAATAAAAATTAATGGCAGTATCTTATATCTACATTTTCTATAAAATACATCATAGGAAAATATGCATTTATAGGACAGTTTCTAAGTTAGAAAATAAATATTTTGACTTAGCTGTTGAATAGATCCATAACTGTGGAGTAGCTTCTCACACATTAAATTTTATTTTTTAATCCCAGAACATGTCGATGGTGATAAACTTAAGTGTATTACTAAATAAAATGTGAAAATACTATGTCTCTTTTAAATTTTATGATGGTAAACTTAGAAGACTATGATGAGATGTCTATCAATTTATTATTGCCTTTTCTTTAGAAAGCTGACTCTTACACCTCAAGACAACAACTTCTTGGTTTATGGCAAAATATCTTAGCTTAGTATGAACTCAGCTAATTTGTATCCTGCTGCGAAGTTATCAAAGGTGTTGGAACTAAGATTAGCATAATAAAATATTCATTATTACTGGATATCTTTTATATAATGATCAATTAGGCATTTGCAAGAGCATAAGAGAAGTAATACTTTTACAAATAAATTTAAGGGCAAAAGCTAACATAATAAAGCATTAACAAAAAGATCTTTCAAAGGATATTGGCTTCATTATACTACATCTTAATCTTATTCAAATAAAGACATATAGCTATATAATATTTTGTATTGCTTTTTTTTGCTTTTCTCTTAGATTATATGGGTTAATACAATCAAATTAAAAGTGAAACAAACAAACAAACATTTTTAACCTATCTGGTTTAGGCAAAGTGATGATAATATTGTTGATTTTTAAATCTCTAAAGTTCTCACAAACAATCTGAGCAAGTAATATAACAAATAAACCAAAACCAAAAAACAAATAAATAAAAGCAACTTTGCATATCACCTTTAATAATACTGGTAAAATACCAGGAATTCTGGAATATGAGTTAATCAACTACTAATGACCTCAATAAAAGTACAAGGATCAGTAGATGGGCAGAAGCCAGTGCAGAAAGGGAAAAAATAATTCTGGTGATCTTAAGGGTCTTGAATATCATTATTGACTACAAGTCCTCGGCTTCAAAAGAAAAGAACTACAATGATGGTGTAACACTCAGCCGCCAGATCTGAGAACAAATGTTAAATCTGTCATACACGATTTAAAATATGTAAAAATTTAAATATTGACTACAGTGTTACAAAAAGAGAGAGGAGATTAGATCTATTTAAGGAATTCTAAGGTCCTTTTGCTGTTTGGAAATTGGTAAATACATTAATATATTTTTGTGGTACTAATAACAATAATAATTATTGTAATTACTAAGATAACTACCAGAAGAATAGTAAAAAGAATATAAGATTGGGACTGCTGTTACAGAGGTCTCCAGCGCCTTCTCTGTCCTGTGCAAAATGGCAACTCTTAAGGAAAAACTCATTGCACCAGTTGCGGAAGAAGAGACAACAGTCCCAAACAATAAGATCACTGTAGTGGGTGTTGGACAAGTTGGTATGGCGTGTGCTATCAGCATTCTGGGAAAGTCTCTGGCTGATGAACTTGCTCTTGTGGATGTTTTAGAAGATAAGCTTAAAGGAGAAATGATGGATCTGCAGCATGGGAGTTTATTTCTTCAGACGCCTAAAATTGTGGCAGATAAAGATTATTCTGTGACTGCCAATTCTAAGATTGTAGTGGTAACTGCAGGAGTCCGTCAGCAAGAAGGGGAGAGTCGGCTCAATCTGGTGCAGAGAAATGTTAATGTCTTCAAATTCATTATTCCTCAGATCGTCAAGTACAGTCCTGATTGCATCATAATTGTGGTTTCCAACCCAGTGGACGTTCTTACATATGTTACCTGGAAACTAAGTGGATTACCCAAACACCGCGTGATTGGAAGTGGATGTAATCTGGATTCTGCTAGATTTCGCTACCTTATGGCTGAAAAACTTGGCATTCATCCCAGCAGCTGCCATGGATGGATTTTGGGGGAACATGGCGACTCAAGTGTGGCTGTGTGGAGTGGCGTGAATGTGGCAGGTGTTTCTCTCCAGGAATTGAATCCAGAAATGGGAACTGACAATGATAGTGAAAATTGGAAGGAAGTGCATAAGATGGTGGTTGAAAGTGCCTATGAAGTCATCAAGCTAAAAGGATATACCAACTGGGCTATTGGATTAAGTGTGGCTGACCTTATTGAATCCATGTTGAAAAATCTATCCAGGATTCATCCTGTGTCAACAATGGTAAAGGGGATGTATGGCATCGAGAATGAAGTCTTCCTGAGCCTTCCGTGTATCCTCAATGCCCGAGGATTAACCAGCGTTATCAACCAGAAGCTAAAGGATGATGAAGTTGCTCAGCTCAAGAAAAGTGCAGATACCCTGTGGGACATCCAGAAGGACCTAAAAGACCTGTGACTACTGGGCTCTAGGCTATAGAAATTTAAAAACTACAATGTTATTAACTCTGAGCCTTTAGTTTTCATCTGTGTACATGGATCGCAGTTTGCTTTGATCTTCTTCAATATGTGAATTTGGGCTCACAGAATCAAAGCCTGTGCTTGGTTTAATGCTTGCAATATGAGCTGTTGAACAAATAAAATTAACTATTGTAGTGTGAAAAAAAAAAAAAAAAGAATATAAGATTGGTAAGCTAACATAAAGAAAAAGTGGAAAATAAAACAGTTGAAATTAATAAAACAAAGGAGGGGGAAAAGAGAATATAATACATGTAGGACAAATAGGAAATGAGTAGTAAGATGGTAGATGTAACTCCAAGTATATCAGTCATTATGGTACATAATAAATAGTCTAACAAATTCAATTAAAGGCAAATAATAGAATGTTATATATTTTTAAATATCCAACTACGTGCTGCACACAACAGACTCACTTTAAATATGGAGAAACAAATTTTGAAAGCAAAAGAACAAAAAATCATACTATGAAATTATTACTATAGTAATTTTAGTAAAAGTACACTTTATAGAAGCAACATTACTAGAGAAAGAGAAAGATTTTGTCATGGAAGAAGGGGTAGGCCCCAAAAAGGTATTTATATATACCACATAATATAGCCACAAAATGTACAAAGCAAAATTGGACAGATGTACACTCATTGCATGAGGTTTAATTTCATTTTACGTTTTATTGAGCTTAATTTTAGAAATTACAAAATTCATTAGTTTTAAATATGCATTTCAAAGATTTTTAGCTGCTTTGGTGAGTCATAAAACCACCATCATGAATCTGTTTAGAACATTTTTATCCACGAATTAAGATTTCTCTTGTTCATTTTCAATTAATCCCTATTCCTATCCCCACACACAGGCAAACACTAAACTGTTTTTGTAAATGTCTTTCCTAGGTATTTCATATAAATGGAATCTTACAACATGTGAGCTCGAATCTAGCTTCTCTTGCTCGGTGTAATGCTTTTAAAATTCTTCCATGATGTAGCATGCATCAATATTTGTTCTGTTTTTACTGCTGAACAACATTCAACTGTGTGACTATAAGTCATTTGGCTGTCTGCTCAATGGTTGATGAGCATTTGAGTTGTTTCTAGTTTTGAAAAATTATGAATTAATGCTGCTATGGACATGCATATGTAAGTATTTGTGTAAATATATGTCTTTACTTTTCTAGATAGGAAAATAATTGCTGAATCTTACGGTAGTTTTATGTTTAATTTCTTAAGAAGCAAAATAGTTTGCAGGGTGGTTGTAACATTTACGGTCCTGTCAATAATATATGAATAACTTCTTCTCCACACTCTCACCAGCATGCATTATGCCCTGCTACTGATTAAAGCAATTGCAATGAATGTGAAATAATATCTCATTTTGGCTTTAATCTGTATTGCCAAACGTCTTGTGATATAGACTTTTTAATGTGTTTATTAGCCATTTGCACATGAACTTTGGTAAACTATGTATTTGAATCTTTGGCCCATTTTTTGATTAGATTGTTTCTTAATATTCAGTCATAAACATTTCTTGTAAATTATGAATAAAAGTCTTTAAGTAGTGTTTCATAATTTTCTTCCCAGGTCTTTTTTGTGCCTTTTTTTCTTCTTTGGGGGGGATTATTATTTTTTAAATTTAATTATTAAAATCTATAGATATTTATGGCATAAAACATGATACTTTGAAATATGTTCACATTGCAGAATGACTAAATAAAGCTAGTTAGCATATCTATTATATCACATACTTAACCATATTTGGAGGATGCGACCATTTAAAATCTACTCTCAACTATAGCCACCATTTTGTGGAAGAGATCTGAACTTATTTCTCCTTCTAACTAAATTTTTGTATCATTTGACAAACAACTTCCACTCTCACCCCCTGCCAAATGGTAACCACCATTTGACTCTCTGCTTCTATTAGTCTACTTTAGATTTCACATATAAATGAGATCATGCACTACTTATCTTTCTGTGCTTGACTTATTTCACTTAACATCATGTCCTCCAGGTGTATCCATGTTGTCACAAATGAGAGGATTTCCTTTTTTTAAAGTCTGAAGAGTATTCCATTTTTTATATATGACACATTATTCTTTATTTATCATCCCTTGATGGACATTTAGGTTGATTCCATAACCTGGCTATTGTTAGTAATGCTGCAATGAACATGGGAGTGCAAATATCTTTTTGAAAATTTCATCTTATTTCTTTGGGATTTATATGCAGAAGCAGAATTGGTGCATTATATGGTAGCTCTAGTTTTAACATTTTGAGGAAACTCCATACTGTTTTTCATAATGGTTTTATGCTTTTCTCCATTTAAAACTGGCCCAATTTCCCCATGAAATTAATGTTTACCTTTTTAATAAACATAGAAATTGACCATCTGTGGAGAAAAAAATTAAATATTAACTTTGAACTCAATTGAACTTCAACACAAAAAATGGTTACGTGCTAGTAAACAACCCCTGGGCATCTGCCCAGGAGCTAATAACTTATACTGATTGTTTTCGTAAAGTACATTTTCTGCATTAAGGCAAACAAACAACAGAATCTAGAGAATAGGCTAACCTTCCTGTGTTCCCTGAGTCCAGTCACCAAGGGCCCTCCTTCTTGGGCCTCAGGCCAAGAAAGGGATACTACAAAAGGGCTAGGGTCCCAGAACGCACAGAAGTTCCGTGAGACCTCTCCTCATCTGTGCATGGACAGTGGCCAACTCTGGATCTCAGGCTATTGCTTCCCGGTCTGGTGATGAATCCTCCATAGTCTAATGAGTGTGACTATATATACATTTCCTTCTCCCCTTCCCATTGCAATTCACTTATTATGTCATTTGCTTATTATACCATTTTCTTATTATATCTGCATTATCATTTACGTAGGATAAAGGTTCTTTGCCTTGAAAGGTATTGTGTATGTGTGTCTTTTCTTTTCCCTTCACGCATTTCCCACACAGAACACCATCACCATCCTAGTCTTTTTTTTTTTTTTTTTTTTTTTTTTTAGACTGAGTTTAGCTCTTGTTGCCCAGGCTGGAGTGCAATGGTGCAATCTCAGCTCACCGCAATCTCTGCCTCCTGGGTTTATGCGATTCTCCTGCCTCAGCCTCCCAAGTAGCTGGGATTACAGTCAGGCACCACCAGGTCTGGCTAATTTTGCATTTTTAGTAGAGATGGCATTTCTCCATGTTGGTCAGGCTGGACTCGATCTCCCGACCTCAGGTGAACTTTACACCTTGGCCTCCCAAAGTTCTGGGATTACAGGCATGAGTCACAGAGCCTGGCCCATCCTAGTCTTAAAGCTTGAAACTTACATTTGTCTTATGAGTTCCTTTCACAGAAAATTGATCCTGAAGCCTTCCAAGTAGTGTCAAGATACTGAAACCCCTTAATTTCTGTTTTCCTAACTGACCACCTGCTTCCTGCTGACCAACTCCTCTTCCTTACCCCTCCCTAATTTTTGTTTTCCTTCGCGTAGCTACATTTCTTCCTCACTATTTAAACCCCCATTTTAGTTGGTTAGGGAATGGATTTGAGGCTTATCTCCCATCTCCTCTGCTGCAGCACCTGAATAAGCCTTCTTCCCAGGTAATGCTAACCTCAGTGATTGGCTTTCTGTGTGGTGAGCAGAGGGACCTAGATTGACCACCTGGCATTTCAGTAAACCATTGAGTATAATGATAGCTATGAGCTTGTCATATACAGCCTTTGTCATATTGAAATACGTTTCTTCCATACGTAAATCGCAAAGGATATTTATTATGACAGGATGTGGAATTTTGTCAAATGTTTTTACTGCATCTATTAAGATGATCACATTTTTTATCCTGCCTACTTTTAATGTAGTGTATGACATTTATTATTATTATTATTACTATTATTTAGAGTCAGGATCTCACTTAGTCACCCACGCTGGTGTGCAGTGATGCAATCTTGGCTCACTGCAGGCTCAAACTCCTGGGCTCAAGTGATTCTCCTATCTTGGCCCCTCGAGTAGCTAGGACATAAAGGTGCATGCCACTACACCCAGCTACTTTTCTTTATTTCTTGTAGAAATGAGGTCTCATTTTGTTTCCCAGGCTGGTCTCAAACTACTGCCCTCAAACAATTCTCCCATTTTGGTCTCCCACAGTGTTGGGATTATGGATGTGAGCCACTGCACCTGGCCTCACATTTATTATTATGAATTATATTTCAGACAATTCGTAGATCTCCATTAATTTGAGGTCAGTTACTGGAAATTTATTTTCTTTTGGTGGTATCCTGTTTCCCTGATTCTTTGTTATTGATGTAGCACGTAGTGGGTGTAGATTCTGTTTAGTATGTGGATATCTAATTGTCCCAGCACTACTGATTGAACAGATTATGGTTTCCTAAATAAACTATCTAGAAAAAAAGTAAAAAAAAAAAATCAGTCTAACAAAAATAGAAGAATTTATTTATAGATTTTTAACTGGCTGAGTTGATCTATATGCCTATTCTTATGCCAGTTCCATAGTGTCTTGACTTACTGCTGCTTTGTAGTATGTTTTGAAATCAGAAAGTGTACATCCTCACAATTGGTTTTCCTTTTCAAATTGTTATGGCTATTCTGGACCAATTACATCTTTATATAAAATGTATACTTATGTCAATTTCAGAAAAATCTGTAGAGATTTTTATAGGACTCGCACTGATTTTTGAGATTTATTTTAAAACTGCAGCCATCTTAGCAATATTTTGTGTTCCACTCCATAAACAAGAAATCTTTTCATTTATTTAGAGCTTAACTACTTTTAATAATATTTTGCTCTTTTCAATGTACTAGTCCTGCATGTGTTTTGTTAAATTAATTTCTAATTGTTCTATTTTTTTGATGCTGTTTTAATGAAATTTTTTTCTTTATGTTCATTTTGAATTATTTATAGAAAACAATTTTTGTATATTATTCATGCATCTTGCAACTTTGTAGAACAATTTTATTTATTAGTTCTAATAGTTTTTAAATTTTATTTCTTAGAATTTTCACTGTATAAAATCATTTTATCTGCATATAGAAATAGGTTGATCTGTTCATTTCCAATCTAGATACTTAATTTTTTTTCCTTGCCTCATTGTCATAGCTATAACCTGCTCAATAGTGTTGAACCATGAGAAAAAACATTTTAATCTTGTTCCCAATATTAGGAAAAATCTCTAATTCTTTTAAAATTCATTATTATGCTAGTTATGAGTGTCTTACAGATGTTCTTTATCAGGTTGAGGACGTTCACTTCTATTAAGAATTAGCAGGTTTTTAATCATGAATGGGTGAATAACTTTGTCATAATTTTTCTTCTTGATATGGTCAAGTATTTATTTGTTCTTTATTATATTAAATATTACAATACACAAAATTGAAGTAGATCTCACTTCATAGTGTGCAAACTATTTGCATTTTTCAATTGTTCTATAATTTATTTTTTAGCTTTCATTTTAGATTCAGAGGTGCATGTTTAGGTATATTATATAGGTAAATTGTTTGGGGACTTTAGTATACACATTATTTTCTTACCTAGGTAAGAAGCACAGTACCCATTACGTGTTTTGTTTTCAGTCCTCAGCCTCCTCTCATTCTTCTATTCTCAAGTAGCCCTGGTATCTGTTGTTCCCTTCTTTATGTTCATATGTACTGAGGGTTTAGCTTCTACTTATGAGTAAAGACATACAGTATTTGGTTTTCTATTCCTGTGTTGGTATGCTGAGGAAAATTTTCTCCAGCTCCATCCTTGTTGTTGCAACAGACATGATCTCATTCTTTTCATTCTTCTTCTTATTCTTTTTATTATACTTTAAGTTCTGTGGTACATGTGCAGAACATGCAGGTTTGTTACATAGGTATACACTTGCCATGGTGGTTTGCTGCACCCATCAACCCATCACCTACATTAGGTATTTCTCCTAATATAATACCTCCCCTAGCCCCCCATCCCCTGACAGGCCCCAGTGTGTGATGCTCCCCTCCCTGTGTCCATGTGTTCTCATTGTTCAACTCCCACTTATGAGTGAGAACATGTGGTATTTGGTTTTCTGTTCTTGTGTTAGTTTGCTGAGAATGATGTTTTCCAGCTTCATCCATGTCCCTGCAAAGGACACGAACTCATTCTTTTTTATGGCTGCATAGTATTCCATGGTGTATATGTGCCATATTTTCTTTATCCAGTCCATCTTTGATGGAGATTTAGGTTGATTCCAAGTGTTCGCTATTGTGAATAGTGCTGCAGTAAACACATGTGTGCATGTGTGTTTATAGTAGACTGATTTATAATCCTTTGGGTATACACCCAGTAATGGGAATGCTGGGTCAAATGGTATTTCCGGTTCTAGATCCCTGAGGAATCACCACACTGTTTTCCACAATGGTTGAACTAGTTTACACTTCTACCAACAGTGTAAAAGCGTTCCTTTTTCTCCACATCCTCTCCAGCATCTGTTGTTTCCTGACTTTTTAATGATCACCATTCTAACTGATGTGAGATGGTATCTCATTGTGGTTTTGATTTGCATTTCTCGAATGACCAGTGATGATGAGCATTTTTTCATGTGTCTGTTGGCTGCATAAATGTCTTCTTTTGAAAAGTGACTGTTCGTATCCTTCATCCACTTTTTGATGGTTTTTTTTTTTTTTTCTGGTAAATTTATTTAAGTTCTTTGTAGTTTCTGGATATTACTCCTTTGTCAGACGGATAGATTGCAAAAATTTTCTCCCATTCTGTGCATTGTCTGTTCACTCTGATGATAGTTTCTTTCACTGTGCAGAAGCTCTTTAGTTTAATCAGATCCGATTTGTCAATTTTGGCTTTTGTTGTCATTGTTTTCATTTTTAGACTCAAAATCTTTGCTCATGCTTATGTCCTGAATAGTATTGCCTCGGTTTTCTTCTAGATTTTTATGGTTTTAGGTCTTATGTTTAAGTCCTTACTCTCATTTTTTTTTTATGGCTGCACAGTATTCCTTTCTGTTTATTTTCCACATTTTTGATAATTTCAATTTACCACTGATGAACATTTAGTTTAATTCCATGTCTCTTATTGTCAATAATGCCACAATGAATATATGTATGCATGTGTCTTTATAGTAGAATGAGTTATATTTCATTGAGTATATAACCAATAATGGGATTACTGGGTCAAATGGTAGTTCTGTTTTAATTTTTTCAGGAAATTGACAACTGTTTTCTACAGTGACTGAGCTGCTTTACATTCCCACCAGCTATATATAAGTGTTCCATTTTCTCTACAACTTCACGAGCATCTGTTATTTTTTTGACTTTTTAATAATGCCCATACTGATTTGCGTGAGATGGTATCTAATTATGGTTGTGACTTGCATTTCTCTAGCAAATAGGGATGTTGAGCATTTTTTATGTGCTTATTGGTTGCATGTAAGTTTTCTTGAAAAGTATCTGTTAATGTTCTTTGCTCATTTTTAATGGAGTTATTTATTTTTTGTTTGTTAATTTGTTAGTTTCTTATAGATTCTGGCTATTAGACCATCGGCAGACACATAAATTGCAAATATTTCCTCCCATTTGGTAGGTTGTCTATTTACTGTGTTGATAGTTTATTTTGTAGTATAGAGGCTCTTAATTTGATTAGGTCCCACTTGTTAATTTATGTTTGTGTTGCAATTGCTTTTGCCATCTTTATTAAGAAATCTTTGCCAGATCCTATGAACAAGATATTTCCAAAGTTATATTCCAAGGATTTTATGGTTTTAGGTTTTACATTTAAGTCTTTGATTCACCTTGAGTTGATTTTTGTATATGACACAAAGAATGAGTCCAGTTTCAATCTTCTACATATGTCTAGCCAGTTATTACATCACCACTTATTAAATAGGGAGTGTTTTCACTGTTGCTTTTTTTTTTTTTTTTTGCCAAATTTTTTGAAGACCAGATGGTTGTAGGTATGCAGCTTTATTTCTAGGCTCTCTATTCTGTTCAATTGGTCTGTGTGTCTATTTTTTGACAAGTACCATTCTGTTCTGGTTACCGTAGCCTTGTATTATAGTTTGAAGATGGGTAATGTGATTTCTCCAATTTTGTTCATTTTTCTTTGGCTATTCTGGCTCTTTTTGGTTCCATATACATTTTACAAAAGATTTTCTAATTCTATAAGGAATATCATTGGCAGTTTGATAAGGAATAGCATTGAATCCATAAATTGCTTTGGGCAGTAGGATCATTTCAACAATATTGAGTCTTCCTGTCCACGAGCATAATATGTTTTCCATTTGTTTGTGTCATCTCTGACTTCGAGCAGTGTTTTATAATTCTTATTGTAGATTTTCACCTCCCTAGTTGGCTGTATTCCTTGGTATTTTATTCTTTTGTTTTCCGGCTGTTGTGAATGATATTATGTTCTTGATTAGCCTCTCACCTTAGTTGTTGTTGGTACACAGAAATGCTACTAATTTCTGCACATTGATTTTGTATCCAGGTAATTTTCTAAGGTTGTTTATCAGACTTAGAAGCTATTGGGAAGATACTGTGGAATTTTCTAGGTATAGAATCATATTAGGTGCAAAAAGATGGTTTGACTTCCTCTTTTGCTAAAAGGATATCATTTATTACTTTTTCTTGCCTTGCATAGAATATCCAGTCCAGTCTTACGTTGAGTAGAAGTGGTGAGAGTGGGCATCTTTGCCTTGTTCCAGTTCTCAAGGGGAATGTTCCCAGCATTTGCCCATTCAGTATGATGTTGATTGTGTGTCTGTCATAGAAAGCTTTTGTGTTGTATGTTTGCTCAATACCTTGCTAGTTGAGGATTTTAAGATGAATGGATGTTAAATTTTATCAAAAGCCTTTTCTGCATCTATTGAGATAATTGTGTTGGTTTTGTTTTTAGTTCCATTTATGTAATGAATTACATTTATTGATTTTCATATGCAGAAACAATCTTTCACCCGAGGGATAAAGCTTACTTGATAATGATGGATTAGCTCTTTGATGCACTACCAAATTTGGTTTGCAAGTACTTTGTTGAGGATTTTTCCATCTCTGTTTATCAAATATATTAGTCTAAAGCTTTATTTTTGTGTCTTTATCAGGTTTTGTTATCAGAGTGATGCTGGCCTCCTAGAATGTGTTAGGTAGCAGTCCCTCCTCCTCAATATTTTAGATTAGTGTTAGTAGGAATGGTATCAGCCTTTCTTTATACTTGTAGAAATCAGACTGTGAATCAATCTGGTCCTCAGCTTCTTTTGGTTGGTAGGCGTTCTATTATTGATTCAATTTTGGAACTTATGATTGGTCTGTTCAGAGATTCAATACTTTTGTAGTTCAATATAGACATGTTCTATGTTTCTAGGAATTTAATTTTTTCCAGGTGTTTTAGCTGGGTGCGTAGAGGTGTTCAAAGCAATCTCTGAGGAATTTTGTATTTCTGGAGGTTGTGGTAACATCCCGTTTGTCATTTCTGATTTTATTTACTTAGATCATATCTTTTTATATTAGTGTATTCAGTGTTCTATCAATATATTGTTTTGAAATAATCAACACCTAGATTTGTTGATCCTTTGTATGGTTTCCTGTGTCTCAATTTCCTTCAATTCGGTCCTTACTTTGGTTATGTCTTGTCTTCTGCTACCTTTGGAGTTGGTTTGCTCTGCTTTTTCTAGTTCTTCCAGTTGTGGTTTTAAGTTGTTAATTGGAGATCTTTCTAACTTTTTGATATGTGCATTTAGCAATGTAAACTTCCCTCTTAACATTACTTTATCTACGTACCAGAGCTTCTGACATGGTGTACCTTTGTTCTCATTAGTTTCAAAGAATTTCTTGATTCCTGCCTTAATTTCAATATTTATCAAAAAGTTACCAAAAAGTAATTCAGGAGCACGTTAATTTCCATGTAATTATATGGTTTTGAGGAATTTTCTTAGTATTGATTTATATATTTATTGTGCTGTGGTCTGAGTGTGGTTGGTATAATTTTGTTTTAAAATTTGTTGAGAATTTTTTTATGATGGATTTTGTGCTCCATTTTAGAGTATGTGCTATGTGCAGATGAGAAGAGTGTATATTCTGTTGTTTTGGGGTGGAGAGTTCTGTAGATGTCTAATAGGTCTATTTGGTCAAGTGTTGAGTTCAGGTCACAAATATCTTTGTTATTTTTCTGCCCCGATGATCTGTCTAACACTGTCTCTGGAGTACAGAAGCTTCCACTATTATTGTATGGCAATCTAAGTTTCCTTATAGGTTTCTAAGTACTAAGTATGTAAATCTGTGTGCTCCTGTTTTAGGTGCATATATTCTTAAGATAGTAATATCTTCTTGTTGAATTAAATACTTTACAAATATGTAATTCCTTTCTTTGTCATTTTTGATCTTTGTTTGTTTAAAGTCTGTTTTGTCTGAAATTAGAATAGCAATCCTGGCTTTTTTCCGTTTTCTGTTTACTTCCCAGCCTTTTCTGCATCCATTCTCTTTGAACCTATGGGTGTAATTGCATGTGAGAGCGATCTTTTGAAGACAGGATACCATTGGGTCTTCCTTTTTTATGCAACTTGCCACTCTGTGCCTTTTATTTGGGGCATTTAGCTCATTTACATTCAAGGTTAATCTTGATATGTACAGATTTGATTCTGTCATCTTGTTCCTAGCTGGCTAATATGCAGAGCTGATTGTGTACTTACTTTATATGTCAATGATTCATGCACTTAAGTGTCTTTTTCTGGTAGCTGGTAATGGTCTTTCCATATTTAGCACTCCCTTAAGGACTTCTTGTAAAGCAGAACTGTTGGTAATGAATTTCATTAGCATTTGTTTTTCTGAAAATGATCTTATTTCTCCTTCATGTATTAAGCTTATTTTGGCAGGAATAAAATTTGTGGTTGAAATTTATTTCCTTTATGAATAATGTATATAGGCCACCAATGTCTTCTGGATTGTAGTGTTTCTGCTGAAAGATCCACTATTAGTCTGATGGGATACCATTTGTAGGTGACCTGCTCCTACTCTTTTGCTGCCTTTATCATTTTTTTCTTTATTTCAACCTTGAAGAATCTGATAACAATGTGTGTTAGGGATCGTTTTCTTGTATAGTATCTTCTGGGGTCTCTGCACTTCTTGAATTTTAATACTGGCTTCTCTAGCAAAGTTGAGGAAATTTTTATTGATTGTATTTTCAAATATCTTTTCCAAGATACTTGTTTTTGCTTCTTGTTTCAGGGATGCAAATGAGTCATTAATTTGCACTCTTTACATAATCCTATATTTCTCAGAATTTTTTTTCAATCTTCTTTATTCTTTTCTCTTTACTTTTACCCTAGTGTTTTCAATGACCTGGTCTTAATGCTCTGAGATTTGTCCCTCACCTTGGTTGATTCTACTGTTAATACTTGAGATTGTATTATGAAATATCTGAAATGAGTTTTTCAGCTCTATTGGATCCATTTAGTTTTCTTTTTAAAGAGGTCATTTTGTCTTTGAGCTCATTGTTTTATCATATCCTTAGATTCCTTGGATTGGGTTTCAAATTTTTCCAAAGCTCAATGATCTTCATTCCTATATATTTTCTGAATTCTATTTCTGTCATTTCAGCCATTTCAACCTGGTTAGGAAACATTGCTGAGGAACTAGTGGGTTTGTTTGGAGAAAATAGTACACTGTGTCTTTTGGGGTTACTAGAGTTCTTGTGCTGATTATTTCTTATCATTGTAGGCTGATGTTCCTTCAGTCTTTGAAGTTGTCTTCCTTTGGATGCAGTTTTTGCTTTTTATCTTCTTTGATGCCTTTGGGGGTTTGATTGTGGAATAAAGTAGGTTCAATCAACGAGCTTCATTTCTGGAAGATTTTAAGGGGATAAGTCTCAACTCTTAGACTCTGTGTGCTAACTCTGAGGGGGGCTGATATATGGCCCCTTGCTTTGTTCTGTGGCCCCTCAAGTTTAAAAACCTGCTGTGCTGAAGGGTCCAATATGTTCCCAGTCCACTAGCTACAACACTTTGATTGGCAGTGCTGGCTAAAGCATCTTGTTGGCATAGTGGCAGTGGGATCCATGTTTGCTTGTGTGTGCCAGCAGCTGCAGCAGTGTGGTGGGGTGCACATGCATGGGCTGGTATGGCACACTGGCAGGAGTGGGGCTGTAGCATTCCTGCTTGTGCCTATGCCAGTGGCCTCTAATCTTTTTTATATGTTGTTGGATTTGGTTTGCTTATATTTACTTGAAGATAACTGCACATATATTGGTAAGAAATAATGGTATGTAGTAGTTTTTCTTTTCTTGAGATGACATTGTCTATTTTTTTTTTAATCAGGCCATATATAATGGGTTATTTTTTTCTCTTTTATTTTCTTGTAAATGTGTTTTTTAGATTGGTGTTGATTACTTAATCTTTTGATAAAATTAAACAATAAGGGCACTTAGTCCTTGACTCTTATTTATGGGAAGTTTTAAAATTACCACTATAAACGCTTTATTGTTACAGATTGGAATATATTTTCTGTTTCTTCTTAAGTGGGTTTTAGAAGTTTTGCATTTGTGGTAATCTATGTCATCTAAGATATCTAAATTGCTTTCATACAGTTGTTCATGTTATTTCTTATAATCGTCTTTATTTCCACAACATCTGTAAAAATACCCCTCTTTTATTCTAAATTTAACTCATTTGAGTCATCTCTATTTTTATTTTTGGTAAGTCTAGCCATAGTTGCCAATTTGTTAATGTTTTCAAATAAGCAAAATTTGGTTGTATTGTTTTCTGTCTATTATTTTCTAGTCTTTATTGTATTTATCTCCATTCTCATATTTATTATTCACTACCTTTTGCTTGCTTTTAATAAATTCTATTGTCTAAAAATAAAAAAAAAAAAATAGGTGAAATAACCAGTTGGAAAAGTTATAATATTTGTATCATAAACAATATGTAACATTCCTGATATAGAAAGAGTTTATACAAATTAAGAAAATAACTTTTAAAAAGTCAAGACATATACATTGTGTAAAGAGAGAATTATAAATGCATACATAATACACAGAAATAAACACTAATATTCTTTAATGACCTGAAAAAATAATATTTTTCAAAAGAAGAAAACTATCTTAAGACATTACTTTTATTCTATTATATTTACAACAATTCCATATTTTGATGACATAAAACAATAATATGATTAATAAATTAACAAGGCTTGGTATCATGACTCATGTCTGTAATCTCAATATTTTGGGGGGCAGAGGCAGGACAATCACTTAAGCCCAGTAGTTCAAGACTAGCCTGGGCAGTGTAGGGAGACCCTGTCTCTACAAAATACATACTTATATATATTTTTAACAACCAGAAAATGTGGTGTACATCTGTGGTCCCAGCTACTCTGGAGGCTGAGATGGGAGGATCACTTGAGCCTGGAAGGTCTGGACTGCAGTGAGCCATGTTCATCCCAGTGCACTAAGTATCACTGAAAGGGTAATAACCCCAGTGCACTAAGTATCATTGAAAGAGTGATTTCAGTATCACTAAAAGACTAAATGTTTAACATTCTCATCACAAAAAAATATGAAGTATCTGTGGTTCTATATATGCTAATTAGTTTAATTTAATTATTTTACATTGTATTACAAATAATAATACCACTTTGTACTTTATAAGTATATACAACTGTAATTTGTCAACATATAGTGTATTTTTTAAATAGACAAGAAAAATTGTTTTAAGCTGGTATTGGGACTACAGATTCTCTAAATGGGAAAATAACCGAGCCTTTAATTGTAGCATACAAACAAATAGAAAACAAAACAAATAACAAATCAGTGATTGGCAAAAAGATCACAGACCTAAATGTGAAAGGCAAAGCTTAAAGTATTTTAAGAACAGTTTAGTGAGTCTTTTGTTGAACTAGTTTAAGTCAAAATTTCCTGACATTAAGAATGTATGAGCATAAAGGAAAAGACTGAAAATTGCACTGATAAATTTGAGTTTTAAAAATGTTTGTATAATGATACTATTTCCACAATTTAACAATAAACCAATGACAGTTAGGCAATGTAGTTTCAGTGCTTATAAACATGAAGTGATTAGTTTCTGGAACATATAAACAACTTCTACAAATCAATGTATTTAAGAAAATGAAAAATAAGCAAAGGATATAGGCAGTCAATTCACACAAGTCACTTACATGACTGAGAAACATGGATGAATCCTCAATCTCATTTATAATCAGGAAAACTCAAAATCACACTGTTTCCGTGTCTCGTTTATTATGAACATAGCAAAACAAAGTTTGACACTACAAAGTGTTAGCCGCAGTGTAGAGTCCTGGGTACTCTCAGACACATATGGTACAGATATAAAGAAGTATAACTATTTTAGGGGGGAAATTTGGCAAAATTTCATAAAGTTGAATTTGATTATACCCACTGGGCCTCCTGTCAAGTCTGTCTACACTTAACCTCCAGCAATATGTCAATTAAACTTAAAGTGTTCTAACCAATACTAAATTCAATTGTGGACTTCTGCTCCTAAACTTTTGTCCAGTAAGCTGTCTATCTCTCCAGTGTTCAGGGCAGCGGTTTGTCCTATGACCTCAGTTCTCTGACATAGCAAAGATTTGTTGATTTTGAATTTTTTTTTTTTTTATAGTGAAGAAACTTATTACAGTATTTGTTCAATTCGTCCCTCACTTTCTTGGTGCTATTTTTGTAATATATTTTAGTTTTGCATATGCTAATAACACAAAAATACTTCCGTTTTTGTGTTAGTTATCTTTTAGAGCAATTAAAATTAAAATAACCCATTTAATTTTACTTTTATTTAATCTATTTACTGTGTTCTTCATTAATTTTTATAGCATCAAGTCTCTGACCTTTATCATATCTGTTCTTCCTGATTTTTTACCATTTCTAGTAGGCTAGAACTGGTAGTGTAACTGGAAAGGGGTCCCAATCCAGAACTCAAGAGAGGTCTCTTCGATTTCACAGAAGACAGAATTTGAGGCGAGTCCATGAAGCAAAGTGAAAACAAGTCTTTTAAGAAAGTAAAGGAATAAAAGAATGGCTAACCAAGAAATAACCATAAAAAGAAACATAAAAATAACCATAAAAACCATTTTTTTGATTATTGTCCATTTTTATTATTCATGAGTTTTTCAGGAAAGCGGTGGGCAATTCCCAGAGCTGAGGTTCCCCCCGTTTTTCGACTATATAGAGTAACTTCCTGACATTGCCATGGCATTTATAAATTGTCATGGCACTGATGAGAGTGTAGCTGTGAGGACAACCAGAGGTCATTCTCATTGCCATCTTGGTTTTGCTGGGGTTTAGCCAGCTTCTTTACTGCAACCTGTTTTACCAGCAAGGTTTTTATGACCTTGTGCCAATCTCCTAACTCATTCTGTGACTTAGAGGGCCTAACCATCTGAGAATGCAACCCAGTATGCCTCAGCCTCATTTTACCCAGCTCCTATTTAAGATGGAATTTCTCTGGTTCAAACACCTCTGGCATTTCCCCCATCTCTTTTATAAGAGATCCCTTAATCCTAAGAATTATATAACCCTATATTTTATTCTGTTATCTCTCTTCTTTACATCTGGGTTTCTGTATGCACCTGGCCAACAGACAAACAGACTCTCCATGGCTAACTGAGGTATTCAAAGTTAAAACAGAACCAGACAGCCATCACAACACCTCCCTTTCTATAATCAAGCCAAACCAGTTTCTGTTTTTACTGCCAAGACAAATCACAGCCAGAATTGTCTTCCTCCTCTTTGCTGTTTGAAAGAAACATCTGACAGAGGCTTTTGGTTTGGGGATTGAAAACCGCCAAATCAGGGCTCAACTATTTTGATCATTCATAACTGAACAAGTTTGAATCCTTTATTTGCATAAATGAACCTGATTGAGAACAACGCAAAAACTTTCCTTATTTAAGCCAGACCTCTCTTTCTTCTTCAGAGAGCACACTCACTTTCATTTGCAATGAAGGTTGTGCCTCCTCAATCTTCAGATTGTTTTTTCTCCTATGTACAACTCCTTTGTTGTTTTTCTCTTCTTTTGTAAGTTAGAAAGTAAAGTTCTCCTTTATTCCTCTGCAAATCTCATGATATTCTTGTTAACACATTTCTCTAATGTACTGTCATGATCCCCCAACAAACACAAACACACACGCGCGCACACACACATACACGCACACGTTTTTCTCTCTGTGTTTTAATTTGGGTAATTTTACTTGATCTATCTTCAAGTTCATGAATGCTTTCCTCATTTATATTCAAGTTATCAATGAGCTTGTTTAAAGTACTCTGATATTTCATGTCATCTACTTTTATCATTAGAGACAAACATCTCATTATTATTTTAAATATATTCTGTGAAATAATGTCAACATCTTTGTCATATCTGAGTCTTGTTTTAATAATTGTCACACCACTTGAAAGTGTGTTTTTCTTCCTTTTTAATATTTCTTATAATTTTTGTGAAAGCCAGGCATGTTAGAAAGGGCAGTAAGTAATGAGCTAAATATTTTTTATACTTAATGATGAACACACATTTTCTTCAGCTAGACCTTTGTTGTTCAAGTTTGTGTTAGTATAGTCAGGAATGGGTTGATGTTGTTAAGGTTATGGCAACTGCATCTTAGGCTGTAAATTCCTCAGTGATATGTTGTGTTTAAAAGGCGGAGTAGTTTAACAGAAGTTATTTTTGCAATGTCTGCTTCTATTTGGGTTTTGGTTCTGTGTCTTTTCTTTTGTTGTTGTTGTTGTACCCCAGAGAAAACCTGTCTCTTGTAGCTCTTCAAGCTATATTTTACTCTTATTTTCACTCAACACTTGTTAACTTGATACTGGGTAGTGACATAATGAAGCATTATCTGATGTTCTGATTAAGCCTTGGTTTTAGGCATGCACTCTGTCACTGGATCTTGGGGACATGGCCTTTATAATTGCTGCTGTCTACTCTCTATTTCTAGTCCTGGGCCCAGTAATAGTCTTGCCCCTCTACCAGGGGTGTAGCTGATTCTTCTCTTCTGTTCCTTCACCATTGAGTCAAGGTGACAGTTTTATTGTTTCTCCAATATAGTTTAAGGTAACTATCCTCCCCAGTACAGATTAAGGAACATAGGGGATGCAAGTTGTACAGAATTTTGCCAGTGACTGTTCTGTCCCTCTTCTAACCCATAGCCAAGAGGAGAAACTTTTTAGTATTCGTGATAATCTTTTCTGTGAGCATCTGGTGGAATTTTTGGAAGAAAAGCCTAAAAGAGGGTGTGAAACCTCCTATATTTGGAAACTTCAGGGGCTTCACACTCTCAAGCCTTTAGCCTTTACCAATTAGTCCATGTTCACCCTTTAGCAATTCATTGATTTTTTTAGTTCGATTTTATTACTGTTGTATATGATACCTGGTAGTATCAGTCCCAGTAAGGAAATACTCAAGTTTTGTTTCTCCCTGAAAGCTCATGTTAGTTTACAAGATTTCTTATTAGCTAATTGCCCTGTGGCTGCAGTTCTCCTGTGGATTTAATAAAGGAATTAATTTGCGGTTCATCTAAGTTTTAATAGGTACCGATATTCTTCCCAGATCTGTATGTCTTTGAGCTTAAATCGGAAGTCTCAAATCATGCACTTTTGATGATACTAGTATATTTTTATTCTTTATAAACAATCTCAAAAGTTAGAGTTACCATGTAAATAATTTTCTTACTGAAAAATGTGAGTCTAAGTTGGCAAAATGATTCTCCAGTATCCCAGATGCTTTAATGTTTTTTCCTACAAGAGAAAGGAGGATTCTCTGTATTACCATAATATAAACATCAAAGTTAGGAAATTATCACTAATAGTTTATTATGCTCTTTTCCAATTAAAATTTCTCAATATATTCAAATAGTGTCCTTTATATCAAAAGAATACAGTTCATAATCATAATTGCCTTTAGTTTTTCATGTCTTTTGGTCTTCACTCTAAAATAGTTCTCCAGCCTTTCTTTGAATTTCACGACTTCAACACTTTTGAAGTTTAAAAACAAGTTATCTTGGAGAATTCCTTCAATTTGAAATTGTTTGGTTATTTCTTCTGGTTAGATATTTAGTTTCAGGTCATGAGTTTTTGATATGATATCACAGAGTGAGGCTGTATTCTTCCCATTGCATTTTATCAGCTGGTGTGTGATTTAGATTTTTCCCATGATTGATGGTAGTTGATCGGTTGATTAAGGGGCTGTCTGCCAGTATTCACCAATGTAAAATTAATCTTTTCAGCTTTGCAATTAATAATAAATGTTTTCCCCGTCTCTACTAAAAAATACAAAAAACTATCCGGGCGAGGTGGCGGGCACCTGTAGTCCCAGCTACTCGGGAGGCTGAGGCAGGAGAATGGCGTAAACCCAGGAGGCGGAGCTTGCAGTGAGCTGAGATCCGGCCACTGCACTCCAGCCTGGGCGACAGAGCGAGACTCTGTCTCAAACAACAACAACAACAACAACAACAACAACAACAACAACAACATAATAATAATAATAATAAATGTTTTATGAGGGAATACTTTGCAACTACATAAATATCCTATTTCTCATCAAATTTCCCATTTATTAATTTATTTAGTTATATCTCTAATGACTCTTGGTTCTCAGTTTCATGCAATGAGTTATAATTTATCATTGCCATTATTTATTTTGATGCTCAAATTTCCCCAATTTGGACAATGAAGGTCCATTTTATATGTCATTTTAATATGTCCCAATATTCCTTCAGTTCTCCCTTGCTTCCTGGCACAAGATATTTTAGATGCATCTTGTATTTTTCCTCCTTATCCCCAAAAAGAGCAATTTCCCCCACAGAACCCTGGTCCCATTGGTGGACAACAGTATTTAAAAGCATAGATTCAGGTAGTCAGTACACGCACTGTTATGGGAGCATCATCCATCTACATATATGCACATCCAAATATATATCAATCAATGTTTATCAACTTTTATATGTTAAAGACAATGAGTTTATATTAATATCTCTAATTCCACACTAATGGTACTTTTTGCATTGTAGGTTTTTTTTCTATATTTGTAATTTTCTTATCTGACAATGAACACTCAGTCTCCATTATTCTTAATATATTTACTTGCTATGTGCTATACAAAGCAATAGGAGGCATTATCTTTTCATTCAATAAACTAAAATATAGTTGTGACAACAGGACATATGAAAAGTCTCCCATTCTCTGTCCACTTTTATTCTCTGCAACCCACATAGATGCACTTCTCACTATTCGTGGGCTGTGACTCCTCATGGTAGCTCACACATCTGTGCCGAATCTTTGTCAACCTATTTAGGCTAATCTTCATGCCCTACTGTCCCTTTCTGAGCATGGTCACTATCCTCACTACTGTCAGGCTCTGACACTTCAAGCAAGGCTCCCTGTGTGCAGGAATCCCCTCCTCATGTTGCTGGGGCTCTCAGATCCCATCTTTGTCCCTGAACCACTTATGCCTGGTGCAGTGTCCTACCTTTCTCTGTTATGCATGCTGACTAGGACCAAAATGGTCAGGAAACGAAGGGAAAACTGAAGGTCTTAGTTATATATGTAAATGTGTTGTTAACTCCCGTGTTCAACTTTTCATAAGTTTTGTCACAATTATATTGAAATTCTTTAATGGAAAATAATGAGTATCATACTTCTTTGTGTAATAAATAAACAATTATGCATAGTAGGGCTCAGTTAACATATATTGGTTTTGTTTCTTTAGTCTGTGCTGCTCTTATTCATTCATTATTTTTCTCGTTTATTAAATACATTATATGCTATAGGTGTGTATCTATATTATACACGTGTGTGTGTGTGTGTGTGTGTGTGTATGAATGTATGAAGTAATGACATCTAAGAAAAGGAAAAAGATTGTTATAAAAAATGATGGCGGTCGGGCGCGGTGGCTCATGCCTGTAATCCCATTACTTTCGGAGGCCTAGGCGGGTGGATCTCCTGAGTTCAGGAGTTTAAGACCAGCCTGGTCAACATGGCGAAACCCCATCTCTACTGAAAATACAAAAATTAGCCAGGTGTGGTGGTATATACCTGTTATCTCAGCTACTCGGGAAGCTGAGGCAGGAGAATCACTTGAACCCAGGAGACAGAGGTTGTAGTGAGCTGAGATCATGCCACTGCACGTCAGCCTGGGTGACAGAGCAAGACTCCATCTCAAAAAAAAAAAAAAAAAAATGACACCATACTAGCCGCCATTTAGGTAGTCATTTACTTTAACGACCTGTTTATAATAGACCATGAAAAACAAAATTCGTAGCTTTTACAGGAGTATTTTAAATGTACTTAAAGTAACTATGTAACATGAAATATTTTAGGAATAAAAAATAAATTTGAAGTCTTCAGGGACTTTTGATTTCAGCTCCAGCATGTAAAATTTAGAGTCCTCACTTCAGTCTTTACAGGAAAATGTTTCATCAGTTGGAATTCAATAACTTTTTTTGGGCCTATCACAGAACCAAGGTCCCAGGACAAACTGCCAACTTGAAATCTAGAGAGTTAGATTGCTGCAAAGAGACAAACTGTGTCTGGGTAATTGGGAGGAAAGTTGCTGCAGCCATAAACTCTTAGGGGCAGTTGTATGGTAATTTTATTAAATTGCTGAAAACGAAGTATAGATTAGAATAAAAATTATAATCTTTTGAGGGGTCACATTTTACGGCCCCCTGCACTTTCACAGGCCTTACTTATGAGAACTAGAACAGGTTAACAAGGAGAAGATCTGAGATATATCCCTAATGGCTTTGGCAAGAGGAGAGAAAAATAATCATCTTGGAATAAACCCAAAGCCTTCTCCATGACATAGGCATACTCTCCAGAGAGAAATACATTGCCAGAACCTTATACCAAATGGGGCAAGGGTTTTGATTCCACTCCAATCTTCTCCAGACTTACTATCTCACACCATAAAGGATAACATAATACTAAACAGTGCTTCTAGGAAATAAATTCATAATACTGCAGCCAAAGAAGTGAATAGGGGCCAAGCAGGGAAAAACGCTACACCACAGGAGAAACACTTGTGAAACTATAGACCTGAGACACAGGCCCACTTAAAGACTAAAGTTTACCCAGATGATTATAGAACAATATACTTCCTCATAACTTACCACCTATGGTACTATAACAGTGGATTAAATTTTAAAGAGTTGAACAGCACAGGCTTTCTCTGAGCAAAAGACAACAGTGGAAATAACAGCAAGGATAGTGAGGAAATTTGAAGCCTCTGGCACCTACACAAACAACGAACAATGAGCAAAGGCCAATTTCTAAAGTTGTACTTACCTCAGTTCTTATTGAGAGAGCCAGGTAGGAAAGGGTCACCAGAAAAACTCCAGCCGGCCTGCACACTGAGAGCAGTGCACTGGGATGGAGCCACAGAGACTCATGCTGTTTGCAGCAGGGAGGAGCCTGGCCCCTCCTCTTCCTGGGTGAAACCTGGAGTTCAATCTGCCAGGCAGGAAGCACTCTAGCAGGGACTCTGGCCTTGCGGAGAGTCCCTATTTCCTTCTTTTTCTTTCACCCAATAAACCTTGCCCTCCTCACTCTTCAGATTGTCTGTGAGCCTAATTTTTTGTGGCCTTGTGATAGGACTCAGTCTTGAGCTCAACTAAGGAAAAAGTCCCACAACATTATTACCTGGTACAATGTCTGCCTTTCAAGAAAAACAAAAATAAAGCAGGCAAAAAAGCAAGTGAAACACAGTGTTAAGAATCAAAGGAAGAATCAGAACCAGACTCAGGTACAACACAGATATTGGATTTGTAAGATAGACAACATAAAATAACTGTGACTAAAATGTTAAGGATACTAAAGAAAAAAAAGGTAACACAAAAGAACAATGATGGAAGCACTAAAAAAAAAAAAAATGCCGGAAATAAAAACCACTCTAAAAATCAAAATGAAAGCCCTTGACAGGCTTCTCAATATATGAACAAAGAAAGACTAGACAAGCTTAATGATAAGGCAATAAAAGCTTTACATACTGGAGTGCAAAGATTACAAAAAACCGATAAAACAGAAATGGAAGAGAATTGTGGAACAGCTTCAAAAGGTGAGACATATTCTTAATTGTAATAACAAAAGGAAAAAAAGGAGAACAGAATACTTGAATTGATAATGCTTGGAAACATTCAAAATTAATAACAGATAGCAAACCACAGTTTCAAGAAACACAGGAAACACCAAGTTGGATAACTTAACAAGAAGCTCCTAGGCATATATGTTTTAACTGTAGAAAAGTAAAAAATGAGAAAATCTTGAAATAAATAAATACCGGAATAAAAGCTGGTTCCTTACCATGGAAAAAAAGAATTAAAAACGGCAGTCATTTCTCATCAAAAACTACGTAAGCAAGAAGAGAGTGTAACGAAATATTTAAAGTATTTTTTTTAAAAAAACCCCACAAACCTAAAAATCTATATTCAGTAAAATTTTCTAAAATGTACTCTAGGTATGCAAATCTATTTCAGCATTCTAATAATAATGTAGTCTACCATAACAACAGAATAAGAAAAATAATCACGTCATATGATTATATCACTAGACCCAAAGAAAAACCCTCCCAGCAAACAAAAAATAGAAAGGAATACTTGTTAAAGAACACTTGCAAAACACTGTTCATCACACAAATAACTATCATCATACTTACAGATGAGAAACTGTATGCTTTCCCACCATCAATAATAAGTCAAGAATGTTCTCTCTTGTCACTTATTCCATATTACACTATTGGAATGTCTTAGCTTGTACAACAAGACAAGAAAAGTGTAGAAAATATGTATAGACTGGGAATAAATAAAATGACAATATTTACTCATAGATGACATGTTCTCTATGTGGAAAATCCCAAAGAGTTGACAAAATAACTACTGGAACTAATACATAAATATAGCACGGTTGCAGAATAAAAGGAAAATAAATAAAAATAAATTGATGTCTTATATATCAACAATGAGTTATAAAAATTAGAACTGTAATAAAAAACACACCACTAATATACCACCCAAAAATGGAATACTTAGATATAAATTTATTAAAACATATGCAGGATCTATGTGGGGAAACTTCAAAAATCTTATGCAAGAAATCAAACCTTTAAATAAATGGAGAATAATAAATAAATCAGGAAATAAATGGATGGAGTGTTACTCTGTGTCTATGAACTAGAAGACTCAATATTAGTATGTCTGTTTGTTGTCAGTTGCCTGATTCAATCTCTTGACTTCACCGTGAGTCCAAAGTCAGAGTAAAGAAGTTTATTGCAAAGCAAAAGTACTCTCTGAGAAGCAGAGCAGGCTGCTCAAGAAGCACGACAGCCCCTAATGTCTTAAGGGAAATTCCCTTTATGCCACCTGTACATACATATTCATAAAATACTGGTGAATTCAAGTATGTAAAGGTGGGCCTGTGGTCGGTAAATGTGCTTAGTATCTACATGCTCTAAAATGCATCACATGTATCATCAGCGTATAAAATCTCCACCTAGGGAGCGTGATTTTTTACTGTTAAAATGAGGGAAAGGTTAATAAATTAAACTTTGAGCCTAGCTGCACATATGGAACTCCAGAGAAGGCCCTGTTGCCCCCGACTCAGGCAGGAATTCGTAGCTAGTATCTCTTGGGCTTTTGGCGTTGATTGATGGGAGACTGGGGAAGTTATATCAGGAATAAGGGACGTTTTTTCATCTTTCCAAGACTGTACTAGGTATCAGGAACATGTAATCTCTGCCAGTCTGTTGGTATCCTGTAGGACTGCTTATGTTGCAAAAGAATTAGATGCTGATGCCCGGGTGTGCAAGGGATGCAGAGCCCACTGGGCTTCATACAAGGGAACAAGACAGTATGGGCTCCTAATCTTACTTATCGTCCCTCAAATTCTTGTTAACTTAATCTGCATATCCAATGCACTCCATGTTACAACTCAGAACATTGTTTGTATATATTAAAACACTAAAGTTTATATGAAAAGTGAAAGACAGAATAGACAACACAATACTAAAGAACTAGTTTGAGGACACCCACTACATGATGACAAGACTTACTGTAAAGTTACAGTAATTAAGACAACATAGTATTAGCAAATAATAGAAACATAGATCCAGGTAACAATATAGAAATTCCATAAACCAACCATGCTAATATATTCAACTGACTTGTGGCAAGAGAGCAAAGTCAATTAAATGGAGAAAGAACAGTATTTTCAACAAACGGTGCTGGAATATTTGGTCTTCCATATGCAAAAAATATATGAACCTAAACACATATTTTACATGTTTCTCTCTCACACACACACAAAACTCAAAATGGTTCACAGATCTAAATATGAAATACAAAACTATAGAACTCAGAGATGATAACAGCACAAAATCTAGATGATTGGTTTTGACAGTGAATGTTTAGATACATCTTCAATGTGCATTGCTAATTGAAAGGAAGTGGTCTGGAAGAGCCACATATAATATAATTTCACTTTTTTCATATCCTGGAAAAAGTAAAATTAGATAATAAAAAGATCAGTATTTGCCAGGGTTTTAGAGGGGAGGAAGGAGGGATGAATAAGCATATCATGGTAGATTTTTAGGGCATTAAAACTGTCTTTATGAAACTATTGATACACATCACTGTATATGAGAATTTGTTAAAATCCACAGTGTGTACAACACCAAGAGTGAACTCTAATGGTAATTATGGACTTTAGTTAATAAAAACATATTAATATTAACTCATCAATTGTAATAAATGCACCACACTAATGCAAGATACCAATAATAATGGGAACTGAAGGAAGGGGAGAAATCCCAGAGCAAGTTCCGTGTACTTTTTTCTCAATTTTTCTGTAAGCCAAAAACAACTAAAAAAAAAAAAAAAAAAAACTGTTGATTTTTAAAATTGAACTATCGAGTCCCAGAAAACACTGATGAATTTAAACTGCATATTGTGAAGTGAAAGAAGCCAGTCAGAAAAGGCTTCATATCATATAATTGTAATTATACCATACTCCAGCAAAGGCAAATCTACAGCAAAGTTGAAAAGACCCAATGTTGAAAAGGATTTAGGGGCAGGCGAAGAGTTTGATAGGTCTAATAATGTTAGTTATCCACATAATGTCAATCTTTTCTCCTATTGATGGATGCCTGTATTTACAGTTCTTGACTATTAAGAATAAGTATTATTTAGATTTTTAAGAGTCTGCTAAACTTATCAAACTTAGTGTGTTTTTTAACACTCCTACTAACAATTAGAGTTCATTTGCTTCACACTTAAATGGCATTTAGTGTTGGTAGTCTTTATTTGTAATTTTAGCCACTCTGGTGAATGCACTACACTCTATATTTAATGTGAAAAAATCTTTCTGATGATTTTCTCATGTTAATGGTGAAGTATCTGTTAGAATACTTCCCTATTTCTTAAACAAAAAAGTTTGTTTAAATGGAGTGTGTTATAATATTTCCCTATTTTAAAAATTGTTGTTTTTAAATAGATTTGTGCTTTTAAAATATATGATCAATACCAGTATTTTGTCAGATCTATATTTTTTGAATATTTTCTGCTAGATTTTGACTAGCTTATTAATTTTCTTTTCTTTTCTTTTCTTTTTTTTTTTTTTTTTTTTTGTGATGGGGTCTCACTCTGTCCTGGAATGCAATGGTGCAATCTTGGCTCACTGCAACCTCCGCCTCCCAGGTTCAAGCAATTCTCTTGCCTCAGCCTCCCAAGTAGCTGGGACTACAGGGACATGCTGACACGCCCGGCTAATTTTTTGTATTTTTAATAGAGACGGAGTTTCACCGTGTTCCCCAGGCTGGTCTCGAACTCCTGAGCTCAGGCAATCCACCTGTCTCTGCCTCCCAAAGTGCTAGGATTACAGATGTGAGCCACCATGCCCAGTCTATTAATTTTCTTAACAGGGTATTTTGCTAAGAAGTTTTACATTTTGGTGAAGTCTAGTTTTTCAATATTTTTTATTATGCTTATTATTTCTTATGACTTAAGATTTCCTTCCCTTCACTTAATTAATAGAAGTATTGTAGTATGTTTTCTTTTACCTGGTATTTTGAAATTTAACCTTTAACTCTGTGCTCCATCTTGAATTATCTTTTATGTATGATGTGAGGATGTGAGATTACTTTTCTTCATATAAATATGCAACTTTTCGCCTTTCCATTCTTGAAAGAAATTAACTTTCCCCATTTGACTGTTTTAGTGTATTGGATAGTAAGTTTAAAAATATGTTTTAAAAAGTATTTACCATGTTTAAAAAATGTTTAGAAAGACAGGCCACATTCTTGTCTTTTTCCTTATCTTAGAGGAAAAGCCTTCAACTTTTCACATTGAGTATGATGTTAGCTGTTGGATTGTCACACATGGATTTTCTTCTTGGGGAACTTTTCTTCTATACCTAATTTGTAATTGATAATAATAATATATTGTTTATATCAAAACAGCGAAAAAAAGGATTTTAAATGCTCTCACCACAAAGAAATGACAGTATTTGGGTGTGATAAATATGTTTATGACCATATTTGATTATTCCACAATGTAGACATGTAACAAAACACCACCTTGTACCCCATAAATATATAAAATTATTATTTGCAATTAGAAATAAAATATAACTTAAAAAAGAAAATCCACAACTCCTTTCTATAATTTATGAATGTATGTCAAAAATCTTAAATTTGATTTTCAATATCTTGCTGTAACTGATCTTTACTATCAATTTACAGGTCACTAGACATCCCACTCCAGGTGTAATTATGCTATTAACACAAACAACAGCTGGCTCACATGTACTAAGCTCACATGTACTAAGCAGCTCATTGATCCCACATGTACTAGGCAGCGTGATAAGTACTTGTATATGCAATATATCATATCCAGGCAACAATTTTAAGAGTTACATATTATGCCCACAAGAATAGGGACCATGACTGTCTTGTTCAACATTGTACATCAGTACTTAGAGAAGTGATTCGTATATGGTAGACATTCAATAAATCGTTATTGAATGAAGGAACTTTATTTCGTGGAAAGACTTCAAAAGTTTCAGTATCTTACATCAGGGATCCCTGACCCTGGGGCCACAGACTGTTACTGCTCTGTGGCCTGTTAGGAACTGGGCTGCAGGAGGTAAGCAGAAGGCTAGTGAGAATTATTGCCCGTCAGATTAGTAGTGGCATTATATTCTCATAGGAGTGTGAACCCTATTGTGAACTGCACATGTAGGATGTCTAAGTTGTGTGCTCCTTATGAGAATCTAATGTCTGATGATCTGATCTGATCTGAGGTGGAATGGTTTCATCCCACCCCGTACCCATCCATGGAAAAATCGTCTTCCATAAAACTGGCCCCTGGTACTGAAAAAGCTGGGGACTACTGTCTTACAGAATGTCACACAGCACATGATATCAGAAAATTAGTCCCAGATCTGTGTATAAAGCATGTAATTAAAATCATTATGTGATTACTACCTCTTGAATTTTTGTGCATGCTGTGCTTTCACTTATATTGCTTGATTACGTATTCACTGAAAATTCTCTCTTTATCACGATCAGTGAAACCATTACATTTCCTTCATGACTCATTAAAGACGTAGGCCCTCTAAACATGTTCACAGATTCTTCCTACTTCATGTTAATCTTTTTCTTCTTTTCCATCTCCTTCATGCCTGTATCCATCAGAACTGTGCTGATAATTAATCAAATAGACAGGCGGTTTTCAACCCTGGTTGCATACCAGAAATACTTGTGGAGATTTTTAAAGTACAGATATCCCATGTTCAACTATAGATTTTCCTAATCAGAATATACTGATTTAGAGTCTCAGTCTGAAAGTTTTCCAAGTTTTCTAGGTGTAGTGGCCGCTGACATCTATTTGGCAGATCTAGGAATTCATTCCCCAAACTGTCAGGAATGTTGATTGTCAATGGCTCACAACATAGACACTCTCAAAAGATCACCCACTGTGAAAGTAAACGACCTCTCCCAAAATTGTACTTCTGTCCTGGAGGTAGCTTACTTCCAGTGATTATTGCAAAGGTTACAAATATTCCACCCTTTGCTTCACCTGGAAACTCTGAAAGATCATTTCAGCTCCAGAACTCCCTGTATACACAACGGGGAGTTGTAGTGGTTGCATTGCTATTGAACTTCTGCCACTGCCAATCCTGCTTCCTTCACTATTACAGGTGTTAATCACAAGAACACTTTTCAATAAACCTCCTGCATGGAAATCTTAAATACATATTTTATATATGGATGTAAAGCTCTGGTTCTGAGACAAGATGGACTAGACTTTCCTTTTCCTTTTCTTTTCTGCTTAATAAAACCAAATGCCCTAGAAATAATTCAAAATGAAATAAAGATTCTGAAGGGTGGAAAGAAAGGTGAAATACTTAAGGACATCAGGACCTGAAGAACATAATCGTGGTGAATTTTGTGTGTGGTTTTTTTTTTTTTTTTTTTTTTTTTTAATCTTCCATATATCCTGGATGGAACATTACAGAGATCTGAAACCCAGAACTGCCAAGAGGTTAGCTCTGGGGAATAAGTTTGGGGGAAGGGGGGTGTAGTGGAGGGGAATGAGAATCCCAGCCTGGACTTAATAAGAAAACCCATACTTGATGGAGCAAGCTGCCTGAACTGTCTATTGCTGAGTCACCCACAGAGATCCAGGGGCCAGCCCATCCCCTGCATCACACCAGTATGCAGCTGTGGGTGTGATGCAGAGGATGGGTCTACAGCCACAGTGGCAGCAGTAGAACTTTAGTGCAATGAAAATTAGTAGTGACAAAGAGGAACATTACATAATGATAAATAGATTAACCAACCAAAAAGGCATGATGATCCTAAATGTGTAAGCACAACACAAGATAGTCTAAAATTAAGTGCAATTAAAACTCATGGATCTGAATGGAGAAGCAGACAAATCCACAAATATATAATAGAATGTGGTTTCTTTGTGGGATGATTGAAAAGTCTAAATTGACAGTGATGATGGTTGCATATATAATTGAATACACTAAAAACCATTAAACTATAAAATTTAAATGCATAAGTTGTATGGCATGTAAATTACATCTTTTTTTATTTTTAATTTTTGTGGGTACATAGTAGGTGTATATATTTATGGAGTACATGAGATATTTTGATAAAGACACCCCATCTTGTAAAATGGGGTATCCATCCCCTCAATCTGTTATCTTTTGTGTTACAAACAGTCCAATTATACTCTTTTAGTTATTGTAAAATGTACAATTAAATTATTATTGATGATAGTCACTGTTGTGGCATCAAGTACTAAATACTATTCACATTTTCTAACTCTTTTTTGTACCCATTATCCATGTGATTTGTGTGTTAATAAAACCCTTTAAAATACTTTAACAAGCAGATGGAGAGAGATATATTTACTTGGCATATTAGAAATTAATACAATGAATCTACACACTACTTGAATGTAATCTCTGGGGGTTATTTTTTCTTCCTGTTTTATCAACGGCTAAGTCCTCAGAACCTGTCAGCAAAAGGTGCTCAATAAAGATCTGTTACTGTTTGTTTTTTAACTGTTGGTTCAAATATGTCAGTACACATTATTTAACGGGGCAAATTCCCATAGAATTGGAGGTTTTCTTTCTCTATAGTCTTTCCCTCTGTGTATCCCTACAATTGGGTTAGGAGAAAAGAAAGAAGAAAAGAAGTCTGGTCATTTGTGTTTCCTCACTGAAGGATGTATTCTTTTTTGATACAAATTTGTGCTTAGTAAAAATATTCAGTTTCACAGTCAAGATTGGAGACATCCAAAATATGATTGTGGCAGACACTACTTGTTTCCACTGAATATACATTCCCCGTATTTTTCTTTGTCACAAATCTCCAGTTCTGCTCAGGTATTAGATGACATTGGGTTCCTTCCCATTTCAGGAATAAATTGTGATTAGTGCAATCTGATTATGGTATTTTATTACTATAGTAGACAGTATTCTCCAGAAAAAAAAAAAAAAAAATAGAACCAATAGAATGTGTGTGTGGGTTCAGGGGAGGGGAGAGCATTTACTTTAAGAAAGTGGCTACAAAACTGTGGAGGCTGACAAGTCCCAGCTCTGTAGGTGAACCAGCAAGCAGGCTAGACTCATGGAATAGTCTATGTTGCAGCCCAAGTACTAAGGAGGTCAGTGGGCAGATTCCCTTTTTCTCAGAGATCAGTCTTTTTCATAAATCCTGGAAATGACTGCATGAGGCCCACCCACATTATAGAGGGCGATCTGCTTTATTCAAAGTCTGCTAACTTAAATATTGATCTCACCAAAAAATACCTTCACAGCAACATCCTAATATGTTTCACCAAATACACTGGTACATAGCCTATCCAAATTGACACATACAATTAACCACCACAAGTCTACCCTTTGTCAATTTGGCACTCATATGCATATCAAACTGTAATCTCAAAATACACAAAATTACAAAGTTATACTTCTGCCTAACATGATACATTTTACTACATACAACCAAAAATGCACTAACATTTTCTCCAGAAAAGGTTGCAAAATCTTTGTTTAATATTCACTTTTCTTCTTAATATTCTAGAATTTAATTACTATAATATAAAGTTAAAAATGCTTAAATATTATGCTATTAAGTAAAAATACCTTATATTATATAAAAAGAGGATTAGAGATAGAAGAAAAATGATATTTACTCAACATTATATAGATAGTTGAATGTATATATGTATCTATATTTCCACTAAAATATATACATATAAACATGTTTGCAGTAAAATAAGAAAAGATATTTATGACAATTACATCCTCATTTCTGTAACTCATCACACAGTCATGGAATGTACAGACAATCTCCAACTCACAATTGTTTTGCTGGCGATTTTTCAACTTGATGATGATGTGAGAGTGATACACATTCAGTAAAAATCATACTTTAAATCTTGAAATTGTATCTTTTCCCTAGCCAGCAATATGTTGTATGATACTGTCTCATAATACTGTTCTGAGTATTTTTAAGGTAGGCTAAGCTGAGCTATGATGTATGGTAGGTTATGTGTATTAAATGCATTTTTCATTTGTAGTATTTTCAACTTATAATGGATTTATCAGGATGTAACCCCATTAAAAGTCGAGGAGCATTTCTATTTAAAACTACGTTCTTCCACTACCCGTTTAACATTTCCTTTGCCTTCAGCAAACACCTCAATTGGTCATGGCTATTTACCTGGTGGGGTAAACAAAACTTCGTTTCAGAAATGTCTGGTTTATTAGCAGTTCTGTCTGAATTGGGTTGTTGTAGCTTTCCATTCACTTTAAACATAGCAAATGGTGACACTAAGAGATACTCCTGTATTTCAAACTCCTGTATTCTTATGGTATTGTTAAGTAACAGTTTAATTTCTCCTTGGTAATCAGGATCAGTCACCTCAACCAGCACAATAACTCACTTCTTTGTCTCTTGATTCAATGGGATAACTATCTCAAAGTGGCCGGGTAGTATTCTTAACTTCAAGTACAGTGTAATCATTATTGTGTCTCCTGGCAGAAGCAATTTCCCTTTGGAAATAAGACTTTTTAGGCCAGCAGAGCATAAGGTCATGGCAACAGGAAGCAAAGTGGATTATTAGGGGTAATAGCTAATCGTGCCACTACCAATTCCACTCGTTGAATGCTGGACACAGAAATCCTAGCTACGGGAGAAACAACACCAAATTAGATGCTGATTCAGAGCATAAACAGTGTCCTGAAGAATCTTACTCCAGCCTTTCAAGATAGTAACCCTAGTTGGCATAGTAACTGAGCCATCAAAAGGCCATTCCACTGTTCTCTTAAGCCTGCTGCTTTAAAATGGTGAGAAACATAGTAAGACCAATGAATTCCATAAGCATAGGCCCATTGCCACACCTTATTCGATGTGAAGTAGGTTTCTTGATACAAAGCAATATGTGTGGAATACACGGTAAGGCATTCTGTGAGTCCACAGATGGTAGTTTTAGCAGAAGCATTGCACATGCAGGAAAGGAAAATCCATTTCCAGAATGAGTTTATGTTCCAGCAAGAAAAACAAACAAACAAACAAACAAACAAAAAAACCACTACTCTTCCCATAATGGAAGTGTTCCAAGGTAATCTACTTGCTGATCACCCCAAGGAAGGGTTCTATATCAGAGGCTCGGTGTTGTTGTCTGATGCTGACAGATTGGTCACTCAGGTATGGCCATAGCCAGGTCAGCCTTGGTGAATGGAAGGGATGTTGCTGAGCCTAGACATAAACTCTATCTCTGTCAGCATAGCCACTTTATTCATGAGCCCACTGGGGGATTATAGGGGTGGCTGGGAAAGAGGCTGTCTGGTATCCTCCACAGAATGGGTGTTCTTATCTACTTGATTATTTAAAAATTTCTCTACTTGCCCTCCAGCCTGGACAACAGAGCGAGACTCCGTCTAAAAAAAAAAAAAAAAAAATTATCTACTAAGGTCACCCATTGTTGAGCATTTATGTGGAATATAAACATCTTCAAATTCTTCACCCATTCCGAGAGAGACCTCCACATACCTTTTCCCCAGACTTCCTTGACAACTATTTTCAAATGATGTTCTATAAATGTTCTAACCTTTAAGCCAAACCATTGCCACGAGCTGACACAGAACTGCAAACCTGGCCATTTCTTCTTCCAGACCAAGTAAACAGCCAGGTGCACTTCTTGAGGTTCTGCCCACTAGGAGGATTTTTCTTCAATACTGTTTTTCAGGTATGTCCAGAAAGGGGCTGCAGTTCTCTAACTATCGACTTTTAGGTAATGCCTACATATCACTCAGAACCATTGGCATTGGCAAAACAGGCCAGGTCTTCCCTTCTCCTATCAAATTATCACAGGAAACTTCCAAATAGGCCATAGGAGCAGGCCGGGAGAGCGAAGGCAATGCAGCAGGAGTAGGGACCACAGGCATTCAGGTCACTGCTTCATATAACACATCTTTGCATTTAGAGCCTGCTGAAGCTCAATCTGGAGTTATTGCTTTCATTTCATAATGAAGTGCTGCTATACTTCCTTAACCTTATGGCTTGGTATGTCAGAGAATATCTGGTTAGTTATGGGCAGCTTCAGTTACATGGTAAATTTGTGGCCTGTGGTTAAGCATTCGGTCTTTGCCATGGCCCAGTAGTGGGTCAAGGGCTATCTCTCAAAAGAAAAGTAGTTATCTGCAGAGAATAGCAGAGTTTCCTACAAATTCCTGAGGCCCTGCACTGTGATTTGTGTATAGGGTCCTACCAAAGGCTCCAAACAGCATCCCTATCTGACAGGAACATTTCGATCTCCATTTTATTTGCTGCATCATATAGCTCAAGTGACAGAGCAGCTTGCACAGCATCCTGCACCTGCTGCAGAGTCTTGTCTTGTTCTAAGCCCCTACTCAAAACTGACAGTTTTTTGGATTACTCAATAAATAGGCCAAGATAGCATACACGAATGAGGAATATGTTGCCTTTAAAATCCAAAAAAGGATCAATAAGCATTGTGCAACATTTTGTTGTGGGAGTGGTCCCATGCAAAAACTTATTCTTCAGTTTATAAGGGATATATTTACCTGACACAACCACAGTACTGTAGCTATTTTGCTCTGATAAAGGCCTCTGATGTTTATTGAGATTTATTTTCTCCTATCTCACAGACCAATACCTTACCAATTATTATAGAATTATCACTACTTTTTGTCCTATAGATCTAATCGGCATAATGATACCAGTGTGTTTGACCAGTGTGACTTCTTATAGAAGAAAAAGGTGATCAAAATCTCTGAAAAATTATGACATAAGACAGAATAGTTCATATACCCCTGAGATAGGACAGTGAAGTTTTATTGTTGGTCATACAAGCTGAAATTAAACTGCTTCTCATGGCTCTTACTAACAGGTATGGAGATAAAAACGTTTTCCAGATCAACAGCTGCATACCAGGTACCAGAGGATATGTGGATTTTCTCACGCAGTAAAATCACATTTGGTACAGCAGCTGCAGTTGGAGCCACCACCAGGTTAAGAGTACGATAATCTATTGCAAGCGTCCAAAATTTGTTTTCTATACATATCAGGTAGGTGACTTGAATAGAGATATGGTGATTATCACTGCTCCTGCATCCTTAATGCCCACTGTGGTGATGCTAGTCACTACAGTCTATCCAGGAATATGGCATTTCTTTTTGTTTTCTATTCTTCCAGGTAGTGGCAGTTCTACTATGATATGGATTGGCTCTGTGTCCCCACCTAAATATCATCTGGAATTGTAATCTCCACATGTCAACAGAGGGAGGTGATTGGATCATGGGGGCAGTTTCCCTCATACTGTTCTCGTGATAGTGAGTGAGTTCTCAGGAGATCTTATGGTTTTATAAGCAGCTGGCATTTCCCTTGCTCACTCTTCCCTCTCCTGCTGCTATGTGAAGAAGGTCCTTGCTTCCCCTTCACCTTCTACCATGATTGTGAATTTCCTGAGGCCTCCCCAGCCGTGGAGAACTGTGAGTCAATTAAGCCTCTTTCCTTTATAAATTACCCAATCTTGGGCAATATCTTTATAGCAGTGTGAGAATGTACTAATACATACTGGCTCCCACCTGATCTTTCCTACCATAATAACCTTCATTCCACAAGTCAGGGAACCCATGTGGGGACTGTGCCAGTTCCTGAGATTATCTATACCAATTATAGACTACGAAACTAGGGAATTAAGCACCGAATGATTTGGGGCACCCTCTAGACCCTGAAGGTGGACCAGAGCTAAAACATCATTGATCATCTGATCTCCATAAGTTCTTACTTTGGTGCAGCAGAGTGATGTTATTAGTGTCAGTTCAGAGTCAGTATGCAGTAATTCCCGAAAGTTTCTGATTATGTCTTTTTCTCACTGCACAGATATCATGGTGAAAGGACATAAATCTCTTGGGAGAATGCTTGTAGTAAGATTAACTGTGTAAATTTTTGACAATGTAACAGATTCCTTTCTCAAGTGGACCCAGTCTTTCTTTCATTAAAAGGGGTTCTGGGTCTGTAAACTGGCTTCATGTCTGGGAATTGATTAAGAGGTCACAACTACTATCTCTTTTTACGATTCAAGCTAGATGTTTGTTCACTTTACCTAAACATTTTCTATTTATAGAGATAAAGTAAAAATTTAGTAGGTTTCCTATGAATTTCACTTTTAGAAACACCGTGATTAAATACCCAGCACCATAGGTCTCCACTAGTCAGATTATTCTGATTACTTATTTGACTCTGCTGTCCATTACGATAACCATGCCCATCTTTTGGGGGGAATTGAGTGCTGCCACTTGGCCCCTGCCACCTTAAGATCCAATTTCCTTTATTGCATTTAGATTTCCCAATTCAGTGGCAGTACTTTCCACTGTAAGTTCTGACTCACAGAGAAGGATGAGGATAGAGCTCTTCAAGGATGTTAAAGCTCCCCTAACATTTGTTTTTTCTCATGGTAAAAGGTTTGTTATTTGGACCCTACTGACATGGATGATCAGGTCTTAAAAGACAAATACACTCTTACATTCCAATCTCTCTAAGTGCTTTAATTCCTTTACTCACAGCATACCAAAAAAAAAAAAAAAAAGTTTTGACATCTTTCCTTCATTTGCTGAGGGCCCCTTTTGATCCATGTTTCAGGCAACCAACCAAATAAATTACTGGAGCCCTTTATAAATTCCTGGGCTACAACCTTAAATTAAGAATCTCTGCTTAGTGGGCTCATATCAATAAATTTAGCCTAATCCAACTTTTAGTTTCTTCCACCATGATCTCACATGTGTAAATTGGAAAAAAAATGTAGTTCTTTTGAAGTGTAACACATCTCATCAATCACACTTTGTATTTCACCTTTCAATCCCTTCTGGGACTTGAGTCTAGTTATAGGTATAGAAGTAAAGAGTAGTGTTGAGGGTGGATCATGAGAAGAATCAATATCTTGCAAGGAAATTACCTTACTCCATGATTGTACATTTCCTAAAGCCCCCACAGCCATGGAGAACTGTGAGTCAATTAATCATATTTCCTTTATAAATTACCCAATCTTGTGTAGTATCCTTATAGCAGTGTGAGAATGTACTAATACATACTGGCTCCCACCTGACCTTACCTTAGGGGAGTCATTACAGTTTCCTTAGGCAATGTAGGACTAATCTCTTTAGATGGGGTTGCAAGGCTTCTCTACTTACAGAGAAGACTCATGAAAATTTAAGGACTCAGCATCCTTAGGTTCATCACAGTCTGCCCAGATATCCCATTTCAAGTTTTGGGATTCCATTTCTTTCCAATCAATGATCTCACTTTAACAGCAGACACTTTTTGAGATTGGAAACTCAATCTGGGTTGTGATTCAGCTGCTCACCAAATGAAAGTCTGGGTTTGTTTTTCAGCAATCTCATCTCTGAGGGTGCAAACAACAAGGGTTTATTTCAGGGCAGACATGGAAACTTTCTGGTTATTTATGTGGCACATGGGCTGACAGTTGGAATAGCTGAGCTTATGCTCTGTTTACTCCACTTTGTTCAGCAAGATTAGGAGCAACCAGTCTGTTTCCTTATATTAATTAGGTTGTTAGGAATATTCCAAATTACCAAATACATAGTCATTCAAAATCTTACCTCTTGTAAGTATTTGATTAGGAGTATCCAATTGTGATATTTTGTGTATCTTTATTGCCACAATACATCATGGACTCTCAGCACTCTCCTCAACTTTGGGAATTACTATTGGTCATTACTATTTGACAGCATAGCAGTGTCCATAAATTTAAATCAATTAGAGAACTAATTCAAGAAACTCCAGAAGCTATTCAGAAAACTCATCCTTAAAACTCTGTCCCTCTAGAACCATTTTTGGTAACAAAAGCTGTAGTTGTCATGGTTCTCCAAAGAAAGAGAACCAACAGGATATTTACAGGTATAGATATATAAATATATACATAGTATCCATTTATGTATCTATCTACCTGTATGTATTTATCTATCTGTCTACTAAGGGAGAGATTTTTAAGACTTTGGTTCACATGACTCTGTGATTGCACAAGCTGGAAAGTCTGAAAGGTAAATTGGCAGGCTGAAGACTAAGGGAAGAGTTGATCTTGCAGCTGGAGACTGCCCAACTGTTATTGAAAAAAGCACAAATGCAACCTAATGGAGGAAGAATACCCTTTTCAATAAATAGTGTTGAAACAATTGGACATCCATAGGTTGAAGAAATAAAAATCAACCTAAACCATACTGCACACACCCAAAACAGAAAATACTACAGTAATAAATTGGAATTGTGTTTTTCTGTGACTCACATAAGCACTACAATAGGACCCAATATGAAACATGTCCTTCTAAATTTGGTGTCCAAATTGTCACAACTGTACAATATAGGACGCTTGTGAAGAATGAAACTACTTATTTAAATGCATATTGGTGGTTAGTATAAAGATAGTAATGTATCTTTCTAACCAAATTTTAGTAGTGTGTGGGAGATCACAAAAACAACACCCCGAAGTGAAAGCCTCAGAATCTCCACTTCCTGCCCTGCCATCTCTCAACCTCATTCTCCTCCAAGGCAAGCTGTAGAAACTAGAATCCCTCTTCCACAATATGGGGCATAGAAACCAGAACTCCTTGTCCACAAAGCCAGCTATAAAACCTAAAACTATCACCTTAACTTTCACTCCTAATTTTGGTGTAAGAATTGACCATAAAGAAATTCTCTAACCTAGCTTGTTTGATTTTAGGTTATAAGAACCCCATTCTAGAAAGAGTCCTGATCCATGTATAGGAGGAAGGAATGTTGCACAGAGAGGTGATGAAGACGCTGAACAGGCCTTTCTGGGTTTCATTCCTCAGTCTATTAGTATTAGATAATATTCTTTTTGTCCAGTCTGCACAGTTGTCATTTCTTTATTGAAACTAAGCGTGAAATGAATAGCTTCCCCTGTGTGTTTTCTTCGTTCTCATGCCTCCTGTGTCATGTAAACTATGATCATATGATTTTGTTATGCTTTCCTCTTGTTAACCTGTCTTTGTTATAGGGATGCTGGCCATGACCGCTATGACAAAAAGGAAAGGAATCATCCCCTTTCCAATTCTACAGCTCTGATGATGATGATGAGATGGTTAGGCACGTGATTGTTCAGAAACCTGAAAATGAGGTTCTGAGACAACTGACAAAAAGACAGTACAGAAAGGTAAGAAGTTCTACCAGGATCGGTTCTGGATCTCTGCCTGTAGTGCCCAGTTAAGAAGACAAAGTATAATTCTCTCTTTATTTCTTCCTTTCCAAGTTTAGATTAGCAGGAGAAAATAATTTGTTTGTATTGTGACTCTTCTGTGCATTTAGTTTTGGGGTACCCATTTGTTATTGATCCATTCTCTTCCATGAACAGCTATTGCATTCCTGTTTATCTCATTTTGTGTCCTAAGAACTTGGTTTGACTTATTGTTCCTCAGGAGCATGCAGATTGTTGGGTCTGTTGTGTCCAAGCAGCCAATCCACAGGTTGGTGACCCTCATTGAAAGAATATGGACCTACAGAATACGAGTTGTATTTCATTTTGAGCTAGTATATTGTCTACTGCCAGCTCTCAAGGAGTTAATTAAACCTTTTTTTTTTTTGTTTTAATTGTCTTTGAAAGTGGCTCTGGATCTTGTAAGGCCTGCTTCTTGCTCCACTTTGGAGACACCTAGTGCATGCTTGGTTAAGACATAAACGTGTTACTGGTTTTGTATCTGACTCACTTTGTAGAAACCTTCAATTTAAAAAAAGGGGCAAGGTGTGGTGGTTCACACCTGTAATCCCAGCACCTTGGGGGGCTTAGGTGGGCAGATCACCTGAGGTCAGGAGTTTGAGACCAGCCTGGCCAACATGGTGAAACCCCATCTCTATAAAAATACAAAAAAATTAGCCTGGCGTGGTATTATATGCCTGTAGTCCCAGCTACTCGGGAGGCTGAGGTGGGATAATTCCTTGAACCAGAGAGGCAGAGGTTTCAATGAACTGGGATTGTGCCACTGCACTCCAGCCTGGGTGATAGACCGCGATTCCATCTCAAATAAAAAAAATAAAAACAAAAAAGAAGAAAGGAAAACTAGTTTGAAAACCAGAAGTATTAGATGCTTCTCCTAGCTGAAATCTGTTAGGAGATTTAAAAAATATTTTTTCAAAAAGATCTCTATGGTCAAAGGTCAGCTTAATT